>NC_134391.1:660800-991200 GCF_035582795.1 Mycteria americana | reverse complement strand
ACTGCATTCGCTGCCACACAGACATTCGCGCTCTGCTAAAGCATTGCTTCCTAATGGGGCAACACTCTGTATCTCTCTCTGGCAGAGCCCGGCAGTGAAATTGAAACGTCCAGAGATTGCGCCCACAGGACAGCTGCCAGCACTGAAAGCTGTAGCTGGTTTTCACTGTCCCTTGGAACTGCATTCGCTGCCACACAGACATTCGCGCTCTGCTAAAGCATTGCTTCGTAATGGGGCAACACTCTGTATCTCTCTCTGGCAGAGCCCGGCAGTGAAATTGGAAACGTCCAGAGATTGCGCCCACAGGAAAGGTGCCAGCACTGAAAGCTGTAGCTGGTTTTCACTGTCCCTTGGAACTGCATTCGCTGCCACACAGACATTCGCGCTCTGCTAAAGCTTTGCTTCCTAATGGGGCAACACTCTGTATCTCTCTCTGGCAGAGCCCGGCAGTGAAATTGGAAACGTCCAGAGATTGCGCCCTTAGGAAAGCTGCCAGCACTGAAAGCTGTAGCTGGTTTTCACTGTCCCTTGGAACTGCATTCGCTGCCACACAGACATTCGCGCTCTGCTAAAGCATTGCTTCGTAAGGGGGCAACACTCTGTATCTCTCTCTGGCAGAGCCCGGCAGTGAAATTGGAAACGTCCACAGATTGCGCCCACAGGAAAGCTGCCAGCACTGAAAGCTGTAGCTGGTTTTCACTGTCCCTTGGAACTGCATTCGCTGCCACACAGACATTCGCGCTCTGCTAAAGCTTTAGTTCCTAATGGGGCAACACTCTGTATGACTTTCTCCCAGTGCCGGGCAGTGAAATTGGAAACGTCCAGAGATTGTGCCCACAGGAAAGCTGCCAGCACTGAAAGCTGTAGCTGGTTTTCACTGTCCCTTGGAACTGCATTCGCTGCCACACAGACATTCGCGCTCTGCTAAAGCATTGCTTCGTAATGGGGCAACACTCTGTATCTCTCTCTGGCAGAGCCCGGCAGTGAAATTGGAAACGTCCAGAGATTGCGCCCACAGGAAAGCTGCCAGCACTGAAAGCTGTAGCTGGTTTTCACTGTCCCTTGGAACTGCATTCGCTGCCACACAGACATTCGCGCTCTGCTAAAGCATTGCTTCGTAATGGGGCAACACTCTGTATCTCTCTCTGGCAGAGCCCGGCTGCCAAATTGGAAACGTCCAGAGATTGCGCCCACAGGAAAGCTGCCATCAGTGAAAGCTGTAGCTGGTTTTCACTGTCCCTTGGAACTGCATTCGCTGCCACACAGACATTCGCGCTCTGCTAAAGCTTTGCTTCCTAATGGGGCAACACTCTGTATGAGTTTCTCCCAGTGCCGGGCAGTGAAATTGGAAACGTCCAGAGATTGTGCCCACAGGAAAGCTGCCAGCACTGAAAGCTGTAGCTGGTTTTCACTGTCCCTTGGAACTGCATTCGCTGCCACACAGACATTCGCGCTCTGCTAAAGCTTTGCTTCCTAATGGGGCAACACTCTGTATCTCTCTCTGGCAGAGCCCGGCAGTGAAATTGAAACGTCCAGAGATTGCGCCCACAGGAAAGCTGCCAGCACTGAAAGCTGTAGCTGGTTTTCACTGTCCCTTGGAACTGCATTCGCTGCCACACAGACATTCGCGCTCTGCTAAAGCATTGCTTCGTAATGGGGCAACACTCTGTATGACTTTCTCCCAGTGCCTGGCAGTGAAATTGGAAACGTCCAGAGATTGCGCCCACAGGAAAGCTGCCAGCACTGAAAGATGTAGCTGGTTTTCACTGTCCCCTGGAACTGCATTCGCTGCCACACAGACATTCGCGCTCTGCTAAAGCTTTGCTTCCTAATGGGGCAACACTCTGTATCTCTCTCTGGCAGAGCCCGGCAGTGAAATTGGAAACGTCCAGAGATTGCGCCCACAGGAAAGCTGCCAGCACTGAAAGCTGTAGCTGGTTTTCACTGTTTCTTGGAACTGCATTCGCTGCCACACAGACATTCGCGCTCTGCTAAAGCATTGCTTCGTAATGGGGCAACACTCTGTATGACTTTCTCCCAGTGCCTGGCAGTGAAATTGGAAACGTCCAGAGATTGCGCCCACAGGAAAGCTGCCAGCACTGAAAGATGTAGCTGGTTTTCACTGTCCCCTGGAACTGCATTCGCTGCCACACAGACATTCGCGCTCTGATAAAGCATTGCTTCGTAATGGGGCAACACTCTGTATCTCTCTCTGGCAGAGCCCGGCAGTGAAATTGGAAACGTCCAGAGATTGCGCCCTTAGGAAAGCTGCCAGCACTGAAAGCTGTAGCTGGTTTTCACTGTCCCTTGGAACTGCATTCGCTGCCACACAGACATTCGCGCTCTGCTAAAGCTTTGCTTCCTAATGGGGCAACACTCTGTATCTCTCTCTGGCAGAGCCCGGCAGTGAAATTGCAAACGTCCAGAGATTGCGCCCACAGGAAAGCTGCCAGCACTGAAAGCTGTAGCTGGTTTTCACTGTCCCTTGGAACTGCATTCGCTGCCACACCGACATTCGCGCTCTGCTAAAGCTTTGCTTCCTAATGGGGCAACACTCTGTATCTCTCTGTGGCAGAGACCGGCAATGAAATTGGAAACGTCCAGAGATTGCGCCCACAGGAAAGCTGCCAGCACTGAAAGCTCTAGCTGGTTTTCACTGTCCCTTGGAACTGCATTCGCTGCCACACAGACATTCGCGCTCTGCTAAAGCATTGCTTCGTAATGGGGCAACACTCTGTATCTCTCTGTGGCAGAGCCCGGCAGTGAAATTGGCAACGTCCAGAGATTGCGCCCACAGGAAAGCTGCCAGCACTGAAAGCTGTAGCTGGTTTTCACTGTCCCCTGGAACTGCATTCGCTGCCACACAGACATTCGCGCTCTGCTAAAGCTTTGCTTCCTAATGGGGCAACACTCTGTATCTCTCTCTGGCAGAGCCCGGCAGTGAAATTGGAAACGTCCAGAGATTGCGCCCTTAGGAAAGCTGCCAGCACTGAAAGCTGTAGCTGGTTTTCACTGTCCCTTGGAACTGCATTCGCTGCCACACAGACATTCGCGCTCTGCTAAAGCATTGCTTCGTAATGGGGCAACACTCTGTATGACTTTCTCCCCGTGCCTGGCAGTGAAATTGGAAACGTCCAGAGATTGCGCCCACAGGAAAGCTGCCAGCACTGAAAGCTGTAGCTGGTTTTCACTGTCCCTTGGAACTGCATTCGCTGCCACACAGACATTCGCGCTCTGCTAAAGCATTGCTTCGTAATGGGGCAACACTCTGTATCTCTCTCTGGCAGAGCCCGGCTGCCAAATTGGAAACGTCCAGAGATTGCGCCCACAGGAAAGCTGCCATCAGTGAAAGCTGTAGCTGGTTTTCACTGTCCCTTGGAACTGCATTCGCTGCCACACAGACATTCGCGCTCTGCTAAAGCATTGCTTCGTAATGGGGCAACACTCTGTATCTCTCTCTGGCAGAGCCCGGCAGTGAAATTGGAAACGTCCAGAGATTGCGCCCACAGGAAAGCTGCCAGCACTGAAAGCTGTAGCTGGTTTTCACTGTCCCTTGGAACTGCATTCGCTGCCACACAGACATTCGCGCTCTGCTAAAGCTTTGCTTCCTAATGGGGCAACACTCTGTATGACTTTCTCCCAGTGCCGGGCAGTGAAATTGGAAACGTCCAGAGATTGTGCCCACAGGAAAGCTGCCAGCACTGAAAGCTGTAGCTGGTTTTCACTGTCCCTTGGAACTGCATTCGCTGCCACACAGACATTCGCGCTCTGCTAAAGCATTGCTTCGTAATGGGGCAACACTCTGTATGACTTTCTCCCAGTGCCTGGCAGTGAAATTGGGAACGTCCAGAGATTGTGCCCACAGGAAAGCTGCCAGCACTGAAAGCTGTAGCTGGTTTTCACTGTCCCTTGGAACTGCATTCGCTGCCACACAGACATTCGCGCTCTGCTAAAGCATTGCTTCGTAATGGGGCAACACTCTGTATCTCTCTCTGGCAGAGCCCGGCAGTGAAATTGGAAACGTCCAGAGATTGCGCCCACAGGACAGCTGCCAGCACTGAAAGCTGTAGCTGGTTTTCACTGTCCCTTGGAACTGCATTCGCTGCCACACAGACATTCGCGCTCTGCTAAAGCATTGCTTCGTAATGGGGCAACACTCTGTATCTCTCTCTGGCAGAGCCCGGCAGTGAAATTGAAACGTCTAAAGATTGCGCCCACAGGAAAGCTGCCAGCACTGAAAGCTGTAGCTGGTTTTCACTGTCCCTTGGAACTGCATTCGCTGCCACACAGACATTCGCGCTCTGCTAAAGCTTTGCTTCCTAATGGGGCAACACTCTGAATCTCTCTCTGGAAGAGCCCGGCAGTGAAATTGAAACGTCCAGAGATTGCGCCCACAGGACAGCTGCCAGCACTGAAAGCTCTAGCTGGTTTTCACTGTCCCTTGGAACTGCATTCGCTGCCACACAGACATTCGCTCTCTGCTAAAGCATTGCTTCGTAATGGGGCAACACTCTGTATCTCTCTCTGGCAGAGCCCGGCAGTGAAATTGGAAACGTCCAGAGATTGCGCCCTTAGGAAAGCTGCCAGCACTGAAAGCTGTAGCTGGTTTTCACTGTCCCTTGGAACTGCATTCGCTGCCACACAGACATTCGCGCTCTGCTAAAGCATTGCTTCGTAATGGGGCAACACTCTGTATCTCTCTCTGGCAGAGCCCGGCTGCCAAATTGTAAACGTCCAGAGATTGCGCCATAGGAAAGATGCCAGCAGTGAAAGCTGTAGCTGGTTTTCACTGTCCCTTGCAACTGCATTCGCTGCCACACAGACATTCGCGCTCTGCTAAAGCATTGCTTCGTAATGGGGCAACACTCTGTATGACTTTCTCCCCGTGCCTGGCAGTGAAATTGGAAACGTCCAGAGATTGCGCCCACAGGAAAGCTGCCAGCACTGAAAGCTGTAGCTGGTTTTCACTGTCCCTTGGAACTGCTTTCGCTGCCACACAGACATTCGCGCTCTGCTAAAGCATTGCTTCGTAATGGGGCAACACTCTGTATCTCTCTCTGGCAGAGCCCGGCTGCCAAATTGGAAACGTCCAGAGATTGCGCCCACAGGAAAGCTGCCATCAGTGAAAGCTGTAGCTGGTTTTCACTGTCCCTTGCAACTGCATTCGCTGCCACACAGACATTCGCGCTCTGCTAAAGCATTGCTTCGTAATGGGGCAACACTCTGTATCTCTCTCTGGCAGAGCCCGGCAGTGAAATTGGAAACGTCCAGAGATTGCGCCCACAGGAAAGCTGCCAGCACTGAAAGCTGTAGCTGGTTTTCACTGTCCCTTGGAACTGCATTCGCTGCCACACAGACATTCGCGCTCTGCTAAAGCTTTGCTTCCTAATGGGGCAACACTCTGTATGACTTTCTCCCAGTGCCGGGCAGTGAAATTGGAAACGTCCAGAGATTGTGCCCACAGGAAAGCTGCCAGCACTGAAATCTGTAGCTGGTTTTCACTGTCCCTTGGAACTGCATTCGCTGCCACACAGACATTCGCGCTCTGCTAAAGCATTGCTTCGTAATGGGGCAACACTCTGTATGACTTTCTCCCAGTGCCTGGCAGTGAAATTGGAAACGTCCAGAGATTGCGCCCACAGGAAAGCTGCCAGCACTGAAAGATGTAGCTGGTTTTCACTGTCCCCTGGAACTGCATTCGCTGCCACACAGACATTCGCGCTCTGCTAAAGCATTGCTTCGTAATGGGGCAACACTCTGTATCTCTCTCTGGCAGAGCCCGGCAGTGAAATTGGTAACGTCCAGAGATTGCGCCCACAGGACAGCTGCCAGGACTGAAAGCTCTAGCTGGTTTTCACTGTCCCTTGGAACTGCATTCGCTGCCACACAGACATTCGCGCTCTGCTAAAGCTTTGCTTCCTAATGGGGCAACACTCTGTATGACTTTCTCCCAGTGCCCGGCAGTGAAATTGGGAACGTCCAGAGATTGTGCCCACAGGAAAGCTGCCAGCACTGAAAGCTGTAGCTGGTTTTCACTGTCCCTTGGAACTGCATTCGCTGCCACACAGACATTCGCGCTCTGCTAAAGCATTGCTTTGTAATGGGGCAACACTCTGTATCTCTCTCTGGCAGAGCCCGGCAGTGAAATTGGAAACGTCCAGAGATTGCGCCCACAGGAAAGCTGCCAGCACTGAAAGCTGTAGCTGGTTTTCACTGTCCCTTGGAACTGCATTCGCTGCCACACAGACATTCGCGCTCTGCTAAAGCATTGCTTCGTAATGGGGCAACACTCTGTATCTCTCTCTGGCAGAGCCCGGCAGTGAAATTGAAACGTCCAAAGATTGCGCCCACAGGAAAGCTGCCAGCACTGAAAGCTGTAGCTGGTTTTCACTGTCCCTTGGAACTGCATTCGCTGCCACACAGACATTCGCGCTCTGCTAAAGCTTTGCTTCCTAATGGGGCAACACTCTGTATCTCTCTCTGGCAGAGCCCGGCAGTGAAATTGAAACGTCCAGAGATTGCGCCCACAGGACAGCTGCCAGCACTGAAAGCTCTAGCTGGTTTTCACTGTCCCTTGGAACTGCATTCGCTGCCACACAGACATTCGCGCTCTGCTAAAGCTTTGCTTCGTAATGGGGCAACACTCTGTATCTCTCTCTGGCAGAGCCCGGCAGTGAAATTGGAAACGTCCAGAGATTGCGCCCTTAGGAAAGCTGCCAGCACTGAAAGCTGTAGCTGGTTTTCACTGTCCCTTGGAACTGCATTCGCTGCCACACAGACATTCGCGCTCTGCTAAAGCATTGCTTCGTAATGGGGCAACACTCTGTATCTCTCTCTGGCAGAGCCCGGCTGCCAAATTGTAAACGTCCAGAGATTGCGCCATAGGAAAGATGCCAGCAGTGAAAGCTGTAGCTGGTTTTCACTGTCCCTTGCAACTGCATTCGCTGCCACACAGACATTCGCGCTCTGCTAAAGCTTTGCTTCGTAATGGGCAACACTCTGTATCTCTCTGTCGCAGAGACCGGCAATGAAATTGGAAACGTCCAGAGATTGCGCCCACTGGAAAGCTGCCAGCACTGAAAGCTGTAGCTGGTTTTCACTGTCCCTTGGAACTGCATTCGCTGCCACACAGACATTCGCGCTCTGCTAAAGCATTGCTTCGTAATGAGGCAACACTCTGTATCTCTCTCTGGCAGAGCCCGGCAGTGAAATTGGAAACGTCCACAGATTGCGCCCACAGGAAAGCTGCCAGCACGGAAAGCTGTAGCTGGTTTTCACTGTCCCTTGGAACTGCATTCGCTGCCACACAGACATTCGCGCTCTGCTAAAGCTTTAGTTCCTAATGGGGCAACACTCTGTATGACTTTCTCCCCGTGCCTGGCAGTGAAATTGGAAACGTCCAGAGATTGTGCCCACAGGAAAGCTGCCAGCACTGAAAGCTGTAGCTGGTTTTCACTGTCCCTTGGAACTGCATTCGCTGCCACACAGACATTCGCGCTCTGCTAAAGCATTGCTTCCTAATGGGGCAACACTCTGTATCTCTCTCTGGCAGAGCCCGGCAGTGAAATTGAAACGTCCAGAGATTGCGCCCACAGGACAGCTGCCAGCACTGAAAGCTCTAGCTGGTTTTCACTGTCCCTTGGAACTGCATTCGCTGCCACACAGACATTCGCGCTCTGCTAAAGCATTGCTTCGTAATGGGGCAACACTCTGTATCTCTCTCTGGCAGAGCCCGGCAGTGAAATTGGAAACGTCCAGAGATTGCGCCCACAGGAAAGGTGCCAGCACTGAAAGCTGTAGCTGGTTTTCACTGTCCCTTGGAACTGCATTCGCTGCCACACAGACATTCGCGCTCTGCTAAAGCTTTGCTTCCTAATGGGGCAACACTCTGTATCTCTCTCTGGCAGAGCCCGGCAGTGAAATTGGAAACGTCCAGAGATTGCGCCCACAGGAAAGCTGCCAGCACTGAAAGCTGTAGCTGGTTTTCACTGTCCCTTGGAACTGCATTCGCTGCCACACAGACATTCGCGCTCTGCTAAAGCATTGCTTCGTAATGGGGCAACACTCTGTATGACTTTCTCCCCGTGCCTGGCAGTGAAATTGGAAACGTCCAGAGATTGCGCCCACAGGAAAGCTGCCAGCACTGAAAGCTGTAGCTGGTTTTCACTGTCCCTTGGAACTGCATTCACTGCCACACAGACATTCGCGCTCTGCTAAAGCATTGCTTCGTAATGGGGCAACACTCTGTATCTCTCTCTGGCAGAGCCCGGCTGCCAAATTGGAATCGTCCAGAGATTGCGCCCACAGGAAAGCTGCCATCAGTGAAAGCTCTAGCTGGTTTTCACTGTCCCTTGGAACTGCATTCGCTGCCACACAGACATTCGCGCTCTGCTAAAGCATTGCTTCGTAATGGGGCAACACTCTGTATCTCTCTCTGGCAGAGCCCGGCAGTGAAATTGGAAACGTCCAGAGATTGCGCCCACAGGAAAGCTGCCAGCACTGAAAGCTGTAGCTGGTTTTCACTGTCCCTTGGAACTGCATTCGCTGCCACACAGACATTCGCGCTCTGCTAAAGCTTTGCTTCCTAATGGGGCAACACTCTGTATGACTTTCTCCCAGTGCCGGGCAGTGAAATTGGAAACGTCCAGAGATTGTGCCCACAGGAAAGCTGCCAGCACTGAAAGCTGTAGCTGGTTTTCACTGTCCCTTGGAACTGCATTCGCTGCCACACAGACATTCGCGCTCTGCTAAAGCATTGCTTCGTAATGGGGCAACACTCTGTATGACTTTCTCCCAGTGCCTGGCAGTGAAATTGGAAACGTCCAGAGATTGCGCCCACAGGAAAGCTGCCAGCACTGAAAGATGTAGCTGGTTTTCACTGTCCCCTGGAACTGCATTCGCTGCCACACAGACATTCGCGCTCTGCTAAAGCATTGCTTCGTAATGGGGCAACACTCTGTATCTCTCTCTGGCAGAGCCCGGCAGTGAAATTGGAAACGTCCAGAGATTGCGCCCACAGGACAGCTGCCAGCACTGAAAGCTCTAGCTGGTTTTCACTGTCCCTTGGAACTGCATTCGCTGCCACACAGACATTCGCGCTCTGCTAAAGCTTTGCTTCCTAATGGGGCAACACTCTGTATCTCTCTCTGGCAGAGCCCGGCAGTGAAATTGGAAACGTCCAGAGATTGCGCCCACAGGAAAGCTGCCATCAGTGAAAGCTGAAGCTGGTTTTCACTGTCCCTTGGAACTGCATTCGCTGCCACACAGACATTCGCGCTCTGCTAAAGCATTGCTTCGTAATGGGGCAACACTCTGTATGACTTTCTCCCAGTGCCTGGCAGTGAAATTGGAAACGTCCAGAGATTGCGCCCACAGGAAAGCTGCCAGCACTGAAAGATGTAGCTGGTTTTCACTGTCCCCTGGAACTGCATTCGCTGCCACACAGACATTCGCGCTCTGCTAAAGCATTGCTTCGTAATGGGGCAACACTCTCTATGACTTTCTCCCCGTGCCTGGCAGTGAAATTGGAAACGTCCAGAGATTGCGCCCACAGGAAAGCTGCCAGCACTGAAAGCTGTAGCTGGTTTTCACTGTCCCTTGGAACTGCATTCGCTGCCACACAGACATTCGCGCTCTGCTAAAGCATTGCTTCGTAATGGGGCAACACTCTGTATCTCTCTCTGGCAGAGCCCGGCAGTGAAATTGGAAACGTCCAGAGATTGCGCCCTTAGGAAAGCTGCCAGCACTGAAAGCTGTAGCTGGTTTTCACTGTCCCCTGGAACTGCATTCGCTGCATACAGACATTCGCGCTCTGCTAAAGCATTGCTTCGTAATGGGGCAACACTCTGTATCTCTCTCTGGCAGAGCCCGGCTGCCAAATTGGAAACGTCCAGAGATTGCGCCCACAGGAAAGATGCCAGCAGTGAAAGCTGTAGCTGGTTTTCACTGTCCCTTGCAACTGCATTCGCTGCCACACAGACATTCGTGCTCTGCTAAAGCTTTGCTTCGTAATGCGCAACACTCTGTATCTCTCTGTCGCAGAGACCGGCAATGAAATTGGAAACGTCCAGAGATTGCGCCCACAGGAAAGCTGCCAGCACTGAAAGCTGTAGCTGGTTTTCACTGTCCCTTGGAACTGCATTCGCTGCCACACAGACATTCGCGCTCTGCTAAAGCTTTGCTTCCTAATGGGGCAACACTCTGTATCTCTCTCTGGCAGTCCCGGCAGTGAAATTGAAACGTCCAGAGATTGCGCCCACAGGACAGCTGCCAGCACTGAAACCTCTAGCTGGTTTTCACTGTCCCTTGGAACTGCATTCGCTGCCACACAGACATTCGCGATCTGCTAAAGCATTCCTTCGTAATGGGGCAACACTCTGTATCTCTCTCTGGCAGAGCCCGGCAGTGAAATTGGAAACGTCCAGAGATTGCGCCCACAGGAAAGCTGCCAGCACTGAAAGCTGTAGCTGGTTTTCACTGTCCCTTGGAACTGCATTCGCTGCCACACAGACATTCGCGCTCTGCTAAAGCATTGCTTCGTAATGGGGCAACACTCTGTATCTCTCTCTGGCAGAGCCCGGCTGCCAAATTGGAAACGTCCAGAGATTGCGCCCACAGGAAAGCTGCCATCAGTGAAAGCTCTAGCTGGTTTTCACTGTCCCTTGGAACTGCATTCGCTGCCACACAGACATTCGCGCTCTGCTAAAGCATTGCTTCGTAATGGGGCAACACTCTGTATCTCTCTCTGGCAGAGCCCGGCAGTGAAATTGGAAACGTCCAGAGATTGCGCCCACAGGAAAGCTGCCAGCACTGAAAGCTGTAGCTGGTTTTCACTGTCCCTTGGAACTGCATTCGCTGCCACACAGACATTCGCGCTCTGCTAAAGCTTTGCTTCCTAATGGGGCAACACTCTGTATGACTTTCTCCCAGTGCCGGGCAGTGAAATTGGAAACGTCCAGAGATTGCGCCCACAGGAAAGCTGCCAGCACTGAAAGCTCTAGCTGGTTTTCACTGTCCCCTGGAACTGCATTCGCTGCCACACAGACATTCGCGCTCTGCTAAAGCATTGCTTCGTAATGGGGCAACACTCTGTATCTCTCTCTGGCAGAGCCCGGCAGTGAAATTGGAAACGTCCAGAGATTGCGCCCACAGGACAGCTGCCAGCACTGAAAGCTCTAGCTGGTTTTCACTGTCCCTTGGAACTGCATTCGCTGCCACACAGACATTCGCGCTCTGCTAAAGCTTTGCTTCCTAATGGGGCAACACTCTGTATGACTTTCTCCCAGTGCCCGGCAGTGAAATTGGGAACGTCCAGAGATTGTGCCCACAGGAAAGCTGCCAGCACTGAAAGCTGTAGCTGGTTTTCACTGTCCCTTGGAACTGCATTCGCTGCCACACAGACATTCGCGCTCTGCTAAAGCATTGCTTCGTAATGGGGCAACACTCTGTATCTCTCTCTGGCAGAGCCCGGCAGTGAAATTGGAAACGTCCAGAGATTGCGCCCACAGGACAGCTGCCAGCACTGAAAGCTGTAGCTGGTTTTCACTGTCCCTTGGAACTGCATTCGCTGCCACACAGACATTCGCGCTCTGCTAAAGCTTTAGTTCCTAATGGGGCAACACTCTGTATGACTTTCTCCCAGTGCCGGGCAGTGAAATTGGAAACGTCCAGAGATTGCGCCCACAGGACAGCTGCCAGCACTGAAAGCTCTAGCTGGTTTTCACTGTCCCTTGGAACTGCATTCGCTGCCACACAGACATTCGCGCTCTGCTAAAGCATTGCTTCGTAATGGGGCAACACTCTGTATCTCTCTCTGGCAGAGCCCGGCAGTGAAATTGAAACGTCCAGAGATTGCGACCACAGGAAAGCTGCCAGCACTGAAAGCTGTAGCTGGTTTTCACTGTCCCTTGGAACTGCATTCGCTGCCACACAGACATTCGCGCTCTGCTAAAGCTTTGCTTCCTAATGGGGCAACACTCTGTATCTCTCTCTGGCAGAGCCCGGCAGTGAAATTGAAACGTCCAGAGATTGCGCCCACAGGACAGCTGCCAGCACTGAAAGCTCTAGCTGGTTTTCACTGTCCCTTGGAACTGCATTCGCTGCCACACAGACATTCGCGCTCTGCTAAAGCTTTGCTTCCTAATGGGGCAACAATCTGTATCTCTCTCTGGCAGAGCCCGGCAGTGAAATTGGAAACGTCCAGAGATTGCGCCCTTAGGAAAGCTGCCAGCACTGAAAGCTGTAGCTGGTTTTCACTGTCCCTTGGAACTGCATTCGCTGCATACAGACATTCGCGCTCTGCTAAAGCATTGCTTCGTAATGGGGCAACACTCTGTATCTCTCTCTGGCAGAGCCCGGCTGCCAAATTGGAAACGTCCAGAGATTGCGCCCACAGGAAAGATGCCAGCAGTGAAAGCTGTAGCTGGTTTTCACTGTCCCTTGCAACTGCATTCGCTGCCACACAGACATTCGTGCTCTGCTAAAGCTTTGCTTCGTAATGCGCAACACTCTGTATCTCTCTGTCGCAGAGACCGGCAATGAAATTGGAAACGTCCAGAGATTGCGCCCACAGGAAAGCTGCCAGCACTGAAAGCTGTAGCTGGTTTTCACTGTCCCTTGGAACTGCATTCGCTGCCACACAGACATTCGCGCTCTGCTAAAGCTTTGCTTCCTAATGGGGCAACACTCTGTATCTCTCTCTGGCAGTCCCGGCAGTGAAATTGAAACGTCCAGTGATTGCGCCCACAGGACAGCTGCCAGCACTGAAAGCTCTAGCTGGTTTTCACTGTCCCTTGGAACTGCATTCGCTGCCACACAGACATTCGCGCTCTGCTAAAGCATTGCTTCGTAATGGGGCAACACTCTGTATCTCTCTCTGGCTGAGCCCGGCAGTGAAATTGGAAACGTCCAGAGATTGCGCCCACAGGAAAGCTGCCAGCACTGAAAGCTGTAGCTGGTTTTCACTGTCCCTTGGAACTGCATTCGCTGCCACACAGACATTCGCGCTCTGCTAAAGCATTGCTTCGTAATGGGGCAACACTCTGTATCTCTCTCTGGCAGAGCCCGGCTGCCAAATTGGAAACGTCCAGAGATTGCGCCCACAGGAAAGCTGCCATCAGTGAAAGCTCTAGCTGGTTTTCACTGTCCCTTGGAACTGCATTCACTGCCACACAGACATTCGCGCTCTGCTAAAGCATTGCTTCGTAATGGGGCAACACTCTGTATCTCTCTCTGGCAGAGCCCGGCAGTGAAATTGGAAACGTCCAGAGATTGCGCCCACAGGAAAGCTGCCAGCACTGAAAGCTGTAGCTGGTTTTCACTGTCCCTTGGAACTGCATTCGCTGCCACACAGACATTCGCGCTCTGCTAAAGCATTGCTTCGTAATGGGGCAACACTCTGTATGACTTTCTCCCAGTGCCTGGCAGTGAAATTGGAAACGTCCAGAGATTGCGCCCACAGGAAAGCTGCCAGCACTGAAAGATGTAGCTGGTTTTCACTGTCCCCTGGAACTGCATTCGCTGCCACACAGACATTCGCGCTCTGCTAAAGCATTGCTTCGTAATGGGGCAACACTCTGTATCTCTCTCTGGCAGAGCCCGGCAGTGAAATTGGAAACGTCCAGAGATTGCGCCCACAGGACAGCTGGCAGCACTGAAAGCTGTAGCTGGTTTTCACTGTCCCTTGGAACTGCATTCGCTGCCACACAGACATTCGCGCTCTGCTAAAGCTTTGCTTCCTAATGGGGCAACACTCTGTATGACTTTCTCCCAGTGCCCGGCAGTGAAATTGGGAACGTCCAGAGATTGTGCCCACAGGAAAGCTGCCAGCACTGAAAGCTGTAGCTGGTTTTCACTGTCCCTTGGAACTGCATTCGCTGCCACACAGACATTCGCGCTCTGCTAAAGCATTGCTTCGTAATGGGGCAACACTCTGTATCTCTCTCTGGCAGAGCCCGGCAGTGAAATTGGAAACGTCCACAGATTGCGCCCACAGGAAAGCTGCCAGCACTGAAAGCTGTAGCTGGTTTTCACTGTCCCTTGGAACTGCATTCGCTGCCACACAGACATTCGCGCTCTGCTAAAGCTTTAGTTCCTAATGGGGCAACACTCTGTATGACTTTCTCCCAGTGCCGGGCAGTGAAATTGGAAACGTCCAGAGATTGTGCCCACAGGAAAGCTGCCAGCACTGAAAGCTGTAGCTAGTTTTCACTGTCCCTTGGAACTGCATTCGCTGCCACACAGACATTCGCGCTGTGCTAAAGCATTGCTTCGTAATGGGGCAACACTCTGTATCTCTCTCTGGCAGAGCCCGGCAGTGAAATTGGAAACGTCCAGAGATTGCGCCCACAGGAAAGCTGCCAGCACTGAAAGCTGTAGCTGGTTTTCACTGTCCCTTGGAACTGCATTCGCTGCCACACAGACATTCGCGCTCTGCTAAAGCTTTAGTTCCTAATGGGGCAACACTCTGTATGACTTTCTCCCAGTGCCGGGCAGTGAAATTGGAAACGTCCAGAGATTGTGCCCACAGGAAAGCTGCCAGCACTGAAAGCTGTAGCTGGTTTTCACTGTCCCTTGGAACTGCATTCGCTGCCACACAGACATTCGCGCTCTGCTAAAGCATTGCTTCGTAATGGGGCAACACTCTGTATCTTTCTCTGGCAGAGCCCGGCAGTGAAATTGGAAACGTCCAGAGATTGCGCCCACAGGAAAGCTGCCAGCACTGAAAGCTGTAGCTGGTTTTCACTGTCCCTTGGAACTGCATTCGCTGCCACACAGACATTCGCGCTCTGCTAAAGCATTGCTTCGTAATGGGGCAACACTCTGTATCTCTCTCTGGCAGAGCCCGGCTGCCAAATTGGAAACGTCCAGAGATTGCGCCCACAGGAAAGCTGCCATCAGTGAAAGCTGTAGCTGGTTTTCACTGTCCCCTGGAACTGCATTCGCTGCCACACAGACATTCGCGCTCTGCTAAAGCATTGCTTCGTAATGGGGCAACACTCTGTATCTCTCTCTGGCAGAGCCCGGCAGTGAAATTGGGAACGTCCAGAGATTGTGCCCACAGGAAAGCTGCCAGCACTGAAAGCTGTAGCTGGTTTTCACTGTCCCTTGGAACTGCATTCGCTGCCACACAGATATTCGCGCTCTGCTAAAGCATTGCTTCGTAATGGGGCAACACTCTGTATGACTTTCTCCCAGTGCCTGGCAGTGAAATTGGAAACGTCCAGAGTTTGCGCCCACAGGAAAGCTGCCAGCACTGAAAGATGTAGCTGGTTTTCACTGTCCCCTGGAACTGCATTCGCTGCCACACAGACATTCGCGCTCTGCTAAAGCTTTGCTTCCTAATGGGGCAACACTCTGTATCTCTCTCTGGCAGAGCCCGGCAGTGAAATTGGAAACGTCCAGAGATTGCGCCCACAGGAAAGCTGCCAGCACTGAAAGCTGTAGCTGGTTTTCACTGTCCCTTGGAACTGCATTCGCTGCCACACAGACATTCGCGCTCTGCTAAAGCATTGCTTCGTAATGGGGCAACACTCTGTATGACTTTCTCCCAGTGCCTGGCAGTGAAATTGGAAACGTCCAGAGATTGCGCCCACAGGAAAGCTGCCAGCACTGAAAGATGTAGCTGGTTTTCACTGTCCCCTGGAACTGCATTCGCTGCCACACAGACATTCGCGCTCTGATAAAGCATTGCTTCCTAATGGGGCAACACTCTGTATCTCTCTCTGGCAGAGCCCGGCAGTGAAATTGGAAACGTCCAGAGATTGCGCCCTTAGGAAAGCTGCCAGCACTGAAAGCTGTAGCTGGTTTTCACTGTCCCTTGGAACTGCATTCGCTGCCACACAGACATTCGCGCTCTGCTAAAGCATTGCTTCGTAATGGGGCAACACTCTGTATCTCTCTCTGGCAGAGCCCGGCTGCCAAATTGGAAACGTCCAGAGATTGCGCCCACAGGAAAGCTGCCATCAGTGAAAGCTGAAGCTGGTTTTCACTGTCCCTTGGAACTGCATTCGCTGCCACACAGACATTCGCGCTCTGCTAAAGCTTTGCTTCCTAATGGGGCAACACTCTGTATGAGTTTCTCCCAGTGCCGGGCAGTGAAATTGGAATCGTCCAGAGATTGTGCCCACAGGAAAGCTGCCAGCACTGAAAGCTGTAGCTGGTTTTCACTGTCCCTTGGAACTGCATTCGCTGCCACACAGACATTCGCGCTCTGCTAAAGCATTGCTTCGTAATGGGGCAACACTGTGTATCTCTCTCTGGCAGAGCCCGGCAGTGAAATTGGAAACCTCCAGAGATTGCGCCCACAGGACAGCTGCCAGCACTGAAAGCTCTAGCTGGTTTTCACTGTCCCTTGGAACTGCATTCGCTGCCACACAGACATTCGCGCTCTGCTAAAGCATTGCTTCGTAATGGGGCAACACTCTGTATCTCTCTCTGGCAGAGCCCGGCAGTGAAATTGAAACGTCCAGAGATTGCGCCCACAGGAAAGCTGCCAGCACTGAAAGCTGTAGCTGGTTTTCACTGTCCCTTGGAACTGCATTCGCTGCCACACAGACATTCGCGCTCTGCTAAAGCTTTGCATCCTAATGGGGCAACACTCTGTATCTCTCTCTGGCAGAGCCCGGCAGTGAAATTGAAACGTCCAGAGATTGCGCCCACAGGACAGCTGCCAGCACTGAAAGCTCTAGCTGGTTTTCACTGTCCCTTGGAACTGCATTCGCTGCCACACAGACATTCGCGCTCTGCTAAAGCTTTGCTTCCTAATGGGGCAACAATCTGTATCTCTCTCTGGCAGAGCCCGGCAGTGAAATTGGAAACGTCCAGAGATTGCGCCCTTAGGAAAGCTGCCAGCACTGAAAGCTGTAGCTGGTTTTCACTGTCCCTTGGAACTGCATTCGCTGCATACAGACATTCGCGCTCTGCTAAAGCATTGCTTCGTAATGGGGCAACACTCTGTATCTCTCTCTGGCAGAGCCCGGCTGCCAAATTGGAAACGTCCAGAGATTGCGCCCACAGGAAAGATGCCAGCAGTGAAAGCTGTAGCTGGTTTTCACTGTCCCTTGCAACTGCATTCGCTGCCACACAGACATTCGTGCTCTGCTAAAGCTTTGCTTCGTAATGCGCAACACTCTGTATCTCTCTGTCGCAGAGACCGGCAATGAAATTGGAAACGTCCAGAGATTGCGCCCACAGGAAAGCTGCCAGCACTGAAAGCTGTAGCTGGTTTTCACTGTCCCTTGGAACTGCATTCGCTGCCACACAGACATTCGCGCTCTGCTAAAGCTTTGCTTCCTAATGGGGCAACACTCTGTATCTCTCTCTGGCAGAGCCCGGCAGTGAAATTGAAACGTCCAGAGATTGCGCCCACAGGACAGCTGCCAGCACTGAAAGCTCTAGCTGGTTTTCACTGTCCCTTGGAACTGCATTCGCTGCCACACAGACATTCGCGCTCTGCTAAAGCATTGCTTCGTAATGGGGCAACACTCTGTATCTCTCTCTGGCAGAGCCCGGCAGTGAAATTGGAAACGTCCAGAGATTGCGCCCACAGGAAAGCTGCCAGCACTGAAAGCTGTAGCTGGTTTTCACTGTCCCTTGGAACTGCATTCGCTGCCACACAGACATTCGCGCTCTGCTAAAGCATTGCTTCGTAATGGGGCAACACTCTGTATCTCTCTCTGGCAGAGCCCGGCTGCCAAATTGGAAACGTCCAGAGATTGCGCCCACAGGAAAGCTGCCATCAGTGAAAGCTCTAGCTGGTTTTCACTGTCCCTTGGAACTGCATTCGCTGCCACACAGACATTCGCGCTCTGCTAAAGCATTGCTTCGTAATGGGGCAACACTCTGTATCTCTCTCTGGCAGAGCCCGGCAGTGAAATTGGAAACGTCCAGAGATTGCGCCCACAGGAAAGCTGCCAGCACTGAAAGCTGTAGCTGGTTTTCACTGTCCCTTGGAACTGCATTCGCTGCCACACAGACATTCGCGCTCTGCTAAAGCTTTGCTTCCTAATGGGGCAACACTCTGTATGACTTTCTCCCAGTGCCGGGCAGTGAAATTGGAAACGTCCAGAGATTGTGCCCACAGGAAAGCTGCCAGCACTGAAAGCTGTAGCTGGTTTTCACTGTCCCTTGGAACTGCATTCGCTGCCACACAGACATTCGCGCTCTGCTAAAGCATTGCTTCGTAATGGGGCAACACTCTGTATGACTTTCTCCCAGTGCCTGGCAGTGAAATTGGAAACGTCCAGAGATTGCGCCCACAGGAAAGCTGCCAGCACTGAAAGATGTAGCTGGTTTTCACTGTCCCCTGGAACTGCATTCGCTGCCACACAGACATTCGCGCTCTGCTAAAGCATTGCTTCGTAATGGGGCAACACTCTGTATCTCTCTCTGGCAGAGCCCGGCAGTGAAATTGGAAACGTCCAGAGATTGCGCCCACAGGACAGCTGCCAGCACTGAAAGCTCTAGCTGGTTTTCACTGTCCCTTGGAACTGCATTCGCTGCCACACAGACATTCGCGCTCTGCTAAAGCTTTGCTTCCTAATGGGGCAACACTCTGTATGACTTTCTCCCAGTGCCCGGCAGTGAAATTGGGAACGTCCAGAGATTGTGCCCACAGGAAAGCTGCCAGCACTGAAAGCTGTAGCTGGTTTTCACTGTCCCTTGGAACTGCATTCGCTGCCACACAGACATTCGCGCTCTGCTAAAGCATTGCTTCGTAATGGGGCAACACTCTGTATCTCTCTCTGGCAGAGCCCGGCAGTGAAATTGGAAACGTCCACAGATTGCGCCCACAGGAAAGCTGCCAGCACTGAAAGCTGTAGCTGGTTTTCACTGTCCCTTGGAACTGCTTTCGCTGCCACACAGACATTCGCGCTCTGCTAAAGCTTTAGTTCCTAATGGGGCAACACTCTGTATGACTTTCTCCCAGTGCCGGGCAGTGAAATTGGAAACGTCCAGAGATTGTGCCCACAGGAAAGCTGCCAGCACTGAAAGCTGTAGCTGGTTTTCACTGTCCCTTGGAACTGCATTCGCTGCCACACAGACATTCGCGCTCTGCTAAAGCATTGCTTCGTAATGGGGCAACACTCTGTATCTCTCTCTGGCAGAGCCCGGCAGTGAAATTGGAAACGTCCAGAGATTGCGCCCACAGGAAAGCTGCCAGCACTGAAAGCTGTAGCTGGTTTTCACTGTCCCTTGGAACTGCATTCGCTGCCACACAGACATTCGCGCTCTGCTAAAGCTTTAGTTCCTAATGGGGCAACACTCTGTATGACTTTCTCCCAGTGCCGGGCAGTGAAATTGGAAACGTCCAGAGATTTTGCCCACAGGAAAGCTGCCAGCACTGAAAGCTGTAGCTGGTTTTCACTGTCCCTTGGAACTGCATTCGCTGCCACACAGACATTCGCGCTCTGCTAAAGCATTGCTTCGTAATGGGGCAACACTCTGTATCTCTCTCTGGCAGAGCCCGGCAGTGAAATTGGAAACGTCCAGAGATTGCGCCCACAGGATAGCTGCCAGCACTGAAAGCTGTAGCTGGTTTTCACTGTCCCTTGGAACTGCATTCGCTGCCACACAGACATTCGCGCTCTGCTAAAGCATTGCTTCGTAATGGGGCAACACTCTGTATCTCTCTCTGGCAGAGCCCGGCTGCCAAATTGGAAACGTCCAGAGATTGCGCCCACAGGAAAGCTGCCATCAGTGAAAGCTGAAGCTGGTTTTCACTGTCCCTTGGAACTCCATTTGCTGCCACACAGACATTCGCGCTCTGCTAAAGCTTTGCTTCCTAATGGGGCAACACTCTGTATGAGTTTCTCCCAGTGCCGGGCAGTGAAATTGGAAACGTCCAGAGATTGTGCCCACAGGAAAGCTGCCAGCACTGAAAGCTGTAGCTGGTTTTCACTGTCCCTTGGAACTGCATTCGCTGCCACACAGACATTCGCGCTCTGCTAAAGCTTTGCTTCCTAATGGGGCAACACTCTGTATGACTTTCTCCCAGTGCCCGGCAGTGAAATTGGGAACGTCCAGAGATTGTGCCCACAGGAAAGCTGCCAGCACTGAAAGCTGTAGCTGGATTTCACTGTCCCTTGGAACTGCATTCGCTGCCACACAGACATTCGCGCTCTGCTAAAGCATTGCTTCGTAATGGGGCAACACTCTGTATGACTTTCTCCCAGTGCCTGGCAGTGAAATTGGAAACGTCCAGAGATTGCGCCCACAGGAAAGCTGCCAGCACTGAAAGATGTAGCTGGTTTTCACTGTCCCCTGGAACTGCATTCGCTGCCACACAGACATTCGCGCTCTGCTAAAGCTTTGCTTCCTACTGGGGCAACACTCTGTATCTCTCTCTGGCAGAGCCCGGCAGTGAAATTGGAAACGTCCAGAGATTGCGCCCACAGGAAAGCTGCCAGCACTGAAAGCTGTAGCTGGTTTTCACTGTCCCTTGGAACTGCATTCGCTGCCACACAGACATTCGCGCTCTGCTAAAGCATTGCTTCGTAATGGGGCAACACTCTGTATGACTTTCTCCCAGTGCCTGGCAGTGAAATTGGAAACGTCCAGAGATTGCGCCCACAGGAAAGCTGCCAGCACTGAAAGATGTAGCTGGTTTTCACTGTCCCCTGGAACTGCATTCGCTGCCACACAGACATTCGCGCTCTGATAAAGCATTGCTTCGTAATGGGGCAACACTCTGTATCTCTCTCTGGCAGAGCCCGGCAGTGAAATTGGAAACGTCCAGAGATTGCGCCCTTAGGAAAGCTGCCAGCACTGAAAGCTGTAGCTGGTTTTCACTGTCCCTTGGAACTGCATTCGCTGCCACACAGACATTCGCGCTCTGCTAAAGCATTGCTTCGTAATGGGGCAACACTCTCTATGACTTTCTCCCCGTGCCTGGCAGTGAAATTGGAAACGTCCAGAGATTGCGCCCACAGGAAAGCTGCCAGCACTGAAAGCTGTAGCTGGTTTTCACTGTCCCTTGGAACTGCATTCGCTGCCACACAGACATTCGCGCTCTGCTAAAGCATTGCTTCGTAATGGGGCAACACTCTGTATCTCTCTCTGGCAGAGCCCGGCTGCCAAATTGGAAACGTCCAGAGATTGCGCCCACAGGAAAGCTGCCATCAGTGAAAGCTGAAGCTGGTTTTCACTGTCCCTTGGAACTGCATTCGCTGCCACACAGACATTCGCGCTCTGCTAAAGCTTTGCTTCCTAATGGGGCAACACTCTGTATGACTTTCTCCCAGTGCCGGGCAGTGAAATTGGAAACGTCCAGAGATTGTGCCCACAGGAAAGCTGCCAGCACTGAAAGCTGTAGCTGGTTTTCACTGTCCCTTGGAACTGCATTCGCTGCCACACAGACATTCGCGCTCTGCTAAAGCATTGCTTCGTAATGGGGCAACACTGTGTATCTCTCTCTGGCAGAGCCCGGCAGTGAAATTGGAAACGTCCAGAGATTGCGCCCACAGGACAGCTGCCAGCACTGAAAGCTCTAGCTGGTTTTCACTGTCCCTTGGAACTGCATTCGCTGCCACACAGACATTCGCGCTCTGCTAAAGCATTGCTTCGTAATGGGGCAACACTCTGTATCTCTCTCTGGCAGAGCCCGGCAGTGAAATTGGAAACGTCCAGAGATTGCGCCCACAGGACAGCTGCCAGCACTGAAAGCTCTAGCTGGTTTTCACTGTCCCTTGGAACTGCATTCGCTGCCACACAGACATTCGCGCTCTGCTAAAGCTTTGCTTCCTAATGGGGCAACACTCTGTATGACTTTCTCCCAGTGCCCGGCAGTGAAATTGGGAACGTCCAGAGATTGTGCCCACAGGAAAGCTGCCAGCACTGAAAGCTGTAGCTGGTTTTCACTGTCCCTTGGAACTGCATTCGCTGCCACACAGACATTCGCGCTCTGCTAAAGCATTGCTTCGTAATGGGGCAACACTCTGTATCTCTCTCTGGCAGAGCCCGGCAGTGAAATTGGAAACGTCCACAGATTGCGCCCACAGGAAAGCTGCCAGCACTGAAAGCTGTAGCTGGTTTTCACTGTCCCTTGGAACTGCATTCGCTGCCACACAGACATTCGCGCTCTGCTAAAGCTTTAGTTCCTAATGGGGCAAAACTCTGTATGACTTTCTCCCAGTGCCGGGCAGTGAAATTGGAAACGTCCAGAGATTGTGCCCACAGGAAAGCTGCCAGCACTGAAAGCTGTAGCTGGTTTTCACTGTCCCTTGGAACTGCATTCGCTGCCACACAGACATTCGCGCTCTGCTAAAGCATTGCTTCGTAATGGGGCAACACTCTGTATCTCTCTCTGGCAGAGCCCGGCAGTGAAATTGGAAACGTCCAGAGATTGCGCCCACAGGAAAGCTGCCAGCACTGAAAGCTGTAGCTGGTTTTCACTGTCCCTTGGAACTGCATTCGCTGCCACACAGACATTCGCGCTCTGCTAAAGCATTGCTTCGTAATGGGGCAACACTCTGTATCTCTCTCTGGCAGAGCCCGGCTGACAAATTGGAAACGTCCAGAGATTGCGCCCACAGGAAGGCTGCCATCAGTGAAAGCTGAAGCTGGTTTTCACTGTCCCTTGGAACTGCATTCGCTGCCACACAGACATTCGCGCTCTGCTAAAGCTTTGCTTCCTAATGGGGCAACACTCTGTATGAGTTTCTCCCAGTGCCGGGCAGTGAAATTGGAAACGTCCAGAGATTGTGCCCACAGGAAAGCTGCCAGCACTGAAAGCTGTAGCTGGTTTTCACTGTCCCTTGGAACTGCATTCGCTGCCACACAGACATTCGCGCTCTGCTAAAGCTTTGCTTCCTAATGGGGCAACACTCTGTATCTCTCTCTGGCAGAGCCCGGCAGTGAAATTGAAACGTCCAGAGATTGCGCCCACAGGACAGCTGCCAGCACTGAAAGCTCTAGCTGGTTTTCACTGTCCCTTGGAACTGCATTCGCTGCCACACAGACATTCGCGCTCTGCTAAAGCTTTGCTTCCTAATGGGGCAACACTCTGTATGACTTTCTCCCAGTGCCGGGCAGTGAAATTGGAAACGTCCAGAGATTGTGCCCACAGGAAAGCTGCCAGCACTGAAAGCTGTAGCTGGTTTTCACTGTCCCTTGGAACTGCATTTGCTGCCACACAGACATTCGCGCTCTGCTAAAGCATTGCTTCGTAATGGGGCAACACTCTGTATGACTTTCTCCCAGTGCCTGGCAGTGAAATTGGAAACGTCCAGAGATTGCGCCCACAGGAAAGCTGCCAGCACTGAAAGATGTAGCTGGTTTTCACTGTCCCCTGGAACTGCATTCGCTGCCACACAGACATTCGCGCTCTGCTAAAGCATTGCTTCGTAATGGGGCAACACTCTGTATCTCTCTCTGGCAGAGCCCGGCAGTGAAATTGGAAACGTCCAGAGATTGCGCCCACAGGACAGCTGCCAGCACTGAAAGCTCTAGCTGGTTTTCACTGTCCCTTGGAACTGCATTCGCTGCCACACAGACATTCGCGCTCTGCTAAAGCTTTGCTTCCTAATGGGGCAACACTCTGTATGACTTTCTCCCAGTGCCCGGCAGTGAAATTGGGAACGTCCAGAGATTGTGCCCACAGGAAAGCTGCCAGCACTGAAAGCTGTAGCTGGTTTTCACTGTCCCTTGGAACTGCATTCGCTGCCACACAGACATTCGCGCTCTGCTAAAGCATTGCTTCGTAATGGGGCAACACTCTGTATGACTTTCTCCCAGTGCCTGGCAGTGAAATTGGAAACGTCCAGAGTTTGCGCCCACAGGAAAGCTGCCAGCACTGAAAGATGTAGCTGGTTTTCACTGTCCCCTGGAACTGCATTCGCTGCCACACAGACATTCGCGCTCTGCTAAAGCTTTGCTTCCTAATGGGGCAACACTCTGTATCTCTCTCTGGCAGAGCCCGGCAGTGAAATTGGAAACGTCCAGAGATTGCGCCCACAGGAAAGCTGCCAGCACTGAAAGCTGTAGCTGGTTTTCACTGTCCCTTGGAACTGCATTCGCTGCCACACAGACATTCGCGCTCTGCTAAAGCATTGCTTCGTAATGGGGCAACACTCTGTATGACTTTCTCCCAGTGCCTGGCAGTGAAATTGGAAACGTCCAGAGATTGCGCCCACAGGAAAGCTGCCAGCACTGAAAGATGTAGCTGGTTTTCACTGTCCCCTGGAACTGCATTCGCTGCCACACAGACATTCGCGCTCTGATAAAGCATTGCTTCCTAATGGGGCAACACTCTGTATCTCTCTCTGGCAGAGCCCGGCAGTGAAATTGGAAACGTCCAGAGATTGCGCCCTTAGGAAAGCTGCCAGCACTGAAAGCTGTAGCTGGTTTTCACTGTCCCTTGGAACTGCATTCGCTGCCACACAGACATTCGCGCTCTGCTAAAGCATTGCTTCGTAATGGGGCAACACTCTCTATGACTTTCTCCCCGTGCCTGGCAGTGAAATTGGAAACGTCCAGAGATTGCGCCCACAGGAAAGCTGCCAGCACTGAAAGCTGTAGCTGGTTTTCACTGTCCCTTGGAACTGCATTCGCTGCCACACAGACATTCGCGCTCTGCTAAAGCATTGCTTCGTAATGGGGCAACACTCTGTATCTCTCTCTGGCAGAGCCCGGCTGCCAAATTGGAAACGTCCAGAGATTGCGCCCACAGGAAAGCTGCCATCAGTGAAAGCTGAAGCTGGTTTTCACTGTCCCTTGGAACTGCATTCGCTGCCACACAGACATTCGCGCTCTGCTAAAGCTTTGCTTCCTAATGGGGCAACACTCTGTATGAGTTTCTCCCAGTGCCGGGCAGTGAAATTGGAATCGTCCAGAGATTGTGCCCACAGGAAAGCTGCCAGCACTGAAAGCTGTAGCTGGTTTTCACTGTCCCTTGGAACTGCATTCGCTGCCACACAGACATTCGCGCTCTGCTAAAGCATTGCTTCGTAATGGGGCAACACTGTGTATCTCTCTCTGGCAGAGCCCGGCAGTGAAATTGGAAACGTCCAGAGATTGCGCCCTTAGGACAGCTGCCAGCACTGAAAGCTGTAGCTGGTTTTCACTGTCCCTTGGAACTGCATTCGCTGCATACAGACATTCGCGCTCTGCTAAAGCATTGCTTCGTAATGGGGCAACACTCTGTATCTCTCTCTGGCAGAGCCCGGCTGCCAAATTGGAAACGTCCAGAGATTGCGCCCACAGGAAAGATGCCAGCAGTGAAAGCTGTAGCTGGTTTTCACTGTCCCTTGCAACTGCATTCGCTGCCACACAGACATTCGTGCTCTGCTAAAGCTTTGCTTCGTAATGCGCAACACTCTGTATCTCTCTGTCGCAGAGACCGGCAATGAAATTGGAAACGTCCAGAGATTGCGCCCACAGGAAAGCTGCCAGCACTGAAAGCTGTAGCTGGTTTTCACTGTCCCTTGGAACTGCATTCGCTGCCACACAGACATTCGCGCTCTGCTAAAGCTTTGCTTCCTAATGGGGCAACACTCTGTATCTCTCTCTGGCAGAGCCCGGCAGTGAAATTGAAACGTCCAGAGATTGCGCCCACAGGACAGCTGCCAGCACTGAAAGCTCTAGCTGGTTTTCACTGTCCCTTGGAACTGCATTCGCTGCCACACAGACATTCGCGCTCTGCTAAAGCATTGCTTCGTAATGGGGCAACACTCTGTATCTCTCTCTGGCAGAGCCCGGCAGTGAAATTGGAAACGTCCAGAGATTGCGCCCACAGGAAAGCTGCCAGCACTGAAAGCTGTAGCTGGTTTTCACTGTCCCTTGGAACTGCATTCGCTGCCACACAGACATTCGCGCTCTGCTAAAGCATTGCTTCGTAATGGGGCAACACTCTTTATCTCTCTCTGGCAGAGCCCGGCTGCCAAATTGGAAACGTCCAGAGATTGCGCCCACAGGAAAGCTGCCATCAGTGAAAGCTCTAGCTGGTTTTCACTGTCCCTTGGAACTGCATTCGCTGCCACACAGACATTCGCGCTCTGCTAAAGCATTGCTTCGTAATGGGGCAACACTCTGTATCTCTCTCTGGCAGAGCCCGGCAGTGAAATTGGAAACGTCCAGAGATTGCGCCCACAGGAAAGCTGCCAGCACTGAAAGCTGTAGCTGGTTTTCACTGTCCCTTGGAACTGCATTCGCTGCCACACAGACATTCGCGCTCTGCTAAAGCTTTGCTTCCTAATGGGGCAACACTCTGTATGACTTTCTCCCAGTGCCGGGTAGTGAAATTGGAAACGTCCAGAGATTGTGCCCACAGGAAAGCTGCCAGCACTGAAAGCTGTAGCTGGTTTTCACTGTCCCTTGGAACTGCATTCGCTGCCACACAGACATTCGCGCTCTGCTAAAGCATTGCTTCGTAATGGGGCAACACTCTGTATGACTTTCTCCCAGTGCCTGGCAGTGAAATTGCAAACGTCCAGAGATTGCGCCCACAGGAAAGCTGCCAGCACTGAAAGATGTAGCTGGTTTTCACTGTCCCCTGGAACTGCATTCGCTGCCACACAGACATTCGCGCTCTGCTAAAGCATTGCTTCGTAATGGGGCAACACTCTGTATCTCTCTCTGGCAGAGCCCGGCAGTGAAATTGGAAACGTCCAGAGATTGCGCCCACAGGAAAGCTGCCAGCACTGAAAGCTCTAGCTGGTTTTCACTGTCCCTTGGAACTGCATTCGCTGCCACACAGACATTCGCGCTCTGCTAAAGCTTTGCTTCCTAATGGGGCAACACTCTGTATGACTTTCTCCCAGTGCCCGGCAGTGAAATTGGGAACGTCCAGAGATTGTGCCCACAGGAAAGCTGCCAGCACTGAAAGCTGTAGCTGGTTTTCACTGTCCCTTGGAACTGCATTCGCTGCCACACAGACATTCGCGCTCTGCTAAAGCATTGCTTCGTAATGGGGCAACACTCTGTATCTCTCTCTGGCAGAGCCCGGCAGTGAAATTGGAAACGTCCACAGATTGCGCCCACAGGAAAGCTGCCAGCACTGAAAGCTGTAGCTGGTTTTCACTGTCCCTTGGAACTGCATTCGCTGCCACACAGACATTCGCGCTCTGCTAAAGCTTTAGTTCCTAATGGGGCAACACTCTGTATGACTTTCTCCCAGTGCCGGGCAGTGAAATTGGAAACGTCCAGAGATTGTGCCCACAGGAAAGCTGCCAGCACTGAAAGCTGTAGCTGGTTTTCACTGTCCCTTGGAACTGCATTCGCTGCCACACAGACATTCGCGCTCTGCTAAAGCATTGCTTCGTAATGGGGCAACACTCTGTATCTCTCTCTGGCAGAGCCCGGCAGTGAAATTGGAAACGTCCAGAGATTGCGCCCACAGGAAAGCTGCCAGCACTGAAAGCTGTAGCTGGTTTTCACTGTCCCTTGGAACTGCATTCGCTGCCACACAGACATTCGCGCTCTGCTAAAGCATTGCTTCGTAATGGGGCAACACTCTGTATCTCTCTCTGGCAGAGCCCGGCAGTGAAATTGGAAACGTCCAGAGATTGCGCCCACAGGATAGCTGCCAGCACTGAAAGCTGTAGCTGGTTTTCACTGTCCCTTGGAACTGCATTCGCTGCCACACAGACATTCGCGCTCTGCTAAAGCATTGCTTCGTAATGGGGCAACACTCTGTATCTCTCTCTGGCAGAGCCCGGCTGCCAAATTGGAAACGTCCAGAGATTGCGCCCACAGGAAAGCTGCCATCAGTGAAAGCTGAAGCTGGTTTTCACTGTCCCTTGGAACTGCATTCGCTGCCACACAGACATTCGCGCTCTGCTAAAGCTTTGCTTCCTAATGGGGCAACACTCTGTATGAGTTTCTCCCAGTGCCGGGCAGTGAAATTGGAAACGTCCAGAGATTGTGCCCACAGGAAAGCTGCCAGCACTGAAAGCTGTAGCTGGTTTTCACTGTCCCTTGGAACTGCATTCGCTGCCACACAGACATTCGCGCTCTGCTAAAGCTTTGCTTCCTAATGGGGCAACACTCTGTATCTCTCTCTGGCAGAGCCCGGCAGTGAAATTGAAACGTCCAGAGATTGCGCCCACAGGACAGCTGCCAGCACTGAAAGCTCTAGCTGGTTTTCACTGTCCCTTGGAACTGCATTCGCTGCCACACAGACATTCGCGCTCTGCTAAAGCTTTGCTTCCTAATGGGGCAGCACTCTGTATGACTTTCTCCCAGTGCAGGGCAGTGAAATTGGAAACGTCCAGAGATTGTGCCCACAGGAAAGCTGCCAGCACTGAAAGCTGTAGCTGGTTTTCACTGTCCCTTGGAACTGCATTCGCTGCCACACAGACATTCGCGCTCTGCTAAAGCATTGCTTCGTAATGGGGCAACACTCTGTATGACTTTCTCCCAGTGCCTGGCAGTGAAATTGGAAACGTCCAGAGATTGCGCCCACAGGAAAGCTGCCAGCACTGAAAGATGTAGCTGGTTTTCACTGTCCCCTGGAACTGCATTCGCTGCCACACAGACATTCGCGCTCTGCTAAAGCATTGCTTCGTAATGGGGCAACACTCTGTATCTCTCTCTGGCAGAGCCCGGCAGTGAAATTGGAAACGTCCAGAGATTGCGCCCACAGGACGGCTGCCAGCACTGAAAGCTCTAGCTGGTTTTCACTGTCCCTTGGAACTGCATTCGCTGCCACACAGACATTCGCGCTCTGCTAAAGCTTTGCTTCCTAATGGGGCAACACTCTGTATGACTTTCTCCCAGTGCCCGGCAGTGAAATTGGGAACGTCCAGAGATTGTGCCCACAGGAAAGCTGCCAGCACTGAAAGCTGTAGCTGGTTTTCACTGTCCCTTGGAACTGCATTCGCTGCCACACAGACATTCGCGCTCTGCTAAAGCATTGCTTCGTAATGGGGCAACACTCTGTATGACTTTCTCCCAGTGCCTGGCAGTGAAATTGGAAACGTCCAGAGATTGCGCCCACAGGAAAGCTGCCAGCACTGAAAGATGTAGCTGGTTTTCACTGTCCCCTGGAACTGCATTCGCTGCCACACAGACATTCGCGCTCTGCTAAAGCTTTGCTTCCTACTGGGGCAACACTCTGTATCTCTCTCTGGCAGAGCCCGGCAGTGAAATTGGAAACGTCCAGAGATTGCGCCCACAGGAAAGCTGCCAGCACTGAAAGCTGTAGCTGGTTTTCACTGTCCCTTGGAACTGCATTCGCTGCCACACAGACATTCGCGCTCTGCTAAAGCATTGCTTCGTAATGGGGCAACACTCTGTATGACTTTCTCCCAGTGCCTGGCAGTGAAATTGGAAACGTCCAGAGATTGCGCCCACAGGAAAGCTGCCAGCACTGAAAGATGTAGCTGGTTTTCACTGTCCCCTGGAACTGCATTCGCTGCCACACAGACATTCGCGCTCTGATAAAGCATTGCTTCGTAATTGGGCAACACTCTGTATCTCTCTCTGGCAGAGCCCGGCAGTGAAATTGGAAACGTCCAGAGATTGCGCCCTTAGGAAAGCTGCCAGCACTGAAAGCTCTAGCTGGTTTTCACTGTCCCTTGGAACTGCATTCGCTGCCACACAGACATTCGCGCTCTGCTAAAGCATTGCTTCGTAATGGGGCAACACTCTCTATGACTTTCTCCCCGTGCCTGGCAGTGAAATTGGAAACGTCCAGAGATTGCGCCCACAGGAAAGCTGCCAGCACTGAAAGCTGTAGCTGGTTTTCACTGTCCCTTGGAACTGCATTCGCTGCCACACAGACATTCGCGCTCTGCTAAAGCATTGCTTCGTAATGGGGCAACACTCTGTATCTCTCTCTGGCAGAGCCCGGCTGCCAAATTGGAAACGTCCAGAGATTGCGCCCACAGGAAAGCTGCCATCAGTGAAAGCTCAAGCTGGTTTTCACTGTCCCTTGGAACTGCATTCGCTGCCACACAGACATTCGCGCTCTGCTAAAGCATTGCTTCGTAAGGGGGCAACACTCTGTATGAGTTTCTCCCAGTGCCGGGCAGTGAAATTGGAAACGTCCAGAGATTGTGCCCACAGGAAAGCTGCCAGCACTGAAAGCTGTAGCTGGTTTTCACTGTCCCTTGGAACTGCATTCGCTGCCACACAGACATTCGCGCTCTGCTAAAGCATTGCTTCGTAATGGGGCAACACTGTGTATCTCTCTCTGGCAGAGCCCGGCAGTGAAATTGGAAACGTCCAGAGATTGCGCCCACAGGACAGCTGCCAGCACTGAAAGCTCTAGCTGGTTTTCACTGTCCCTTGGAACTGCATTCGCTGCCAGACAGACATTCGCGCTCTGCTAAAGCATTGCTTCGTAATGGGGCAACACTCTGTATCTCTCTCTGGCAGAGCCCGGCAGTGAAATTGAAACGTCCAGAGATTGCGCCCACAGGAAAGCTGCCAGCACTGAAAGCTGTAGGTGGTTTTCACTGTCCCTTGGAACTGCATTCGCTGCCACACAGACATTCGCGCTCTGCTAAAGCTTTGCTTCCTAATGGGGCAACACTCTGTATCTCTCTCTGGCAGAGCCCGGCAGTGAAATTGAAACGTCCAGAGATTGCGCCCACAGGAAAGCTGCCAGCACTGAAAGCTGTAGCTGATTTTCACTGTCCCTTGGAACTGCATTCGCTGCCACACAGACATTCGCGCTCTGCTAAAGCATTGCTTCGTAATGGGGCAACACTCTGTATCTCTCTCTGGCAGAGCCCGGCTGCCAAATTGGAAACGTCCAGAGATTGCGCCCACAGGAAAGCTGCCATCAGTGAAAGCTCTAGCTGGTTTTCACTGTCCCTTGGAACTGCATTCGCTGCCACACAGACATTCGCGCTCTGCTAAAGCATTGCTTCGTAATGGGGCAACACTCTGTATCTCTCTCTGGCAGAGCCCGGCAGTGAAATTGGAAACGTCCAGAGATTGCGCCCACAGGAAAGCTGCCAGCACTGAAAGCTGTAGCTGGTTTTCACTGTCCCTTGGAACTGCATTCGCTGCCACACAGACATTCGCGCTCTGCTAAAGCTTTGCTTCCTAATGGGGCAACACTCTGTATGACTTTCTCCCAGTGCCGGGCAGTGAAATTGGAAACGTCCAGAGATTGTGCCCACAGGAAAGCTGCCAGCACTGAAAGCTGTAGCTGGTTTTCACTGTCCCTTGGAACTGCATTCGCTGCCACACAGACATTCGCGCTCTGCTAAAGCATTGCTTCGTAATGGGGCAACACTCTGTATGACTTTCTCCCAGTGCCTGGCAGTGAAATTGGAAACGTCCAGAGATTGCGCCCACAGGAAAGCTGCCAGCACTGAAAGATGTAGCTGGTTTTCACTGTCCCCTGGAACTGCATTCGCTGCCACACAGACATTCGCGCTCTGCTAAAGCTTTGCTTCCTAATGGGGCAACACTCTGTATGACTTTCTCCCAGTGCCGGGCAGTGAAATTGGAAACGTCCATAGATTGTGCCCACAGGAAAGCTGCCAGCACTGAAAGCTGTAGCTGGTTTTCACTGTCCCTTGGAACTGCATTCGCTGCCACACAGACATTCGCGCTCTGCTAAAGCATTGCTTCGTAATGGGGCAACACTCTGTATCTCTCTCTGGCAGAGCCCGGCAGTGAAATTGGAAACGTCCAGAGATTGCGCCCACAGGATAGCTGCCAGCACTGAAAGCTGTAGCTGGTTTTCACTGTCCCTTGGAACTGCATTCGCTGCCACACAGACATTCGCGCTCTGCTAAAGCATTGCTTCGTAATGGGGCAACACTCTGTATCTCTCTCTGGCAGAGCCCGGCAGTGAAATTGGAAACGTCCAGAGATTGCGCCCACAGGAAAGCTGCCATCAGTGAAAGCTGAAGCTGGTTTTCACTGTCCCTTGGAACTGCATTCGCTGCCACACAGACATTCGCGCTCTGCTAAAGCTTTGCTTCCTAATGGGGCAACACTCTGTATGAGTTTCTCCCAGTGCCGGGCAGTGAAATTGGAAACGTCCAGAGATTGTGCCCACAGGAAAGCTGCCAGCACTGAAAGATGTAGCTGGTTTTCACTGTCCCTTGGAACTGCATTCGCTGCCACACAGACATTCGCGCTCTGCTAAAGCTTTGCTTCCTACTGGGGCAACACTCTGTATCTCTCTCTGGCAGAGCCCGGCAGTGAAATTGAAACGTCCAGAGATTGCGCCCACAGGACAGCTGCCAGCACTGAAAGCTCTAGCTGGTTTTCACTGTCCCTTGGAACTGCATTCGCTGCCACACAGACATTCGCGCTCTGCTAAAGCTTTGCTTCCTAATGGGGCAGCACTCTGTATGACTTTCTCCCAGTGCCGTGCAGTGAAATTGGAAACGTCCAGAGATTGTGCCCACAGGAAAGCTGCCAGCACTGAAAGCTGTAGCTGGTTTTCACTGTCCCTTGGAACTGCATTCGCTGCCACACAGACATTCGCGCTCTGCTAAAGCATTGCTTCGTAATGGGGCAACACTCTGTATGACTTTCTCCCAGTGCCTGGCAGTGAAATTGGAAACGTCCAGAGATTGCGCCCACAGGAAAGCTGCCAGCACTGAAAGATGTAGCTGGTTTTCACTGTCCCCTGGAACTGCATTCGCTGCCACACAGACATTCGCGCTCTGCTAAAGCATTGCTTCGTAATGGGGCAACACTCTGTATCTCTCTCTGGCAGAGCCCGGCAGTGAAATTGGAAACGTCCAGAGATTGCGCCCACAGGACAGCTGCCAGCACTGAAAGCTCTAGCTGGTTTTCACTGTCCCTTGGAACTGCATTCGCTGCCACACATACATTCGCGCTCTGCTAAAGCTTTGCTTCCTAATGGGGCAACACTCTGTATGACTTTCTCCCGGTGCCCGGCAGTGAAATTGGGAACGTCCAGAGATTGTGCCCACAGGAAAGCTGCCAGCACTGAAAGCTGTAGCTGGTTTTCACTGTCCCTTGGAACTGCATTCTCTGCCACACAGACATTCGCGCTCTGCTAAAGCATTGCTTCGTAATGGGGCAACACTCTGTATGACTTTCTCCCAGTGCCTGGCAGTGAAATTGGAAACGTCCAGAGATTGCGCCCACAGGAAAGCTGCCAGCACTGAAAGATGTAGCTGGTTTTCACTGTCCCCTGGAACTGCATTCGCTGCCACACAGACATTCGCGCTCTGATAAAGCATTGCTTCGTAATGGGGCAACACTCTGTATCTCTCTCTGGCAGAGCCCGGCAGTGAAATTGGAAACGTCCAGAGATTGCGCCCTTAGGAAAGCTGCCAGCACTGAAAGCTGTAGCTGGTTTTCACTGTCCCTTGGAACTGCATTCGCTGCCACACAGACATTCGCGCTCTGCTAAAGCATTGCTTCGTAATGGGGCAACACTCTCTATGACTTTCTCCCCGTGCCTGGCAGTGAAATTGGAAACGTCCAGAGATTGCGCCCACAGGAAAGCTGCCAGCACTGAAAGCTGTAGCTGGTTTTCACTGTCCCTTGGAACTGCATTCGCTGCCACACAGACATTCGCGCTCTGCTAAAGCATTGCTTCGTAATGGGGCAACACTCTGTATCTCTCTCTGGCAGAGCCCGGCTGCCAAATTGGAAACGTCCAGAGATTGCGCCCACAGGAAAGCTGCCATCAGTGAAAGCTGAAGCTGGTTTTCACTGTCCCTTGGAACTGCATTCGCTGCCACACAGACATTCGCGCTCTGCTAAAGCTTTGCTTCCTAATGGGGCAACACTCTGTATGAGTTTCTCCCAGTGCCGGGCAGTGAAATTGGAAACGTCCAGAGATTGTGCCCACAGGAAAGCTGCCAGCACTGAAAGCTGTAGCTGGTTTTCACTGTCCCTTGGAACTGCATTCGCTGCCACACAGACATTCGCGCTCTGCTAAAGCATTGCTTCGTAATGGGGCAACACTGTGTATCTCTCTCTGGCAGAGCCCGGCAGTGAAATTGGAAACGTCCAGAGATTGCGCCCACAGGACAGCTGCCAGCACTGAAAGCTGTAGCTGGTTTTCACTGTCCCTTGGAACTGCATTCGCTGCCACACAGACATTCGCGCTCTGCTAAAGCATTGCTTCGTAATGGGGCAACACTCTGTATGACTTTCTCCCAGTGCCTGGCAGTGAAATTGGAAACGTCCAGAGATTGCGCCCACAGGAAAGCTGCCAGCACTGAAAGATGTAGCTGGTTTTCACTGTCCCCTGGAACTGCATTCGCTGCCACACAGACATTCGCGCTCTGCTAAAGCTTTAGTTCCTAATGGGGCAACACTCTGTATGACTTTCTCCCAGTGCCGGGCAGTGAAATTGGAAACGTCCAGAGATTGTGCCCACAGGAAAGCTGCCAGCACTGAAAGCTGTAGCTGGTTTTCACTGTCCCTTGGAACTGCATTCGCTGCCACACAGACATTCGCGCTCTGCTAAAGCATTGCTTCGTAATGGGGCAACACTCTGTATCTCTCTCTGGCAGAGCCCGGCAGTGAAATTGGAAACGTCCACAGATTGCGCCCACAGGAAAGCTGCCAGCACTGAAAGCTGTAGCTGGTTTTCACTGTCCCTTGGAACTGCATTCGCTGCCACACAGACATTCGCGCTCTGCTAAAGCTTTAGTTCCTAATGGGGCAACACTCTGTATGACTTTCTCCCAGTGCCGGGCAGTGAAATTGGAAACGTCCAGAGATTGTGCCCACAGGAAAGCTGCCAGCACTGAAAGCTGTAGCTGGTTTTCACTGTCCCTTGGAACTGCATTCGCTGCCACACAGACATTCGCGCTCTGCTAAAGCATTGCTTCGTAATGGGGCAACACTCTGTATCTCTCTCTGGCAGAGCCCGGCAGTGAAATTGGAAACGTCCAGAGATTGCGCCCACAGGAAAGCTGCCAGCACTGAAAGCTGTAGCTGGTTTTCACTGTCCCTTGGAACTGCATTCGCTGCCACACAGACATTCGCGCTCTGCTAAAGCATTGCTTCGTAATGGGGCAACACTCTGTATCTCTCTCTGGCAGAGCCCGGCTGCCAAATTGGAAACGTCCAGAGATTGCGCCCACAGGAAAGCTGCCATCAGTGAAAGCTGAAGCTGGTTTTCACTGTCCCTTGGAACTGCATTCGCTGCCACGCAGACATTCGCGCTCTGCTAAAGCTTTGCTTCCTAATGGGGCAACACTCTGTATGAGTTTCTCCCAGTGCCGGGCAGTGAAATTGGAAACGTCCAGAGATTGTGCCCACAGGAAAGCTGCCAGCACTGAAAGCTGTAGCTGGTTTTCACTGTCCCTTGGAACTGCATTCGCTGCCACACAGACATTCGCGCTCTGCTAAAGCTTTGCTTCCTAATGGGGCAACACTCTGTATCTCTCTCTGGCAGAGCCCGGCAGTGAAATTGAAACGTCCAGAGATTGCGCCCACAGGACAGCTGCCAGCACTGAAAGCTCTAGCTGGTTTTCACTGTCCCTTGGAACTGCATTCGCTGCCACACAGACATTCGCGCTCTGCTAAAGCTTTGCTTCCTAATGGGGCAACACTCTGTATGACTTTCTCCCAGTGCCGGGCAGTGAAATTGGAAACGTCCAGAGATTGTGCCCACAGGAAAGCTGCCAGCACTGAAAGCTGTAGCTGGTTTTCACTGTCCCTTGGAACTGCATTCGCTGCCACACAGACATTCGCGCTCTGCTAAAGCATTGCTTCGTAATGGGGCAACACTCTGTATGAGTTTCTCCCAGTGCCTGGCAGTGAAATTGGAAACGTCCAGAGATTGCGCCCACAGGAAAGCTGCCAGCACTGAAAGATGTAGCTGGTTTTCACTGTCCCCTGGAACTGCATTCGCTGCCACACAGACATTCGCGCTCTGCTAAAGCATTGCTTCGTAATGGGGCAACACTCTGTATCTCTTTCTGGCAGAGCCCGGCAGTGAAATTGGAAACGTCCAGAGATTGCGCCCACAGGACAGCTGCCAGCACTGAAAGCTCTAGCTGGTTTTCACTGTCCCTTGGAACTGCATTCGCTGCCACACAGACATTCGCGCTCTGCTAAAGCATTGCTTCGTAATGGGGCAACACTCTCTATGACTTTCTCCCCGTGCCTGGCAGTGAAATTGGAAACGTCCAGAGATTGCGCCCACAGGAAAGCTGCCAGCACTGAAAGCTGTAGCTGGTTTTCACTGTCCCTTGGAACTGCATTCGCTGCCACACAGACATTCGCGCTCTGCTAAAGCATTGCTTCCTAATGGGGCAACACTCTGTATGAGTTTCTCCCAGTGCCGGGCAGTGAAATTGGAATCGTCCAGAGATTGCGCCCACAGGAAAGCTGCCAGCACTGAAAGCTGTAGCTGGTTTTCACTGTCCCTTGGAACTGCATTCGCTGCCACACAGACATTCGCGCTCTGCTAAAGCATTGCTTCGTAATGGGGCAACACTCTGTATCTCTCTCTGGCAGAGCCCGGCAGTGAAATTGGAAACGTCCAGAGATTGCGCCCACAGGAAAGCTGCCAGCACTGAAAGCTCTAGCTGGTTTTCACTGTCCCTTGGAACTGCATTCGCTGCCACACAGACATTCGCGCTCTGCTAAAGCATTGCTTCGTAATGGGGCAACACTCTGTATCTCTCTCTGGCAGAGCCCGGCAGTGAAATTGAAACGTCCAGAGATTGCGCCCACAGGAAAGCTGCCAGCACTGAAAGCTGTAGCTGGTTTTCACTGTCCCTTGGAACTGCATTCGCTGCCACACAGACATTCGCGCTCTGCTAAAGCTTTGCTTCCTAATGGGGCAACACTCTGTATCTCTCTCTGGCAGAGCCCGGCAGTGAAATTGAAACGTCCAGAGATTGCGCCCACAGGACAGCTGCCAGCACTGAAAGCTCTAGCTGGTTTTCACTGTCCCTTGGAACTGCATTCGCTGCCACACAGACATTCGCGCTGTGCTAAAGCATTGCTTCCTAATGGGGCAACAATCTGTATCTCTCTCTGGCAGAGCCCGGCAGTGAAATTGGAAACGTCCACAGATTGCGCCCACAGGAAAGCTGCCAGCACTGAAAGCTGTAGCTGGTTTTCACTGTCCCTTGGAACTGCATTCGCTGCCACACAGACATTCGCGCTCTGCTAAAGCATTGCTTCGTAATGGGGCAACACTCTCTATGACTTTCTCCCCGTGCCTGGCAGTGAAATTGGAAACGTCCAGAGATTGCGCCCACAGGAAAGCTGCCAGCACTGAAAGCTGTAGCTGGTTTTCACTGTCCCTTGGAACTGCATTCGCTGCCACACAGACATTCGCGCTCTGCTAAAGCATTGCTTCGTAATGGGGCAACACTCTGTATCTCTCTCTGGCAGAGCCCGGCTGCCAAATTGGAAACGTCCAGAGATTGCGCCCACAGGAAAGCTGCCAGCACTGAAAGCTGTAGCTGGTTTTCACTGTCCCTTGGAACTGCATTCGCTGCCACACAGACATTCGCGCTCTGCTAAAGCTTTGCTTCCTAATGGGGCAACACTCTGTATGAGTTTCTCCCAGTGCCGGGCAGTGAAATTGGAAACGTCCAGAGATTGCGCCCACAGGAAAGCTGCCAGCACTGAAAGCTGTAGCTGGTTTTCACTGTCCCTTGGAACTGCATTCGCTGCCACACAGACATTCGCGCTCTGCTAAAGCATTGCTTCGTAATGGGGCAACACTGTGTATCTCTCTCTGGCAGAGCCCGGCAGTGAAATTGGAAACGTCCAGAGATTGCGCCCACAGGACAGCTGCCAGCACTGAAAGCTCTAGCTGGTTTTCACTGTCCCTTGGAACTGCATTCGCTGCCACACAGACATTCGCGCTCTGCTAAAGCATTGCTTCGTAATGGGGCAACACTCTGTATCTCTCTCTGGCAGAGCCCGGCAGTGAAATTGAAACGTCCAGAGATTGCGCCCACAGGAAAGCTGCCATCAGTGAAAGCTGAAGCTGGTTTTCACTGTCCCTTGGAACTGCATTCGCTGCCACACAGACATTCGCGCTCTGCTAAAGCTTTGCTTCCTAATGGGGCAACACTCTGTATCTCTCTCTGGCAGAGCCCGGCAGTGAAATTGAAACGTCCAGAGATTGCGCCCACAGGACAGCTGCCAGCACTGAAAGCTCTAGCTGGTTTTCACTGTCCCTTGGAACTGCATTCGCTGCCACACAGACATTCGCGCTCTGCTAAAGCATTGCTTCGTAATGGGGCAACACTCTGTATCTCTCTCTGGCAGAGCCCGGCAGTGAAATTGGAAACGTCCAGAGATTGCGCCCACAGGAAAGCTGCCAGCACTGAAAGCTGTAGCTGGTTTTCACTGTCCCTTGGAACTGCATTCGCTGCCACACAGACATTCGCGCTCTGCTAAAGCATTGCTTCGTAATGGGGCAACACTCTGTATCTCTCTCTGGCAGAGCCCGGCTGCCAAATTGGAAACGTCCAGAGATTGCGCCCACAGGAAAGCTGCCATCAGTGAAAGCTGAAGCTGGTTTTCACTGTCCCTTGGAACTGCATTCGCTGCCACACAGACATTCGCGCTCTGCTAAAGCTTTGCTTCCTAATGGGGCAACACTCTGTATGAGTTTCTCCCAGTGCCGGGCAGTGAAATTGGAAACGTCCAGAGATTGTGCCCACAGGAAAGCTGCCAGCACTGAAAGCTGTAGCTGGTTTTCACTGTCCCTTGGAACTGCATTCGCTGCCACACAGACATTCGCGCTCTGCTAAAGCTTTGCTTCCTAATGGGGCAACACTCTGTATCTCTCTCTGGCAGAGCCCGGCAGTGAAATTGAAACGTCCAGAGATTGCGCCCACAGGACAGCTGCCAGCACTGAAAGCTCTAGCTGGTTTTCACTGTCCCTTGGAACTGCATTCGCTGCCACACAGACATTCGCGCTCTGCTAAAGCTTTGCTTCCTAATGGGGCAACACTCTGTATGACTTTCTCCCAGTGCCGGGCAGTGAAATTGGAAACGTCCAGAGATTGTGCCCACAGGAAAGCTGCCAGCACTGAAAGCTGTAGCTGGTTTTCACTGTCCCTTGGAACTGCATTCGCTGCCACACAGACATTCGCGCTCTGCTAAAGCATTGCTTCGTAATGGGGCAACACTCTGTATGAGTTTCTCCCAGTGCCTGGCAGTGAAATTGGAAACGTCCAGAGATTGCGCCCACAGGAAAGCTGCCAGCACTGAAAGATGTAGCTGGTTTTCACTGTCCCCTGGAACTGCATTCGCTGCCACACAGACATTCGCGCTCTGCTAAAGCATTGCTTCGTAATGGGGCAACACTCTGTATCTCTTTCTGGCAGAGCCCGGCAGTGAAATTGGAAACGTCCAGAGATTGCGCCCACAGGACAGCTGCCAGCACTGAAAGCTCTAGCTGGTTTTCACTGTCCCTTGGAACTGCATTCGCTGCCACACAGACATTCGCGCTCTGCTAAAGCATTGCTTCGTAATGGGGCAACACTCTCTATGACTTTCTCCCCGTGCCTGGCAGTGAAATTGGAAACGTCCAGAGATTGCGCCCACAGGAAAGCTGCCAGCACTGAAAGCTGTAGCTGGTTTTCACTGTCCCTTGGAACTGCATTCGCTGCCACACAGACATTCGCGCTCTGCTAAAGCATTGCTTCGTAATGGGGCAACACTCTGTATCTCTCTCTGGCAGAGCCCGGCTGCCAAATTGGAAACGTCCAGAGATTGCGCCCACAGGAAAGCTGCCATCAGTGAAAGCTGAAGCTGGTTTTCACTGTCCCTTGGAACTGCATTCGCTGCCACACAGACATTCGCGCTCTGCTAAAGCATTGCTTCCTAATGGGGCAACACTCTGTATGAGTTTCTCCCAGTGCCGGGCAGTGAAATTGGAATCGTCCAGAGATTGCGCCCACAGGAAAGCTGCCAGCACTGAAAGCTGTAGCTGGTTTTCACTGTCCCTTGGAACTGCATTCGCTGCCACACAGACATTCGCGCTCTGCTAAAGCATTGCTTCGTAATGGGGCAACACTCTGTATCTCTCTCTGGCAGAGCCCGGCAGTGAAATTGGAAACGTCCAGAGATTGCGCCCACAGGAAAGCTGCCAGCACTGAAAGCTCTAGCTGGTTTTCACTGTCCCTTGGAACTGCATTCGCTGCCACACAGACATTCGCGCTCTGCTAAAGCATTGCTTCGTAATGGGGCAACACTCTGTATCTCTCTCTGGCAGAGCCCGGCAGTGAAATTGAAACGTCCAGAGATTGCGCCCACAGGAAAGCTGCCAGCACTGAAAGCTGTAGCTGGTTTTCACTGTCCCTTGGAACTGCATTCGCTGCCACACAGACATTCGCGCTCTGCTAAAGCTTTGCTTCCTAATGGGGCAACACTCTGTATCTCTCTCTGGCAGAGCCCGGCAGTGAAATTGAAACGTCCAGAGATTGCGCCCACAGGACAGCTGCCAGCACTGAAAGCTCTAGCTGGTTTTCACTGTCCCTTGGAACTGCATTCGCTGCCACACAGACATTCGCGCTGTGCTAAAGCATTGCTTCCTAATGGGGCAACAATCTGTATCTCTCTCTGGCAGAGCCCGGCAGTGAAATTGGAAACGTCCACAGATTGCGCCCACAGGAAAGCTGCCAGCACTGAAAGCTGTAGCTGGTTTTCACTGTCCCTTGGAACTGCATTCGCTGCCACACAGACATTCGCGCTCTGCTAAAGCATTGCTTCGTAATGGGGCAACACTCTCTATGACTTTCTCCCCGTGCCTGGCAGTGAAATTGGAAACGTCCAGAGATTGCGCCCACAGGAAAGCTGCCAGCACTGAAAGCTGTAGCTGGTTTTCACTGTCCCTTGGAACTGCATTCGCTGCCACACAGACATTCGCGCTCTGCTAAAGCATTGCTTCGTAATGGGGCAACACTCTGTATCTCTCTCTGGCAGAGCCCGGCTGCCAAATTGGAAACGTCCAGAGATTGCGCCCACAGGAAAGCTGCCAGCACTGAAAGCTGTAGCTGGTTTTCACTGTCCCTTGGAACTGCATTCGCTGCCACACAGACATTCGCGCTCTGCTAAAGCTTTGCTTCCTAATGGGGCAACACTCTGTATGAGTTTCTCCCAGTGCCGGGCAGTGAAATTGGAAACGTCCAGAGATTGTGCCCACAGGAAAGCTGCCAGCACTGAAAGCTGTAGCTGGTTTTCACTGTCCCTTGGAACTGCATTCGCTGCCACACAGACATTCGCGCTCTGCTAAAGCATTGCTTCGTAATGGGGCAACACTGTGTATCTCTCTCTGGCAGAGCCCGGCAGTGAAATTGGAAACGTCCAGAGATTGCGCCCACAGGACAGCTGCCAGCACTGAAAGCTCTAGCTGGTTTTCACTGTCCCTTGGAACTGCATTCGCTGCCACACAGACATTCGCGCTCTGCTAAAGCATTGCTTCGTAATGGGGCAACACTCTGTATCTCTCTCTGGCAGAGCCCGGCAGTGAAATTGAAACGTCCAGAGATTGCGCCCACAGGAAAGCTGCCATCAGTGAAAGCTGAAGCTGGTTTTCACTGTCCCTTGGAACTGCATTCGCTGCCACACAGACATTCGCGCTCTGCTAAAGCTTTGCTTCCTAATGGGGCAACACTCTGTATCTCTCTCTGGCAGAGCCCGGCAGTGAAATTGAAACGTCCAGAGATTGCGCCCACAGGACAGCTGCCAGCACTGAAAGCTCTAGCTGGTTTTCACTGTCCCTTGGAACTGCATTCGCTGCCACACAGACATTCGCGCTCTGCTAAAGCTTTGCTTCCTAATGGGGCAGCACTCTGTATGACTTTCTCCCAGTGCCGGGCAGTGAAATTGGAAACGTCCAGAGATTGTGCCCACAGGAAAGCTGCCAGCACTGAAAGCTGTAGCTGGTTTTCACTGTCCCTTGGAACTGCATTCGCTGCCACACAGACATTCGCGCTCTGCTAAAGCATTGCTTCGTAATGGGGCAACACTCTGTATGACTTTCTCCCAGTGCCTGGCAGTGAAATTGGAAACGTCCAGAGATTGCGCCCACAGGAAAGCTGCCAGCACTGAAAGATGTAGCTGGTTTTCACTGTCCCCTGGAACTGCATTCGCTGCCACACAGACATTCGCGCTCTGCTAAAGCATTGCTTCGTAATGGGGCAACACTCTGTATCTCTCTCTGGCAGAGCCCGGCAGTGAAATTGGAAACGTCCACAGATTGCGCCCACAGGAAAGCTGCCAGCACTGAAAGCTGTAGCTGGTTTTCACTGTCCCTTGGAACTGCATTCGCTGCCACACAGACATTCGCGCTCTGCTAAAGCTTTAGTTCCTAATGCGGCAACACTCTGTATGACTTTCTCCCAGTGCCGGGCAGTGAAATTGGAAACGTCCAGAGATTGCGCCCACAGGAAAGCTGCCAGCACTGAAAGCTGTAGCTGGTTTTCACTGTCCCTTGGAACTGCATTCGCTGCCACACAGACATTCGCGCTCTGCTAAAGCATTGCTTCGTAATGGGGCAACACTCTGTATCTCTCTCTGGCAGAGCCCGGCAGTGAAATTGAAACGTCCAGAGATTGCGCCCACAGGAAAGCTGCCATCAGTGAAAGCTGAAGCTGGTTTTCACTGTCCCTTGGAACTGCATTCGCTGCCACACAGACATTCGCGCTCTGCTAAAGCTTTGCTTCCTAATGGGGCAACACTCTGTATGAGTTTCTCCCAGTGCCGGGCAGTGAAATTGGAAACGTCCAGAGATTGTGCCCACAGGAAAGCTGCCAGCACTGAAAGCTGTAGCTGGTTTTCACTGTCCCTTGGAACTGCATTCGCTGCCACACAGACATTCGCGCTCTGCTAAAGCTTTGCTTCCTAATGGGGCAGCACTCTGTATGACTTTCTCCCAGTGCCGGGCAGTGAAATTGGAAACGTCCAGAGATTGTGCCCACAGGAAAGCTGCCAGCACTGAAAGCTGTAGCTGGTTTTCACTGTCCCTTGGAACTGCATTCGCTGCCACACAGACATTCGCGCTCTGCTAAAGCATTGCTTCGTAATGGGGCAACACTCTGTATGACTTTCTCCCAGTGCCTGGCAGTGAAATTGCAAACGTCCAGAGATTGCGCCCACAGGAAAGCTGCCAGCACTGAAAGATGTAGCTGGTTTTCACTGTCCCCTGGAACTGCATTCGCTGCCACACAGACATTCGCGCTCTGCTAAAGCATTGCTTCGTAATGGGGCAACACTCTGTATCTCTCTCTGGCAGAGCCCGGCAGTGAAATTGGAAACGTCCACAGATTGCGCCCACAGGAAAGCTGCCAGCACTGAAAGCTGTAGCTGGTTTTCACTGTCCCTTGGAACTGCATTCGCTGCCACACAGACATTCGCGCTCTGCTAAAGCTTTAGTTCCTAATGGGGCAACACTCTGTATGACTTTCTCCCAGTGCCGGGCAGTGAAATTGGAAACGTCCAGAGATTGTGCCCACAGGAAAGCTGCCAGCACTGAAAGCTGTAGCTGGTTTTCACTGTCCCTTGGAACTGCATTCGCTGCCACACAGACATTCGCGCTCTGCTAAAGCATTGCTTCGTAATGGGGCAACACTCTGTATCTCTCTCTGGCAGAGCCCGGCAGTGAAATTGGAAACGTCCAGAGATTGCGCCCACAGGAAAGCTGCCAGCACTGAAAGCTGTAGCTGGTTTTCACTGTCCCTTGGAACTGCATTCGCTGCCACACAGACATTCGCGCTCTGCTAAAGCATTGCTTCGTAATGGGGCAACACTCTGTATCTCTCTCTGGCAGAGCCCGGCTGCCAAATTGGAAACGTCCAGAGATTGCGCCCACAGGAAAGCTGCCATCAGTGAAAGCTGAAGCTGGTTTTCACTGTCCCTTGGAACTGCATTCGCTGCCACACAGACATTCGCGCTCTGCTAAAGCTTTGCTTCCTAATGGGGCAACACTCTGTATGAGTTTCTCCCAGTGCCGGGCAGTGAAATTGGAAACGTCCAGAGATTGTGCCCACAGGAAAGCTGCCAGCACTGAAAGCTGTAGCTGGTTTTCACTGTCCCTTGGAACTGCATTCGCTGCCACACAGACATTCGCGCTCTGCTAAAGCTTTGCTTCCTAATGGGGCAACACTCTGTATCTCTCTCTGGCAGAGCCCGGCAGTGAAATTGAAACGTCCAGAGATTGCGCCCACAGGACAGCTGCCAGCACTGAAAGCTCTAGCTGGTTTTCACTGTCCCTTGGAACTGCATTCGCTGCCACACAGACATTCGCGCTCTGCTAAAGCTTTGCTTCCTAATGGGGCAACACTCTGTATGACTTTCTCCCAGTGCCGGGCAGTGAAATTGGAAACGTCCAGAGATTGTGCCCACAGGAAAGCTGCCAGCACTGAAAGCTGTAGCTGGTTTTCACTGTCCCTTGGAACTGCATTCGCTGCCACACAGACATTCGCGCTCTGCTAAAGCATTGCTTCGTAATGGGGCAACACTCTGTATGAGTTTCTCCCAGTGCCTGGCAGTGAAATTGGAAACGTCCAGAGATTGCGCCCACAGGAAAGCTGCCAGCACTGAAAGATGTAGCTGGTTTTCACTGTCCCCTGGAACTGCATTCGCTGCCACACAGACATTCGCGCTCTGCTAAAGCATTGCTTCGTAATGGGGCAACACTCTGTATCTCTCTCTGGCAGAGCCCGGCAGTGAAATTGGAAACGTCCAGAGATTGCGCCCACAGGACAGCTGCCAGCACTGAAAGCTCTAGCTGGTTTTCACTGTCCCTTGGAACTGCATTCGCTGCCACACAGACATTCGCGCTCTGCTAAAGCTTTGCTTCCTAATGGGGCAACACTCTGTATGACTTTCTCCCAGTGCCCGGCAGTGAAATTGGGAACGTCCAGAGATTGTGCCCACAGGAAAGCTGCCAGCACTGAAAGCTGTAGCTGGTTTTCACTGTCCCTTGGAACTGCATTCGCTGCCACACAGACATTCGCGCTCTGCTAAAGCATTGCTTCGTAATGGGGCAACACTCTGTATGACTTTCTCCCAGTGCCTGGCAGTGAAATTGGAAATGTCCAGAGTTTGCGCCCACAGGAAAGCTGCCAGCACTGAAAGATGTAGCTGGTTTTCACTGTCCCCTGGAACTGCATTCGCTGCCACACAGACATTCGCGCTCTGCTAAAGCTTTGCTTCCTAATGGGGCAACACTCTGTATCTCTCTCTGGCAGAGCCCGGCAGTGAAATTGGAAACGTCGAGAGATTGCGCCCACAGGAAAGCTGCCAGCACTGAAAGCTGTAGCTGGTTTTCACTGTCCCTTGGAACTGCATTCGCTGCCACACAGACATTCGCGCTCTGCTAAAGCATTGCTTCGTAATGGGGCAACACTCTGTATGACTTTCTCCCAGTGCCTGGCAGTGAAATTGGAAACGTCCAGAGATTGCGCCCACAGGAAAGCTGCCAGCACTGAAAGATGTAGCTGGTTTTCACTGTCCCCTGGAACTGCATTCGCTGCCACACAGACATTCGCGCTCTGATAAAGCATTGCTTCCTAATGGGGCAACACTCTGTATCTCTCTCTGGCAGAGCCCGGCAGTGAAATTGGAAACGTCCAGAGATTGCGCCCTTAGGAAAGCTGCCAGCACTGAAAGCTGTAGCTGGTTTTCACTGTCCCTTGGAACTGCATTCGCTGCCACACAGACATTCGCGCTCTGCTAAAGCATTGCTTCGTAATGGGGCAACACTCTCTATGACTTTCTCCCCGTGCCTGGCAGTGAAATTGGAAACGTCCAGAGATTGCGCCCACAGGAAAGCTGCCAGCACTGAAAGCTGTAGCTGGTTTTCACTGTCCCTTGGAACTGCATTCGCTGCCACACAGACATTCGCGCTCTGCTAAAGCATTGCTTCGTAATGGGGCAACACTCTGTATCTCTCTCTGGCAGAGCCCGGCTGCCAAATTGGAAACGTCCAGAGATTGCGCCCACAGGAAAGCTGCCATCAGTGAAAGCTGAAGCTGGTTTTCACTGTCCCTTGGAACTGCATTCGCTGCCACACAGACATTCGCGCTCTGCTAAAGCATTGCTTCCTAATGGGGCAACACTCTGTATGACTTTCTCCCAGTGCCGGGCAGTGAAATTGGAATCGTCCAGAGATTGCGCCCACAGGAAAGCTGCCAGCACTGAAAGCTGTAGCTGGTTTTCACTGTCCCTTGGAACTGCATTCGCTGCCACACAGACATTCGCGCTCTGCTAAAGCATTGCTTCGTAATGGGGCAACACTGTGTATCTCTCTCTGGCAGAGCCCGGCAGTGAAATTGGAAACGTCCAGAGATTGCGCCCACAGGACAGCTGCCAGCACTGAAAGCTCTAGCTGGTTTTCACTGTCCCTTGGAACTGCATTCGCTGCCACACAGACATTCGCGCTGTGCTAAAGCATTGCTTCGTAATGGGGCAACACTCTGTATCTCTCTCTGGCAGAGCCCGGCAGTGAAATTGAAACGTCCAGAGATTGCGCCCACAGGAAAGCTGCCATCAGTGAAAGCTGAAGCTGGTTTTCACTGTCCCTTGGAACTGCATTCGCTGCCACACAGACATTCGCGCTCTGCTAAAGCTTTGCTTCCTAATGGGGCAACACTCTGTATCTCTCTCTGGCAGAGCCCGGCAGTGAAATTGAAACGTCCAGAGATTGCGCCCACAGGACAGCTGCCAGCACTGAAAGCTCTAGCTGGTTTTCACTGTCCCTTGGAACTGCATTCGCTGCCACACAGACATTCGCGCTCTGCTAAAGCTTTGCTTCCTAATGGGGCAGCACTCTGTATGACTTTCTCCCAGTGCCGGGCAGTGAAATTGGAAACGTCCAGAGATTGTGCCCACAGGAAAGCTGCCAGCACTGAAAGCTGTAGCTGGTTTTCACTGTCCATTGGAACTGCATTCGCTGCCACACAGACATTCGCGCTCTGCTAAAGCATTGCTTCGTAATGGGGCAACACTCTGTATGACTTTCTCCCAGTGCCTGGCAGTGAAATTGGAAACGTCCAGAGATTGCGCCCACAGGAAAGCTGCCAGCACTGAAAGATGTAGCTGGTTTTCACTGTCCCCTGGAACTGCATTCGCTGCCACACAGACATTCGCGCTCTGCTAAAGCATTGCTTCGTAATGGGGCAACACTCTGTATCTCTCTCTGGCAGAGCCCGGCAGTGAAATTGGAAACGTCCACAGATTGCGCCCACAGGAAAGCTGCCAGCACTGAAAGCTGTAGCTGGTTTTCACTGTCCCTTGGAACTGCATTCGCTGCCACACAGACATTCGCGCTCTGCTAAAGCTTTAGTTCCTAATGCGGCAACACTCTGTATGACTTTCTCCCAGTGCCGGGCAGTGAAATTGGAAACGTCCAGAGATTGTGCCCACAGGAAAGCTGCCAGCACTGAAAGCTGTAGCTGGTTTTCACTGTCCCTTGGAACTGCATTCGCTGCCACACAGACATTCGCGCTCTGCTAAAGCATTGCTTCGTAATGGGGCACCACTCTGTATCTCTCTCTGGCAGAGCCCGGCAGTGAAATTGGAAACGTCCAGAGATTGCGCCCACAGGAAAGCTGCCAGCACTGAAAGCTGTAGCTGGTTTTCACTGTCCCTTGGAACTGCATTCGCTGCCACACAGACATTCGCGCTCTGCTAAAGCATTGCTTCGTAATGGGGCAACACTCTGTATCTCTCTCTGGCAGAGCCCGGCAGTGAAATTGAAACGTCCAGAGATTGCGCCCACAGGACAGCTGCCAGCACTGAAAGCTCTAGCTGGTTTTCACTGTCCCTTGGAACTGCATTCGCTGCCACACAGACATTCGCGCTCTGCTAAAGCTTTGCTTCCTAATGGGGCAACACTCTGTATGACTTTCTCCCAGTGCCGGGCAGTGAAATTGGAAACGTCCAGAGATTGTGCCCACAGGAAAGCTGCCAGCACTGAAAGCTGTAGCTGGTTTTCACTGTCCCTTGGAACTGCATTCGCTGCCACACAGACATTCGCGCTCTGCTAAAGCATTGCTTCGTAATGGGGCAACACTCTGTATGACTTTCTCCCAGTGCCTGGCAGTGAAATTGGAAACGTCCAGAGATTGCGCCCACAGGAAAGCTGCCAGCACTGAAAGATGTAGCTGGTTTTCACTGTCCCCTGGAACTGCATTCGCTGCCACACAGACATTCGCGCTCTGCTAAAGCATTGCTTCGTAATGGGGCAACACTCTGTTTCTCTCTCTGGCAGAGCCCGGCTGCCAAATTGGAAACGTCCAGAGATTGCGCCCACAGGAAAGCTGCCAGCACTGAAAGCTGTAGCTGGTTTTCACTGTCCCTTGGAACTGCATTCGCTGCCACACAGACATTCGCGCTCTGCTAAAGCATTGCTTCGTAATGGGGCAACACTCTGTATGACTTTCTCCCAGTGCCTGGCAGTGAAATTGGAAACGTCCAGAGATTGCGCCCACAGGAAAGCTGCCAGCACTGAAAGATGTAGCTGGTTTTCACTGTCCCCTGGTACTGCATTCGCTGCCACACAGACATTCGCGCTGTGCTAAAGCATTGCTTCGTAATGGGGCAACACTCTGTATGACTTTCTCCCAGTGCCTGGCAGTGAAATTGGAAACGTCCAGAGATTGCGCCCACAGGAAAGCTGCCAGCACTGAAAGCTGTAGCTGGTTTTCACTGTCCCTTGGAACTGCATTCGCTGCCACACAGACATTCGCGCTCTGCTAAAGCATTGCTTCGTAATGGGGCAACACTCTGTATGACTTTCTCCCAGTGCCTGGCAGTGAAATTGGAAACGTCCAGAGATTGCGCCCACAGGAAAGCTGCCAGCACTGAAAGATGTAGCTGGTTTTCACTGTCCCCTGGAACTGCATTCGCTGCCACACAGACATTCGCGCTCTGCTAAAGCATTGCTTCGTAATGGGGCAACACTCTGTATCTCTCTCTGGCAGAGCCCGGCTGCCAAATTGGAAACGTCCAGAGATTGCGCCCACAGGACAGCTGCCAGCACTGAAAGCTGTAGCTGGTTTTCACTGTCCCTTGGAACTGCATTCGCTGCCACACAGACATTCGCGCTCTGCTAAAGCTTTGCTTCCTAATGGGGCAACACTCTGTATCTCTCTCTGGCAGAGCCCGGCAGTGAAATTGGAAACGTCCAGAGATTGCGCCCACAGGAAAGCTGCCAGCACTGAAAGCTGTAGCTGGTTTTCACTGTCCCTTGGAACTGCATTCGCTGCCACATAGACATTCGCGCTCTGCTAAAGCTTTGCTTCCTAATGGGGCAACACTCTGTATGACTTTCTCCCAGTGCCCGGTAGTGAAATTGGAAACGTCCAGAGATTGTGCCCACAGGAAAGCTGCCAGCACTGAAAGCTGTAGCTGGTTTTCACTGTCCCTTGGAACTGCATTCGCTGCCACACAGACATTCGCGCTCTGCTAAAGCTTTGCTTCGTAATGGGGCAACACTCTGTATGACTTTCTCCCAGTGCCGGGCAGTGAAATTGGAAACGTCCAGAGATTGCGCCCACAGGAAAGCTGCCAGCACTGAAAGATGTAGCTGGTTTTCACTGTCCCCTGGAACTGCATTCGCTGCCACACAGACATTCGCGCTCTGCTAAAGCATTGCTTCGTAATGGGGCAACACTCTGTATCTCTCTCTGGCAGAGCCCGGCAGTGAAATTGGAAACGTCCAGAGATTGCGCCCACAGGAAAGCTGCCAGCACTGAAAGCTGTAGCTGGTTTTCACTGTCCCTTGGAACTGCATTCGCTGCCACATAGACATTCGCGCTCTGCTAAAGCTTTGCTTCCTAATGGGGCAACACTCTGTATCTCTCTCTGGCAGAGCCCGGCAGTGAAATTGAAACGTCCAGAGATTGCGCCCACAGGAAAGCTGCCAGCACTGAAAGCTGTAGCTGGTTTTCACTGTCCCTTGGAACTGCATTCGCTGCCACACAGACATTCGCGCTCTGCTAAAGCTTTGCTTCCTAATGGGGCAACAGTCTGTATCTCTCTCTGGCAGAGCCCGGTAGTGAAATTGGAAACGTCCAGAGATTGTGCCCACAGGAAAGCTGCCAGCACTGAAAGCTGTAGCTGGTTTTCACTGTCCCTTGGAACTGCATTCGCTGCCACACAGACATTTGCGCTCTGCTAAAGCATTGCTTCGTAATGGGGCAACACTCTGTATCTCTCTCTGGCAGAGCCCGGCAGTGAAATTGGAAACGTCCAGAGATTGCGCCCACAGGAAAGCTGCCAGCACTGAAAGCTCTAGCTGGTTTTCACTGTCCCTTGGAACTGCATTCGCTGCCACACAGACATTCGCGCTCTGCTAAAGCTTTGCTTCCTAATGGGGCAACACTCTGTATGACTTTCTCCCAGTGCTCGGCAGTGAAATTGGAAACGTCCAGAGATTCTGCCCACAGGAAAGCTGCCAGCACTGAAAGCTGTAGCTGGTTTTCACTGTCCCTTGGAACTGCATTCGCTGCCACACAGACATTCGCGCTCTGCTAAAGCATTGCTTCGTAATGGGGCAACACTCTGTATCTCTCTCTGGCAGAGCCCGGCAGTGAAATTGAAACGTCCAGAGATTGCGCCCACAGGAAAGCTGCCAGCACTGAAAGATGTAGCTGGTTTTCACTGTCCCCTGGAACTGCATTCGCTGCCACACAGACATTCGCGCTGTGCTAAAGCTTTGCTTCGTAATGGGGCAACACTTTGTATCTCTCTCTGGCAGAGCCCGGTAGTGAAATTGGAAACGTCCAGAGATTGCGCCCTTAGGAAAGCTGCCAGCACTGAAAGCTGTAGCTGGTTTTCACTGTCCCTTGGAACTGCATTCGCTGCCACACAGACATTCGCGCTCTGCTAAAGCTTTGCTTCGTAATGGGGCAACACTCTGTATCTCTCTCTGGCAGAGCCCGGCAGTGAAATTGGAAACGTCCAGAGATTGCGCCCACAGGAAAGCTGCCAGCACTGAAAGCTCTAGCTGGTTTTCACTGTCCCTTGGTACTGCATTCGCTGCCACACAGACATTCGCGCTCTGCTAAAGCTTTGCTTCCTAATGGGGCAACACTCTGTATGACTTTCTCCCAGTGCCTGGCAGTGAAATTGGAAACGTCCAGAGATTGCGCCCACAGGAAAGCTGCCAGCACTGAAAGCTGTAGCTGGTTTTCACTGTCCCTTGGAACTGCATTCGCTGCCACACAGACATTCGCGCTCTGCTAAAGCATTGCTTCGTAATGGGGCAACACTCTGTATCTCTCTCTGGCAGAGCCCGGCAGTGAAATTGGAAACGTCCAGAGATTGCGCCCACAGGAAAGCTGCCAGCACTGAAAGCTGTAGCTGGTTTTCACTGTCCCTTGGAAATGCATTCGCTGCCACATAGACATTCGCGCTCTGCTAAAGCTTTGCTTCCTAATGGGGCAACACTCTGTATGACTTTCTCCCAGTGCCCGGTAGTGAAATTGGAAACGTCCAGAGATTGTGCCCACAGGAAAGCTGCCAGCACTGAAAGCTGTAGCTGGTTTTCACTGTCCCTTGGAACTGCATTAGCTGCCACACAGACATTCGCGCTCTGCTAAAGCATTGCTTCGTAATGGGGTAACACTCTGTATGACTTTCTCCCAGTGCCTGGCAGTGAAATTGGAAACGTCCAGAGATTGCGCCCACAGGAAAGCTGCCAGCACTGAAAGATGTAGCTGGTTTTCACTGTCCCCTGGAACTGCATTCGCTGCCACACAGACATTCGCGCTCTGCTAAAGCATTGCTTCGTAATGGGGCAACACTCTGTATCTCTCTCTGGCAGAGCCCGGCAGTGAAATTGGAAACGTCCAGAGATTGCGCCCACAGGAAAGCTGCCAGCACTGAAAGCTCTAGCTGGTTTTCACTGTCCCTTGGAACTGCATTCGCTGCCACACAGACATTCGCGCTCTGCTAAAGCTTTGCTTCCTAATGGGGCAACACTCTGTATGACTTTCTCCCAGTGCCCGGTAGTGAAATTGGAAACGTCCAGAGATTCTGACCACAGGAAAGCTGCCAGCACTGAAAGCTGTAGCTGGTTTTCACTGTCCCTTGGAACTGCATTCGCTGCCACACAGACATTCGCGCTCTGCTAAAGCATTGCTTCGTAATGGGGCAACACTCTGTATCTCTCTCTGGCAGAGCCCGGCAGTGAAATTGGAAACGTCCAGGGATTGTGCCCACAGGAAAGCTGCCAGCACTGAAAGCTGTAGCTGGTTTTCACTGTCCCTTGGAACTGCATTCGCTGCCACACAGACATTCGCGCTCTGCTAAAGCATTGCTTCGTAATGGGGCAACACTCTGTATGACTTTCTCCCAGTGCCTGGCAGTGAAATTGGAAACGTCCAGAGATTGCGCCCACAGGAAAGCTGCCAGCACTGAAAGATGTAGCTGGTTTTCACTGTCCCCTGGAACTGCATTCGCTGCCACACAGACATTCGCGCTCTGCTAAAGCTTTGCTTCCTAATGGGGCAACACTCTGTATCTCTCTCTGGCAGAGCCCGGCAGTGAAATTGGAAACGTCCAGAGATTGCGCCCACAGGAAAGCTGCCAGCACTGAAAGCTCTAGCTGGTTTTCACTGTCCCTTGGAACTGCATTCGCTGCCACACAGACATTCGCGCTCTGCTAAAGCATTGCTTCGTAATGGGGCAACACTCTGTATCTCTCTCTGGCAGAGCCCGGCAGTGAAATTGGAAACGTCCAAAGATTGCGCCCACAGGAAAGCTGCCAGCACTGAAAGCTGTAGCTGGTTTTCACTGTCCCTTGGAACTGCATTAGCTGCCACACAGACATTCGCGCTCTGCTAAAGCATTGCTTCCTAATGGGGCAACACTCTGTATCTCTCTCTGGCAGAGCCCGGCAGTGAAATTGAAACGTCCAGAGATTGCGCCCACAGGACAGCTGCCAGCACTGAAAGCTCTAGCTGGTTTTCACTGTCCCTTGGAACTGCATTCGCTGCCACACAGACATTCGCGCTCTGCTAAAGCATTTCTTCGTAATGGGGCAACACTCTGTATCTCTCTCTGGCAGATCCCGGCAGTGAAATTGAAAGGTCCAGAGATTGCGCCCACAGGAAAGCTGCCAGCACTGAAAGCTGTAGCTGGTTTTCACTGTCCCTTGGAACTGCATTCGCTGCCACACAGACATTCGCGCTCTGCTAAAGCATTGCTTCGTAATGGGGCAACACTCTGTATGACTTTCTCCCAGTGCCTGGCAGTGAAATTGGAAACGTCCAGAGATTGCGCCCACAGGAAAGCTGCCAGCACTGAAAGATGTAGCTGGTTTTCACTGTCCCCTGGAACTGCATTCGCTGCCACACAGACATTCGCGCTCTGCTAAAGCATTGCTTCGTAATGGGGCAACACTCTGTATCTCTCTCTGGCAGAGCCCGGCAGTGAAATTGGAAACGTCCAGAGATTGCGCCCACAGGAAAGCTGCCAGCACTGAAAGCTCTAGCTGGTTTTCACTGTCCCCTGGAACTGCATTCGCTGCCACACAGACATTCGCGCTCTGCTAAAGCATTGCTTCCTAATGGGGCAACACTCTGTATCTCTCTCTGGCAGAGCCCGGCAGTGAAATTGGAAACGTCCAGAGATTGCGCCCACAGGAAAGCTGCCAGCACTGAAAGCTGTAGCTGGTTTTCACTGTCCCTTGGAACTGCATTCGCTGCCACATAGACATTCGCGCTCTGCTAAAGCTTTGCTTCCTAATGGGGCAACACTCTGTATGACTTTCTCCCAGTGCCCGGTAGTGAAATTGGAAACGTCCAGAGATTGTGCCCACAGGAAACCTGCCAGCACTGAAAGCTGTAGCTGGTTTTCACTGTCCCTTGGAACTGCATTCGCTGCCACACAGACATTTGCGCTCTGCTAAAGCATTGCTTCGTAATGGGGCAACACTCTGTATCTCTCTCTGGCAGAGCCCGGCAGTGAAATTGGAAACGTCCAGAGATTGCGCCCACAGGAAAGCTGCCAGCACTGAAAGCTCTAGCTGGTTTTCACTGTCCCTTGGAACTGCATTCGCTGCCACACAGACATTCGCGCTCTGCTAAAGCTTTGCTTCCTAATGGGGCAACACTCTGTATGACTTTCTCCCAGTGCTCGGCAGTGAAATTGGAAACGTCCAGAGATTCTGCCCACAGGAAAGCTGCCAGCACTGAAAGCTGTAGCTGGTTTTCACTGTCCCTTGGAACTGCATTCGCTGCCACACAGACATTCGCGCTCTGCTAAAGCTTTGCTTCGTAATGGGGCAACACTCTGTATCTCTCTCTGGCAGAGCCCGGCAGTGAAATTGAAACGTCCAGAGATTGCGCCCACAGGAAAGCTGCCAGCACTGAAAGCTGTAGCTGGTTTTCACTGTCCCTTGGAACTGCATTCGCTGCCACACAGACATTCGCGCTCTGCTAAAGCATTGCTTCGTAATGGGGCAACACTCTGTATGAATTTCTCCCAGTGCCTGGCAGTGAAATTGGAAACGTCCAGAGATTGCGCCCACAGGAAAGCTGCCAGCACTGAAAGATGTAGCTGGTTTTCACTGTCCCCTGGAACTGCATTCGCTGCCACACAGACATTCGCGCTCTGCTAAAGCATTGCTTCGTAATGGGGCAACACTCTGTATCTCTCTCTGGCAGAGCCCGGCAGTGAAATTGGAAACGTCCAGAGATTGCGCCCACAGGAAAGCTGCCAGCACTGAAAGCTGTAGCTGGTTTTCACTGTCCCTTGGAACTGCATTCGCTGCCACACAGACATTCGCGCTCTGCTAAAGCTTTGCTTCCTAATGGGGCAACAGTCTGTATCTCTCTCTGGCAGAGCCCGGCAGTGAAATTGGAAACGTCCAGAGATTGTGCCCACAGGAAAGCTGCCAGCACTGAAAGCTGTAGCTGGTTTTCACTGTCCCTTGGAACTGCATTCGCTGCCACACAGACATTCGCGCTCTGCTAAAGCATTGCTTCGTAATGGGGCAACACTCTGTATCTCTCTCTGGCAGAGCCCGGCAGTGAATTTGGAAACGTCCAGAGATTGCGCCCACAGGAAAGCTGCCAGCACTGAAAGCTCTAGCTGGTTTTCACTGTCCCTTGGAACTGCATTCGCTGCCACACAGACATTCGCGCTCTGCTAAAGCTTTGCTTCCTAATGGGGCAACACTCTGTATGACTTTCTCCCAGTGCTCGGCAGTGAAATTGGAAACGTCCAGAGATTCTGCCCACAGGAAAGCTGCCAGCACTGAAAGCTGTAGCTGGTTTTCACTGTCCCTTGGAACTGCATTCGCTGCCACACAGACATTCGCGCTCTGCTAAAGCATTGCTTCGTAATGGGGCAACACTCTGTATCTCTCTCTGGCAGAGCCCGGCAGTGAAATTGAAACGTCCAGAGATTGCGCCCACAGGAAAGCTGCCAGCACTGAAAGATGTAGCTGGTTTTCACTGTCCCCTGGAACTGCATTCGCTGCCACACAGACATTCGCGCTGTGCTAAAGCATTGCTTCGTAATGGGGCAACACTCTGTATCTCTCTCTGGCAGAGCCCGGCAGTGAAATTGGAAACGTCCAGAGATTGCGCCCACAGGAAAGCTGCCAGCACTGAAAGCTGTAGCTGGTTTTCACTGTCCCTTGGAACTGCATTCGCTGCCACACAGACATTCGCGCTCTGCTAAAGCTTTGCTTCCTAATGGGGCAACACTCTGTATCTCTCTCTGGCAGAGCCCGGTAGTGAAATTGGAAACGTCCAGAGATTGCGCCCTTAGGAAAGCTGCCAGCACTGAAAGCTGTAGCTGGTTTTCACTGTCCCTTGGAACTGCATTCGCTGCCACACAGACATTCGCGCTCTGCTAAAGCATTGCTTCGTAATGGGGCAACACTCTGTATCTCTCTCTGGCAGAGCCCGGCAGTGAAATTGGAAACGTCCAGAGATTGCGCCCACAGGACAGCTGCCAGCACTGAAAGCTCTAGCTGGTTTTCACTGTCCCTTGGAACTGCATTCGCTGCCACACAGACATTCGCGCTCTGCTAAAGCTTTGCTTCCTAATGGGGCAACACTCTGTATGACTTTCTCCCAGTGCCCGGCAGTGAAATTGGAAACGTCCAGAGATTCTGCCCACAGGAAAGCTGCCAGCACTGAAAGCTGTAGCTGGTTTTCACTGTCCCTTGGAACTGCATTCGCTGCCACACAGACATTCGCGCTCTGCTAAAGCTTTGCTTCGTAATGGGGCAACACTCTGTATCTCTCTCTGGCAGAGCCCGGCAGTGAAATTGGAAACGTCCAGAGATTGCGCCCACAGGAAAGCTGCCAGCACTGAAAGCTCTAGCTGGTTTTCACTGTCCCTTGGTACTGCATTCGCTGCCACACAGACATTCGCGCTCTGCTAAAGCTTTGCTTCCTAATGGGGCAACACTCTGTATGACTTTCTCCCAGTGCCTGGCAGTGAAATTGGAAACGTCCAGAGATTGCGCCCACAGGAAAGCTGCCAGCACTGAAAGCTGTAGCTGGTTTTCACTGTCCCTTGGAACTGCATTCGCTGCCACACAGACATTCGCGCTCTGCTAAAGCATTGCTTCGTAATGGGGCAACACTCTGTATCTCTCTCTGGCAGAGCCCGGCAGTGAAATTGGAAACGTCCAGAGATTGCGCCCACAGGAAAGCTGCCAGCACTGAAAGCTGTAGCTGGTTTTCACTGTCCCTTGGAAATGCATTCGCTGCCACATAGACATTCGCGCTCTGCTAAAGCTTTGCTTCCTAATGGGGCAACACTCTGTATGACTTTCTCCCAGTGCCCGGTAGTGAAATTGGAAACGTCCAGAGATTGTGCCCACAGGAAAGCTGCCAGCACTGAAAGCTGTAGCTGGTTTTCACTGTCCCTTGGAACTGCATTAGCTGCCACACAGACATTCGCGCTCTGCTAAAGCATTGCTTCGTAATGGGGTAACACTCTGTATGACTTTCTCCCAGTGCCTGGCAGTGAAATTGGAAACGTCCAGAGATTGCGCCCACAGGAAAGCTGCCAGCACTGAAAGATGTAGCTGGTTTTCACTGTCCCCTGGAACTGCATTCGCTGCCACACAGACATTCGCGCTCTGCTAAAGCATTGCTTCGTAATGGGGCAACACTCTGTATCTCTCTCTGGCAGAGCCCGGCAGTGAAATTGGAAACGTCCAGAGATTGCGCCCACAGGAAAGCTGCCAGCACTGAAAGCTCTAGCTGGTTTTCACTGTCCCTTGGAACTGCATTCGCTGCCACACAGACATTCGCGCTCTGCTAAAGCTTTGCTTCCTAATGGGGCAACACTCTGTATGACTTTCTCCCAGTGCCCGGTAGTGAAATTGGAAACGTCCAGAGATTCTGACCACAGGAAAGCTGCCAGCACTGAAAGCTGTAGCTGGTTTTCACTGTCCCTTGGAACTGCATTCGCTGCCACACAGACATTCGCGCTCTGCTAAAGCATTGCTTCGTAATGGGGCAACACTCTGTATCTCTCTCTGGCAGAGCCCGGCAGTGAAATTGAAACGTCCAGAGATTGCGCCCACAGGAAAGCTGCCAGCACTGAAAGCTGTAGCTGGTTTTCACTGTCCCTTGGAACTGCATTCGCTGCCACACAGACATTCGCGCTCTGCTAAAGCTTTGCTTCCTAATGGGGCAACACTCTGTATGACTTTCTCCCAGTGCCCGGCAGTGAAATTGGAAACGTCCAGGGATTGTGCCCACAGGAAAGCTGCCAGCACTGAAAGCTGTAGCTGGTTTTCACTGTCCCTTGGAACTGCATTCGCTGCCACACAGACATTCGCGCTCTGCTAAAGCATTGCTTCGTAATGGGGCAACACTCTGTATGACTTTCTCCCAGTGCCCTGCAGTGAAATTGGAAACGTCCAGAGATTGCGCCCACAGGAAAGCTGCCAGCACTGAAAGATGTAGCTGGTTTTCACTGTCCCCTGGAACTGCATTCGCTGCCACACAGACATTCGCGCTCTGCTAAAGCTTTGCTTCCTAATGGGGCAACACTCTGTATCTCTCTCTGGCAGAGCCCGGCAGTGAAATTGGAAACGTCCAGAGATTGCGCCCACAGGAAAGCTGCCAGCACTGAAAGCTCTAGCTGGTTTTCACTGTCCCTTGGAACTGCATTCGCTGCCACACAGACATTCGCGCTCTGCTAAAGCTTTGCTTCCTAATGGGGCAACACTCTGTATGACTTTCTCCCAGTGCCCGGCAGTGAAATTGGAAACGTCCAGAGATTCTGCCCACAGGAAAGCTGCCAGCACTGAAAGCTGTAGCTGGTTTTCACTGTCCCTTGGAACTGCATTCGCTGCCACACAGACATTCGCGCTCTGCTAAAGCATTGCTTCGTAATGGGGCAACACTCTGTATCTCTCTCTGGCAGAGCCCGGCAGTGAAATTGGAAACGTCCAAAGATTGCGCCCACAGGAAAGCTGCCAGCACTGAAAGCTGTAGCTGGTTTTCACTGTCCCTTGGAACTGCATTCGCTGCCACACAGACATTCGCGCTCTGCTAAAGCATTGCTTCCTAATGGGGCAACACTCTGTATCTCTCTCTGGCAGAGCCCGGCAGTGAAATTGAAACGTCCAGAGATTGCGCCCACAGGACAGCTGCCAGCACTGAAAGCTCTAGCTGGTTTTCACTGTCCCTTGGAACTGCATTCGCTGCCACACAGACATTCGCGCTCTGCTAAAGCATTTCTTCGTAATGGGGCAACACTCTGTATCTCTCTCTGGCAGATCCCGGCAGTGAAATTGAAAGGTCCAGAGATTGCGCCCACAGGAAAGCTGCCAGCACTGAAAGCTCTAGCTGGTTTTCACTGTCCCTTGGAACTGCATTCGCTGCCACACAGACATTCGCGCTCTGCTAAAGCATTGCTTCGTAATGGGGCAACACTCTGTATGACTTTCTCCCAGTGCCTGGCAGTGAAATTGGAAACGTCCAGAGATTGCGCCCACAGGAAAGCTGCCAGCACTGAAAGATGTAGCTGGTTTTCACTGTCCCCTGGAACTGCATTCGCTGCCACACAGACATTCGCGCTCTGCTAAAGCATTGCTTCGTAATGGGGCAACACTCTGTATCTCTCTCTGGCAGAGCCCGGCAGTGAAATTGGAAACGTCCAGAGATTGCGCCCACAGGAAAGCTGCCAGCACTGAAAGCTCTAGCTGGTTTTCACTGTCCCCTGGAACTGCATTCGCTGCCACACAGACATTCGCGCTCTGCTAAAGGTTTGCTTCCTAATGGGGCAACACTCTGTATCTCTCTCTGGCAGAGCCCGGCAGTGAAATTGGAAACGTCCAGAGATTGCGCCCACAGGAAAGCTGCCAGCACTGAAAGCTGTAGCTGGTTTTCACTGTCCCTTGGAACTGCATTCGCTGCCACATAGACATTCGCGCTCTGCTAAAGCTTTGCTTCCTAATGGGGCAACACTCTGTATGACTTTCTCCCAGTGCCCGGTAGTGAAATTGGAAACGTCCAGAGATTGTGCCCACAGGAAACCTGCCAGCACTGAAAGCTGTAGCTGGTTTTCACTGTCCCTTGGAACTGCATTCGCTGCCACACAGACATTCGCGCTCTGCTAAAGCTTTGCTTCCTAATGGGGCAACACTCTGTATGACTTTCTCCCAGTGCTCGGCAGTGAAATTGGAAACGTCCAGAGATTCTGCCCACAGGAAAGCTGCCAGCACTGAAAGCTGTAGCTGGTTTTCACTGTCCCTTGGAACTGCATTCGCTGCCACACAGACATTCGCGCTCTGCTAAAGCATTGCTTCGTAATGGGGCAACACTCTGTATCTCTCTCTGGCAGAGCCCGGCAGTGAAATTGAAACGTCCAGAGATTGCGCCCACAGGAAAGCTGCCAGCACTGAAAGCTGTAGCTGGTTTTCACTGTCCCTTGGAACTGCATTCGCTGCCACACAGACATTCGCGCTCTGCTAAAGCATTGCTTCGTAATGGGGCAACACTCTGTATGACTTTCTCCCAGTGCCTGGCAGTGAAATTGGAAACGTCCAGAGATTGCGCCCACAGGAAAGCTGCCAGCACTGAAAGCTGTAGCTGGTTTTCACTGTCCCCTGGAACTGCATTCGCTGCCACACAGACATTCGCGCTCTGCTAAAGCTTTGCTTCGTAATGGGGCAACACTCTGTATCTCTCTCTGGCAGAGCCCGGCAGTGAAATTGGAAACGTCCAGAGATTGCGCCCACAGGAAAGCTGCCAGCACTGAAAGCTGTAGCTGGTTTTCACTGTCCCTTGGAACTGCATTCGCTGCCACACAGACATTCGCGCTCTGCTAAAGCTTTGCTTCCTAATGGGGCAACAGTCTGTATCTCTCTCTGGCAGAGCCCGGCAGTGAAATTGGAAACGTCCAGAGATTGTGCCCACAGGAAAGCTGCCAGCACTGAAAGCTGTAGCTGGTTTTCACTGTCCCTTGGAACTGCATTCGCTGCCACACAGACATTCGCGCTCTGCTAAAGCTTTGCTTCCTAATGGGGCAACACTCTGTATGACTTTCTCCCAGTGCTCGGCAGTGAAATTGGAAACGTCCAGAGATTCTGCCCACAGGAAAGCTGCCAGCACTGAAAGCTGTAGCTGGTTTTCACTGTCCCTTGGAACTGCATTCGCTGCTACACAGACATTCGCGCTCTGCTAAAGCATTGCTTCGTAATGGGGCAACACTCTGTATCTCTCTCTGGCAGAGCCCGGCAGTGAAATTGAAACGTCCAGAGATTGCGCCCACAGGAAAGCTGCCAGCACTGAAAGATGTAGCTGGTTTTCACTGTCCCCTGGAACTGCATTCGCTGCCACACAGACATTCGCGCTGTGCTAAAGCATTGCTTCGTAATGGGGCAACACTCTGTATCTCTCTCTGGCAGAGCCCGGCAGTGAAATTGGAAACGTCCAGAGATTGCGCCCACAGGAAAGCTGCCAGCACTGAAAGCTGTAGCTGGTTTTCACTGTCCCTTGGAACTGCATTCGCTGCCACACAGACATTCGCGCTCTGCTAAAGCTTTGCTTCGTAATGGGGCAACACTCTGTATCTCTCTCTGGCAGAGCCCGGCAGTGAAATTGGAAACGTCCAGAGATTGCGCCCACAGGAAAGCTGCCAGCACTGAAAGCTCTAGCTGGTTTTCACTGTCCCTTGGAAATGCATTCGCTGCCACATAGACATTCGCGCTCTGCTAAAGCTTTGCTTCCTAATGGGGCAACACTCTGTATGACTTTCTCCCAGTGCCCGGTAGTGAAATTGGAAACGTCCAGAGATTGTGCCCACAGGAAAGCTGCCAGCACTGAAAGCTGTAGCTGGTTTTCACTGTCCCTTGGAACTGCATTAGCTGCCACACAGACATTCGCGCTCTGCTAAAGCATTGCTTCGTAATGGGGTAACACTCTGTATGACTTTCTCCCAGTGCCTGGCAGTGAAATTGAAACGTCCAGAGATTGCGCCCACAGGAAAGCTGCCAGCACTGAAAGCTGTAGCTGGTTTTCACTGTCCCTTGGAACTGCATTCGCTGCCACACAGACATTCGCGCTCTGCTAAAGCATTGCTTCGTAATGGGGCAACACTCTGTATGACTTTCTCCCAGTGCCTGGCAGTGAAATTGGAAACGTCCAGAGATTGCGCCCACAGGAAAGCTGCCAGCACTGAAAGCTGTAGCTGGTTTTCACTGTCCCCTGGAACTGCATTCGCTGCCACACAGACATTCGCGCTCTGCTAAAGCTTTGCTTCGTAATGGGGCAACACTCTGTATCTCTCTCTGGCAGAGCCCGGCAGTGAAATTGGAAACGTCCAGAGATTGCGCCCACAGGAAAGCTGCCAGCACTGAAAGCTGTAGCTGGTTTTCACTGTCCCTTGGAACTGCATTCGCTGCCACACAGACATTCGCGCTCTGCTAAAGCTTTGCTTCCTAATGGGGCAACAGTCTGTATCTCTCTCTGGCAGAGCCCGGCAGTGAAATTGGAAACGTCCAGAGATTGTGCCCACAGGAAAGCTGCCAGCACTGAAAGCTGTAGCTGGTTTTCACTGTCCCTTGGAACTGCATTCGCTGCCACACAGACATTCGCGCTCTGCTAAAGCTTTGCTTCCTAATGGGGCAACACTCTGTATGACTTTCTCCCAGTGCTCGGCAGTGAAATTGGAAACGTCCAGAGATTCTGCCCACAGGAAAGCTGCCAGCACTGAAAGCTGTAGCTGGTTTTCACTGTCCCTTGGAACTGCATTCGCTGCTACACAGACATTCGCGCTCTGCTAAAGCATTGCTTCGTAATGGGGCAACACTCTGTATCTCTCTCTGGCAGAGCCCGGCAGTGAAATTGAAACGTCCAGAGATTGCGCCCACAGGAAAGCTGCCAGCACTGAAAGATGTAGCTGGTTTTCACTGTCCCCTGGAACTGCATTCGCTGCCACACAGACATTCGCGCTGTGCTAAAGCATTGCTTCGTAATGGGGCAACACTCTGTATCTCTCTCTGGCAGAGCCCGGCAGTGAAATTGGAAACGTCCAGAGATTGCGCCCACAGGAAAGCTGCCAGCACTGAAAGCTGTAGCTGGTTTTCACTGTCCCTTGGAACTGCATTCGCTGCCACACAGACATTCGCGCTCTGCTAAAGCTTTGCTTCGTAATGGGGCAACACTCTGTATCTCTCTCTGGCAGAGCCCGGCAGTGAAATTGGAAACGTCCAGAGATTGCGCCCACAGGAAAGCTGCCAGCACTGAAAGCTCTAGCTGGTTTTCACTGTCCCTTGGTACTGCATTCGCTGCCACACAGACATTCGCGCTCTGCTAAAGCTTTGCTTCCTAATGGGGCAACACTCTGTATGACTTTCTCCCAGTGCCTGGCAGTGAAATTGGAAACGTCCAGAGATTGCGCCCACAGGAAAGCTGCCAGCACTGAAAGCTGTAGCTGGTTTTCACTGTCCCTTGGAACTGCATTCGCTGCCACACAGACATTCGCGCTCTGCTAAAGCATTGCTTCGTAATGGGGCAACACTCTGTATCTCTCTCTGGCAGAGCCCGGCAGTGAAATTGGAAACGTCCAGAGATTGCGCCCACAGGAAAGCTGCCAGCACTGAAAGCTGTAGCTGGTTTTCACTGTCCCTTGGAAATGCATTCGCTGCCACATAGACATTCGCGCTCTGCTAAAGCTTTGCTTCCTAATGGGGCAACACTCTGTATGACTTTCTCCCAGTGCCCGGTAGTGAAATTGGAAACGTCCAGAGATTGTGCCCACAGGAAAGCTGCCAGCACTGAAAGCTGTAGCTGGTTTTCACTGTCCCTTGGAACTGCATTAGCTGCCACACAGACATTCGCGCTCTGCTAAAGCATTGCTTCGTAATGGGGTAACACTCTGTATGACTTTCTCCCAGTGCCTGGCAGTGAAATTGGAAACGTCCAGAGATTGCGCCCACAGGAAAGCTGCCAGCACTGAAAGATGTAGCTGGTTTTCACTGTCCCCTGGAACTGCATTCGCTGCCACACAGACATTCGCGCTCTGCTAAAGCATTGCTTCGTAATGGGGCAACACTCTGTATCTCTCTCTGGCAGAGCCCGGCAGTGAAATTGGAAACGTCCAGAGATTGCGCCCACAGGAAAGCTGCCAGCACTGAAAGCTCTAGCTGGTTTTCACTGTCCCTTGGAACTGCATTCGCTGCCACACAGACATTCGCGCTCTGCTAAAGCTTTGCTTCCTAATGGGGCAACACTCTGTATGACTTTCTCCCAGTGCCCGGTAGTGAAATTGGAAACGTCCAGAGATTCTGACCACAGGAAAGCTGCCAGCACTGAAAGCTGTAGCTGGTTTTCACTGTCCCTTGGAACTGCATTCGCTGCCACACAGACATTCGCGCTCTGCTAAAGCATTGCTTCGTAATGGGGCAACACTCTGTATCTCTCTCTGGCAGAGCCCGGCAGTGAAATTAAAACGTCCAGAGATTGCGCCCACAGGAAAGCTGCCAGCACTGAAAGCTGTAGCTGGTTTTCACTGTCCCTTGGAACTGCATTCGCTGCCACACAGACATTCGCGCTCTGCTAAAGCTTTGCTTCCTAATGGGGCAACACTCTGTATGACTTTCTCCCAGTGCCCGGCAGTGAAATTGGAAACGTCCAGGGATTGTGCCCACAGGAAAGCTGCCAGCACTGAAAGCTGTAGCTGGTTTTCACTGTCCCTTGGAACTGCATTCGCTGCCACACAGACATTCGCGCTCTGCTAAAGCATTGCTTCGTAATGGGGCAACACTCTGTATGACTTTCTCCCAGTGCCTGGCAGTGAAATTGGAAACGTCCAGAGATTGCGCCCACAGGAAAGCTGCCAGCACTGAAAGATGTAGCTGGTTTTCACTGTCCCCTGGAACTGCATTCGCTGCCACACAGACATTCGCGCTCTGCTAAAGCTTTGCTTCCTAATGGGGCAACACTCTGTATCTCTCTCTGGCAGAGCCCGGCAGTGAAATTGGAAACGTCCAGAGATTGCGCCCACAGGAAAGCTGCCAGCACTGAAAGCTCTAGCTGGTTTTCACTGTCCCTTGGAACTGCATTCGCTGCCACACAGACATTCGCGCTCTGCTAAAGCTTTGCTTCCTAATGGGGCAACACTCTGTATGACTTTCTCCCAGTGCCCGGCAGTGAAATTGGAAACGTCCAGAGATTCTGCCCACAGGAAAGCTGCCAGCACTGAAAGCTGTAGCTGGTTTTCACTGTCCCTTGGAACTGCATTCGCTGCCACACAGACATTCGCGCTCTGCTAAAGCATTGCTTCGTAATGGGGCAACACTCTGTATCTCTCTCTGGCAGAGCCCGGCAGTGAAATTGGAAACGTCCAAAGATTGCGCCCACAGGAAAGCTGCCAGCACTGAAAGCTGTAGCTGGTTTTCACTGTCCCTTGGAACTGCATTCGCTGCCACACAGACATTCGCGCTCTGCTAAAGCATTGCTTCCTAATGGGGCAACACTCTGTATCTCTCTCTGGCAGAGCCCGGCAGTGAAATTGAAACGTCCAGAGATTGCGCCCACAGGACAGCTGCCAGCACTGAAAGCTCTAGCTGGTTTTCACTGTCCCTTGGAACTGCATTCGCTGCCACACAGACATTCGCGCTCTGCTAAAGCATTTCTTCGTAATGGGGCAACACTCTGTATCTCTCTCTGGCAGATCCCGGCAGTGAAATTGAAAGGTCCAGAGATTGCGCCCACAGGAAAGCTGCCAGCACTGAAAGCTGTAGCTGGTTTTCACTGTCCCTTGGAACTGCATTCGCTGCCACACAGACATTCGCGCTCTGCTAAAGCATTGCTTCGTAATGGGGCAACACTCTGTATGACTTTCTCCCAGTGCCTGGCAGTGAAATTGGAAACGTCCAGAGATTGCGCCCACAGGAAAGCTGCCAGCACTGAAAGATGTAGCTGGTTTTCACTGTCCCCTGGAACTGCATTCGCTGCCACACAGACATTCGCGCTCTGCTAAAGCATTGCTTCGTAATGGGGCAACACTCTGTATCTCTCTCTGGCAGAGCCCGGCAGTGAAATTGGAAACGTCCAGAGATTGCGCCCACAGGAAAGCTGCCAGCACTGAAAGCTCTAGCTGGTTTTCACTGTCCCTTGGAACTGCATTCGCTGCCACACAGACATTCGCGCTCTGCTAAAGGTTTGCTTCCTAATGGGGCAACACTCTGTATCTCTCTCTGGCAGAGCCCGGCAGTGAAATTGGAAACGTGCAGAGATTGCGCCCTTAGGAAAGCTGCCAGCACTGAAAGCTGTAGCTGGTTTTCACTGTCCCTTGGAACTGCATTCGCTGCCACATAGACATTCGCGCTCTGCTAAAGCTTTGCTTCCTAATGGGGCAACACTCTGTATGACTTTCTCCCAGTACCCGGTAGTGAAATTGGAAACGTCCAGAGATTGTGCCCACAGGAAACCTGCCAGCACTGAAAGCTGTAGCTGGTTTTCACTGTCCCTTGGAACTGCATTCGCTGCCACACAGACATTCGCGCTCTGCTAAAGCTTTGCTTCCTAATGGGGCAACACTCTGTATGACTTTCTCCCAGTGCTCGGCAGTGAAATTGGAAACGTCCAGAGATTCTGCCCACAGGAAAGCTGCCAGCACTGAAAGCTGTAGCTGGTTTTCACTGTCCCTTGGAACTGCATTCGCTGCCACACAGACATTCGCGCTCTGCTAAAGCATTGCTTCGTAATGGGGCAACACTCTGTATCTCTCTCTGGCAGAGCCCGGCAGTGAAATTGAAACGTCCAGAGATTGCGCCCACAGGAAAGCTGCCAGCACTGAAAGCTGTAGCTGGTTTTCACTGTCCCTTGGAACTGCATTCGCTGCCACACAGACATTCGCGCTCTGCTAAAGCATTGCTTCGTAATGGCGCAACACTCTGTATGACTTTCTCCCAGTGCCTGGCAGTGAAATTGGAAACGTCCAGAGATTGCGCCCACAGGAAAGCTGCCAGCACTGAAAGATGTAGCTGGTTTTCACTGTCCCCTGGAACTGCATTCGCTGCCACACAGACATTCGCGCTGTGCTAAAGCATTGCTTCGTAATGGGGCAACACTCTGTATCTCTCTCTGGCAGAGCCCGGCAGTGAAATTGGAAACGTCCAGAGATTGCGCCCACAGGAAAGCTGCCAGCACTGAAAGCTGTAGCTGGTTTTCACTGTCCCTTGGAACTGCATTCGCTGCCACACAGACATTCGCGCTCTGCTAAAGCTTTGCTTTCTAATGGGGCAACACTCTGTATCTCTCTCTGGCAGAGCCCGGTAGTGAAATTGGAAACGTCCAGAGATTGCGCCCTTAGGAAAGCTGCCAGCACTGAAAGCTGTAGCTGGTTTTCACTGTCCCTTGGAACTGCATTCGCTGCCACACAGACATTCGCGCTCTGCTAAAGCATTGCTTCGTAATGGGGCAACACTCTGTATCTCTCTCTGGCAGAGCCCGGCAGTGAAATTGGAAACGTCCAGAGATTGCGCCCACAGGACAGCTACCAGCACTGAAAGCTGTAGCTGGTTTTCACTGTCCCTTGGAACTGCATTCGCTGCCACATAGACATTCGCGCTCTGCTAAAGCTTTGCTTCCTAATGGGGCAACACTCTGTATGACTTTCTCCCAGTGCCTGGCAGTGAAATTGGAAACGTCCAGAGATTGCGCCCACAGGAAAGCTGCCAGCACTGAAAGATGTAGCTGGTTTTCACTGTCCCTTGGAACTGCATTCGCTGCCACACAGACATTCGCGCTCTGCTAAAGCTTTGCTTCCTAATGGGGCAACACTCTGTATCTCTCTCTGGCAGAGCCCGGCAGTGAAATTGGAAACGTCCAGAGATTGCGCCCACAGGACAGCTACCAGCACTGAAAGCTGTAGCTGGTTTTCACTGTCCCTTGGAACTGCATTCGCTGCCACACAGACATTCGCGCTCTGCTAAAGCATTGCTTCGTAATGGGGCAACACTCTGTATGACTTTCTCCCAGTGCCTGGCAGTGAAATTGGAAACGTCCAGAGATTGCGCCCACAGGAAAGCTGCCAGCACTGAAAGCTGTAGCTGGTTTTCACTGTCCCCTGGAACTGCATTCGCTGCCACACAGACATTCGCGCTCTGCTAAAGCATTGCTTCGTAATGGGGCAACACTCTGTATCTCTCTCTGGCAGAGCCCGGCTGCCAAATTGGAAACGTCCAGAGATTGCGCCCACAGGACAGCTGCCAGCACTGAAAGCTGTAGCTGGTTTTCACTGTCCCTTGGAACTGCATTCGCTGCCACACAGACATTCGCGCTCTGCTAAAGCTTTGCTTCCTAATGGGGCAACACTCTGTATCTCTCTCTGGCAGAGCCCGGCAGTGAAATTGGAAACGTCCAGAGATTGCGCCCTTAGGAAAGCTGCCAGCACTGAAAGCTGTAGCTGGTTTTCACTGTCCCTTGGAACTGCATTCGCTGCCACACAGACATTCGCGCTCTGCTAAAGCATTGCTTCGGAATGGGGCAACACTCTGTATCTCTCTCTGGCAGAGCCCGGCAGTGAAATTGGAAACGTCCAGAGATTGCGCCCACAGGAAAGCTGCCAGCACTGAAAGCTGTAGCTGGTTTTCACTGTCCCTTGGAACTGCATTCGCTGCCACATAGACATTCGCGCTCTGCTAAAGCTTTGCTTCCTAATGGGGCAACACTCTGTATGACTTTCTCCCAGTGCCCGGTAGTGAAATTGGAAACGTCCAGAGATTGTGCCCACAGGAAACCTGCCAGCACTGAAAGCTGTAGCTGGTTTTCACTGTCCCTTGGAACTGCATTCGCTGCCACACAGACATTCGCGCTCTGCTAAAGCTTTGCTTCCTAATGGGGCAACACTCTGTATCTCTCTCTGGCAGAGCCCGGCAGTGAAATTGAAACGTCCAGAGATTGCGCCCACAGGAAAGCTGCCAGCACTGAAAGCTGTAGCTGGTTTTCACTGTCCCTTGGAACTGCATTCGCTGCCACACAGACATTCGCGCTCTGCTAAAGCATTGCTTCGTAATGGGGCAACACTCTGTATGACTTTCTCCCAGTGCCTGGCAGTGAAATTGGAAACGTCCAGAGATTGCGCCCACAGGAAAGCTGCCAGCACTGAAAGATGTAGCTGGTTTTCACTGTCCCCTGGAACTGCATTCGCTGCCACACAGACATTCGCGCTCTGCTAAAGCATTGCTTCGTAATGGGGCAACACTCTGTATCTCTCTCTGGCAGAGCCCGGCAGTGAAATTGGAAACGTCCAGAGATTGCGCCCACAGGAAAGCTGCCAGCACTGAAAGCTCTAGCTGGTTTTCACTGTCCCTTGGAACTGCATTCGCTGCCACACAGACATTCGCGCTCTGCTAAAGCTTTGCTTCCTAATGGGGCAACACTCTGTATCTCTCTCTGGCAGAGCCCGGCAGTGAAATTGGAAACGTCCAGAGATTGCGCCCACAGGAAAGCTGCCAGCACTGAAAGCTCTAGCTGGTTTTCACTGTCCCTTGGAACTGCATTCGCTGCCACACAGACATTCGCGCTCTGCTAAAGCATTGCTTCGTAATGGGGCAACACTCTGTATCTCTCTCTGGCAGAGCCCGGCAGTGAAATTGGAAACGTCCAGAGATTGCGCCCACAGGAAAGCTGCCAGCACTGAAAGCTGTAGCTGGTTTTCACTGTCCCTTGGAACTGCATTCGCTGCCACATAGACATTCGCGCTCTGCTAAAGCTTTGCTTCCTAATGGGGCAACACTCTGTATGACTTTCTCCCAGTGCCCGGTAGTGAAATTGGAAACGTCCAGAGATTGTGCCCACAGGAAACCTGCCAGCACTGAAAGCTGTAGCTGGTTTTCACTGTCCCTTGGAACTGCATTCGCTGCCACACAGACATTCGCGCTCTGCTAAAGCTTTGCTTCCTAATGGGGCAACACTCTGTATCTCTCTCTGGCAGAGCCCGGCAGTGAAATTGAAACGTCCAGAGATTGCGCCCACAGGAAAGCTGCCAGCACTGAAAGCTGTAGCTGGTTTTCACTGTCCCTTGGAACTGCATTCGCTGCCACACAGACATTCGCGCTCTGCTAAAGCTTTGCTTCCTAATGGGGCAACACTCTGTATCTCTCTCTGGCAGAGCCCGGCAGTGAAATTGGAAACGTCCAGAGATTGCGCCCACAGGACAGCTACCAGCACTGAAAGCTGTAGCTGGTTTTCACTGTCCCTTGGAACTGCATTCGCTGCCACACAGACATTCGCGCTCTGCTAAAGCTTTGCTTCCTAATGGGGCAACACTCTGTATGACTTTCTCCCAGTGCCCGGTAGTGAAATTGGAAACGTCCAGAGATTCTGACCTCAGGAAAGCTGCCAGCACTGAAAGCTGTAGCTGGTTTTCACTGTCCCTTGGAACTGCATTCGCTGCCACACAGACATTCGCGCTCTGCTAAAGCATTGCTTCGTAATGGGGCAACACTCTGTATCTCTCTCTGGCAGAGCCCGGCAGTGAAATTGAAACGTCCAGAGATTGCGCCCACAGGAAAGCTGCCAGCACTGAAAGCTGTAGCTGGTTTTCACTGTCCCTTGGAACTGCATTCGCTGCCACACAGACATTCGCGCTCTGCTAAAGCTTTGCTTCCTAATGGGGCAACACTCTGTATGACTTTCTCCCAGTGCCCGGCAGTGAAATTGGAAACGTCCAGGGATTGTGCCCACAGGAAAGCTGCCAGCACTGAAAGCTGTAGCTGGTTTTCACTGTCCCTTGGAACTGCATTCGCTGCCACACAGACATTCGCGCTCTGCTAAAGCATTGCTTCGTAATGGGGCAACACTCTGTATGACTTTCTCCCAGTGCCTGGCAGTGAAATTGGAAACGTCCAGAGATTGCGCCCACAGGAAAGCTGCCAGCAGTGAAAGATGTAGCTGGTTTTCACTGTCCCCTGGAACTGCATTCGCTGCCACACAGACATTCGCGCTCTGCTAAAGCTTTGCTTCCTAATGGGGCAACACTCTGTATCTCTCTCTGGCAGAGCCCGGCAGTGAAATTGGAAACGTCCAGAGATTGCGCCCACAGGAAAGCTGCCAGCACTGAAAGCTCTAGCTGGTTTTCACTGTCCCTTGGAACTGCATTCGCTGCCACACAGACATTCGCGCTCTGCTAAAGCTTTGCTTCCTAATGGGGCAACACTCTGTATGACTTTCTCCCAGTGCCCGGCAGTGAAATTGGAAACGTCCAGAGATTCTGCCCACAGGAAAGCTGCCAGCACTGAAAGCTGTAGCTGGTTTTCACTGTCCCTTGGAACTGCATTCGCTGCCACACAGACATTCGCGCTCTGCTAAAGCATTGCTTCATAATGGGGCAACACTCTGTATCTCTCTCTGGCAGAGCCCGGCAGTGAAATTGGAAACGTCCAAAGATTGCGCCCACAGGAAAGCTGCCAGCACTGAAAGCTGTAGCTGGTTTTCACTGTCCCTTGGAACTGCATTCGCTGCCACACAGACATTCGCGCTCTGCTAAAGCATTGCTTCCTAATGGGGCAACACTCTGTATCTCTCTCTGGCAGAGCCCGGCAGTGAAATTGAAACGTCCAGAGATTGCGCCCACAGGACAGCTGCCAGCACTGAAAGCTCTAGCTGGTTTTCACTGTCCCTTGGAACTGCATTCGCTGCCACACAGACATTCGCGCTCTGCTAAAGCATTTCTTCGTAATGGGGCAACACTCTGTATCTCTCTCTGGCAGATCCCGGCAGTGAAATTGAAAGGTCCAGAGATTGCGCCCACAGGAAAGCTGCCAGCACTGAAAGCTGTAGCTGGTTTTCACTGTCCCTTGGAACTGCATTCGCTGCCACACAGACATTCGCGCTCTGCTAAAGCATTGCTTCGTAATGGGGCAACACTCTGTATGACTTTCTCCCAGTGCCTGGCAGTGAAATTGGAAACGTCCAGAGATTGCGCCCACAGGAAAGCTGCCAGCACTGAAAGATGTAGCTGGTTTTCACTGTCCCCTGGAACTGCATTCGCTGCCACACAGACATTCGCGCTCTGCTAAAGCATTGCTTCGTAATGGGGCAACACTCTGTATCTCTCTCTGGCAGAGCCCGGCAGTGAAATTGGAAACGTCCAGAGATTGCGCCCACAGGAAAGCTGCCAGCACTGAAAGCTCTAGCTGGTTTTCACTGTCCCTTGGAACTGCATTCGCTGCCACACAGACATTCGCGCTCTGCTAAAGGTTTGCTTCCTAATGGGGCAACACTCTGTATCTCTCTCTGGCAGAGCCCGGCAGTGAAATTGGAAACGTGCAGAGATTGCGCCCTTAGGAAAGCTGCCAGCACTGAAAGCTGTAGCTGGTTTTCACTGTCCCTTGGAACTGCATTCGCTGCCACATAGACATTCGCGCTCTGCTAAAGCTTTGCTTCCTAATGGGGCAACACTCTGTATGACTTTCTCCCAGTGCCCGGTAGTGAAATTGGAAACGTCCAGAGATTGTGCCCACAGGAAACCTGCCAGCACTGAAAGCTGTAGCTGGTTTTCACTGTCCCTTGGAACTGCATTCGCTGCCACACAGACATTCGCGCTCTGCTAAAGCATTGCTTCGTAATGGGGCAACACTCTGTATCTCTCTCTGGCAGAGCCCGGCAGTGAAATTGAAACGTCCAGAGATTGCGCCCACAGGAAAGCTGCCAGCACTGAAAGCTGTAGCTGGTTTTCACTGTCCCTTGGAACTGCATTCGCTGCCACACAGACATTCGCGCTCTGCTAAAGCATTGCTTCGTAATGGGGCAACACTCTGTATGACTTTCTCCCAGTGCCTGGCAGTGAAATTGGAAACGTCCAGAGATTGCGCCCACAGGAAAGCTGCCAGCACTGAAAGATGTAGCTGGTTTTCACTGTCCCCTGGAACTGCATTCGCTGCCACACAGACATTCGCGCTGTGCTAAAGCATTGCTTCGTAATGGGGCAACACTCTGTATCTCTCTCTGGCAGAGCCCGGCAGTGAAATTGGAAACGTCCAGAGATTGCGCCCACAGGAAAGCTGCCAGCACTGAAAGCTGTAGCTGGTTTTCACTGTCCCTTGGAACTGCATTCGCTGCCACACAGACATTCGCGCTCTGCTAAAGCTTTGCTTTCTAATGGGGCAACACTCTGTATCTCTCTCTGGCAGAGCCCGGTAGTGAAATTGGAAACGTCCAGAGATTGCGCCCTTAGGAAAGCTGCCAGCACTGAAAGCTGTAGCTGGTTTTCACTGTCCCTTGGAACTGCATTCGCTGCCACACAGACATTCGCGCTCTGCTAAAGCATTGCTTCGTAATGGGGCAACACTCTGAATCTCTCTCTGGCAGAGCCCGGCAGTGAAATTGGAAACGTCCAGAGATTGCGCCCACAGGACAGCTACCAGCACTGAAAGCTGTAGCTGGTTTTCACTGTCCCTTGGAACTGCATTCGCTGCCACATAGACATTCGCGCTCTGCTAAAGCTTTGCTTCCTAATGGGGCAACACTCTGTATGACTTTCTCCCAGTGCCCGGCAGTGAAATTGGAAACGTCCAGAGATTCTGCCCACAGGAAAGCTGCCAGCACTGAAAGCTGTAGCTGGTTTTCACTGTCCCTTGGAACTGCATTCGCTGCCACACAGACATTCGCGCTCTGCTAAAGCTTTGCTTCGTAATGGGGCAACACTCTGTATCTCTCTCTGGCAGAGCCCGGCAGTGAAATTGGAAACGTCCAGAGATTGCGCCCACAGGAAAGCTGCCAGCACTGAAAGCTGTAGCTGGTTTTCACTATCCCTTGGAACTGCATTCGCTGCCACATAGACATTCGCGCTCTGCTAAAGCTTTGCTTCCTAATGGGGCAACACTCTGTATGACTTTCTCCCAGTGCCTGGCAGTGAAATTGGAAACGTCCAGAGATTGCGCCCACAGGAAAGCTGCCAGCACTGAAAGCTGTAGCTGGTTTTCACTGTCCCTTGGAACTGCATTCGCTGCCACACAGACATTCGCGCTCTGCTAAAGCATTGCTTCGTAATGGGGCAACACTCTGTATCTCTCTCTGGCAGAGCCCGGCAGTGAAATTGGAAACGTCCAGAGATTGCGCCCACAGGAAAGCTGCCAGCACTGAAAGCTGTAGCTGGTTTTCACTGTCCCTTGGAACTGCATTCGCTGCCACACAGACATTCGCGCTCTGCTAAAGCTTTGCTTCCTAATGGGGCAACACTCTGTATCTCTCTCTGGCAGAGCCCGGCAGTGAAATTGGAAACGTCCAGAGATTGCGCCCTTAGGAAAGCTGCCAGCACTGAAAGCTGTAGCTGGTTTTCACTGTCCCTTGGAACTGCATTCGCTGCCACACAGACATTCGCGCTCTGCTAAAGCATTGCTTCGTAATGGGGCAACACTCTGTATCTCTCTCTGGCAGAGCCCGGCAGTGAAATTGGAAACGTCCAGAGATTGCGCCCACAGGAAAGCTGCCAGCACTGAAAGCTGTAGCTGGTTTTCACTGTCCCTTGGAACTGCATTCGCTGCCACACAGACATTCGCGCTCTGCTAAAGCATTGCTTCGTAATGGGGCAACACTCTGTATGACTTTCTCCCAGTGCCTGGCAGTGAAATTGGAAACGTCCAGAGATTGCGCCCACAGGAAAGCTGCCAGCACTGAAAGCTGTAGCTGGTTTTCACTGTCCGTTGGAAATGCATTCGCTGCCACATAGACATTCGCGCTCTGCTAAAGCTTTGCTTCCTAATGGGGCAACACTCTGTATGACTTTCTCCCAGTGCCCGGTAGTGAAATTGGAAACGTCCAGAGATTGTGCCCACAGGAAAGCTGCCAGCACTGAAAGCTGTAGCTGGTTTTCACTGTCCCTTGGAACTGCATTCGCTGCCACACAGACATTCGCGCTCTGCTAAAGCATTGCTTCGTAATGGGGCAACACTCTGTATGACTTTCTCCCAGTGCCTGGCAGTGAAATTGGAAACGTCCAGAGATTGCGCCCACAGGAAAGCTGCCAGCACTGAAAGATGTAGCTGGTTTTCACTGTCCCCTGGAACTGCATTCGCTGCCACACAGACATTCGCGCTCTGCTAAAGCATTGCTTCGTAATGGGGCAACACTCTGTATCTCTCTCTGGCAGAGCCCGGCAGTGAAATTGGAAACGTCCAGAGATTGCGCCCACAGGAAAGCTGCCAGCACTGAAAGCTGTAGCTGGTTTTCACTGTCCCTTGGAACTGCATTCGCTGCCACATAGACATTCGCGCTCTGCTAAAGCTTTGCTTCCTAATGGGGCAACACTCTGTATGACTTTCTCCCAGTGCCCGGTAGTGAAATTGGAAACGTCCAGAGATTGTGCCCACAGGAAACCTGCCAGCACTGGAAGCTGTAGCTGGTTTTCACTGTCCCTTGGAACTGCATTCGCTGCCACACAGACATTCGCGCTCTGCTAAAGCTTTGCTTCCTAATGGGGCAACACTCTGTATGACTTTCTCCCAGTGCCTGGCAGTGAAATTGGAAACGTCCAGAGATTGCGCCCACAGGAAAGCTGCCAGCAGTAAAAGATGTAGCTGGTTTTCACTGTCCCCTGGAACTGCATTCGCTGCCACACAGACATTTGCGCTCTGCTAAAGCATTGCTTCGTAATGGGGCAACACTCTGTATCTCTCTCTGGCAGAGCCCGGCAGTGAAATTGGAAACGTCCAGAGATTGCGCCCACAGGAAAGCTGCCAGCACTGAAAGCTCTAGCTGGTTTTCACTGTCCCTTGGAACTGCATTCGCTGCCACACAGACATTCGCGCTCTGCTAAAGCATTGCTTCGTAATGGGGCAACACTCTGTATCTCTCTCTGGCAGAGCCCGGCAGTGAAATTGAAACGTCCAGAGATTGCGCCCACAGGAAAGCTGCCAGCACTGAAAGCTGTAGCTGGTTTTCACTGTCCCTTGGAACTGCATTCGCTGCCACACAGACATTCGCGCTCTGCTAAAGCATTGCTTCGTAATGGGGCAACACTCTGTATGACTTTCTCCCAGTGCCTGGCAGTGAAATTGGAAACGTCCAGAGATTGCGCCCACAGGAAAGCTGCCAGCAGTGAAAGCTGTAGCTGGTTTTCACTGTCCCTTGGAACTGCATTCGCTGCCACACAGACATTCGCGCTCTGCTAAAGCATTGCTTCGTAATGGGGCAACACTCTGTATCTCTCTCTGGCAGAGCCCGGCAGTGAAATTGAAACGTCCAGAGATTGCGCCCACAGGAAAGCTGCCAGCACTGAAAGCTGTAGCTGGTTTTCACTGTCCCTTGGAACTGCATTCGCTGCCACACAGACATTCGCGCTCTGCTAAAGCATTGCTTCGTAATGGGGCAACACTCTGTATGACTTTCTCCCAGTGCCTGGCAGTGAAATTGGAAACGTCCAGAGATTGCGCCCACAGGAAACCTGCCAGCAGTGAAAGATGTAGCTGGTTTTCACTGTCCCCTGGAACTGCATTCGCTGCCACACAGACATTCGCGCTCTGCTAAAGCTTTGCTTCCTAATGGGGCAACACTCTGTATCTCTCTCTGGCAGAGCCCGGCAGTGAAATTGCAAACGTCCAGAGATTGCGCCCACAGGAAAGCTGCCAGCACTGAAAGCTGTAGCTGGTTTTCACTGTCCCTTGGAACTGCATTCGCTGCCACACAGACATTCGCGCTGTGCTAAAGCATTGCTTCGTAATGGGGCAACACTCTGTATCTCTCTCTGGCAGAGCCCGGCAGTGAAATTGGAAACGTCCAGAGATTGCGCCCACAGGAAAGCTGCCAGCACTGAAAGCTGTAGCTGGTTTTCACTGTCCCTTGGAACTGCATTCGCTGCCACACAGACATTCGCGCTCTGCTAAAGCTTTGCTTCCTAATGGGGCAACACTCTGTATGACTTTCTCCCAGTGCCCGGCAGTGAAATTGGAAACGTCCAGAGATTCTGCCCACAGGAAAGCTGCCAGCACTGAAAGCTGTAGCTGGTTTTCACTGTCCCTTGGAACTGCATTCGCTGCCACACAGACATTCGCGCTCTGCTAAAGCATTGCATTCGTAATGGGGCAACACTCTGTATGACTTTCTCCCAGTGCCTGGCAGTGAAATTGGAAACGTCCAGAGATTGCGCCCACAGGAAAGCTGCCAGCACTGAAAGATGTAGCTGGTTTTCACTGTCCCCTGGAACTGCATTCGCTGCCACACAGACATTCGCGCTCTGCTAAAGCTTTGCTTCCTAATGGGGCAACACTCTGTATCTCTCTCTGGCAGAGCCCGGCAGTGAAATTGCAAACGTCCAGAGATTGCGCCCACAGGAAAGCTGCCAGCACTGAAAGCTGTAGCTGGTTTTCACTGTCCCTTGGAACTGCATTCGCTGCCACACAGACATTCGCGCTGTGCTAAAGCATTGCTTCGTAATGGGGCAACACTCTGTATCTCTCTCTGGCAGAGCCCGGCAGTGAAATTGGAAACGTCCAGAGATTGCGCCCACAGGAAAGCTGCCAGCACTGAAAGCTGTAGCTGGTTTTCACTGTCCCTTGGAACTGCATTCGCTGCCACACAGACATTCGCGCTCTGCTAAAGCTTTGCTTCCTAATGGGGCAACACTCTGTATGACTTTCTCCCAGTGCCCGGTAGTGAAATTGGAAACGTCCAGAGATTGTGCCCACAGGAAAGCTGCCAGCACTTAAAGCTGTAGCTGGTTTTCACTGTCCCTTGGAACTGCATTCGCTGCCACACAGACATTCGCTCTCTGCTAAAGCATTGCTTCGTAATGGGGCAACACTCTGTATGACTTTCTCCCAGTGCCTGGCAGTGAAATTGGAAACGTCCAGAGATTGCGCCCACAGGAAAGCTGCCAGCACTGAAAGATGTAGCTGGTTTTCACTGTCCCCTGGAACTGCATTCGCTGCCACACAGACATTCGCGCTCTGCTAAAGCATTGCTTCGTAATGGGGCAACACTCTGTATGACTTTCTCCCAGTGCCTGGCAGTGAAATTGGAAACGTCCAGAGATTGCGCCCACAGGAAAGCTGCCAGCACTGAAAGATGTAGCTGGTTTTCACTGTCCCCTGGAACTGCATTCGCTGCCACACAGACATTCGCGCTCTGCTAAAGCATTGCTTCGTAATGGGGCAACACTCTGTATCTCTCTCTGGCAGAGCCCGGCAGTGAAATTGGAAACGTCCAGAGATTGCGCCCACAGGAAAGCTGCCAGCACTGAAAGCTGTAGCTGGTTTTCACTGTCCCTTGGAACTGCATTCGCTGCCACACAGACATTCGCGCTCTGCTAAAGCTTTGCTTCCTAATGGGGCAACACTCTGTATCTCTCTCTGGCAGAGCCCGGCAGTGAAATTGGAAACGTCCAGAGATTGCGCCCTTAGGAAAGCTGCCAGCACTGAAAGCTGTAGCTGGTTTTCACTGTCCCTTGGAACTGCATTCGCTGCCACACAGACATTCGCGCTCTGCTAAAGCATTGCTTCGTAATGGGGCAACACTCTGTATCTCTCTCTGGCAGAGCCCGGCAGTGAAATTGGAAACGTCCAGAGATTGCGCCCACAGGAAAGCTGCCAGCACTGAAAGCTGTAGCTGGTTTTCACTGTCCCTTGGAACTGCATTCGCTGCCACATAGACATTCGCGCTCTGCTAAAGCTTTGCTTCCTAATGGGGCAACACTCTGTATGACTTTCTCCCAGTGCCCGGTAGTGAAATTGGAAACGTCCAGAGATTGTGCCCACAGGAAAGCTGCCAGCACTGAAAGCTGTAGCTGGTTTTCACTGTCCCTTGGAACTGCATTCGCTGCCACACAGACATTCGCGCTCTGCTAAAGCATTGCTTCGTAATGGGGCAACACTCTGTATGACTTTCTCCCAGTGCCTGGCAGTGAAATTGGAAACGTCCAGAGATTCTGCCCACAGGAAAGCTGCCAGCACTGAAAGCTGTAGCTGGTTTTCACTGTCCCTTGGAACTGCATTCGCTGCCACACAGACATTCGCGCTCTGCTAAAGCTTTGCTTCGTAATGGGGCAACACTCTGTATCTCTCTCTGGCAGAGCCCGGCAGTGAAATTGGAAACGTCCAGAGATTGCGCCCACAGGAAAGCTGCCAGCACTGAAAGCTGTAGCTGGTTTTCACTGTCCCTTGGAACTGCATTCGCTGCCACACAGACATTCGCGCTCTGCTAAAGCTTTGCTTCCTAATGGGGCAACACTCTGTATGACTTTCTCCCAGTGCCTGGCAGTGAAATTGGAAACGTCCAGAGATTGCGCCCACAGGAAAGCTGCCAGCACTGAAAGCTGTAGCTGGTTTTCACTGTCCCTTGGAACTGCATTCGCTGCCACACAGACATTCGCGCTCTGCTAAAGCTTTGCTTCCTAATGGGGCAACACTCTGTATCTCTCTCTGGCAGAGCCCGGCAGTGAAATTGGAAACGTCCAGAGATTGCGCCCTTAGGAAAGCTGCCAGCACTGAAAGCTGTAGCTGGTTTTCACTGTCCCTTGGAACTGCATTCGCTGCCACACAGACATTCGCGCTCTGCTAAAGCATTGCTTCGTAATGGGGCAACACTCTGTATCTCTCTCTGGCAGAGCCCGGCAGTGAAATTGGAAACGTCCAGAGATTGCGCCCACAGGAAAGCTGCCAGCACTGAAAGCTCTAGCTGGTTTTCACTGTCCCTTGGAACTGCATTCGCTGCCACACAGACATTCGCGCTCTGCTAAAGCTTTGCTTCCTAATGGGGCAACACTCTGTATGACTTTCTCCCAGTGCCCGGTAGTGAAATTGGAAACGTCCAGAGATTGTGCCCACAGGAAACCTGCCAGCACTGAAAGCTGTAGCTGGTTTTCACTGTCCCTTGGAACTGCATTCGCTGCCACACAGACATTCGCGCTCTGCTAAAGCATTGCTTCGTAATGGGGCAACACTCTGTATCTCTCTCTGGCAGAGCCCGGCAGTGAAATTGAAACGTCCAGAGATTGCGCCCACAGGAAAGCTGCCAGCACTGAAAGCTGTAGCTGGTTTTCACTGTCCCTTGGAACTGCATTCGCTGCCACACAGACATTCGCGCTCTGCTAAAGCATTGCTTCGTAATGGGGCAACACTCTGTATGACTTTCTCCCAGTGCCTGGCAGTGAAATTGGAAACGTCCAGAGATTGCGCCCACAGGAAAGCTGCCAGCACTGAAAGATGTAGCTGGTTTTCACTGTCCCTTGGAACTGCATTCGCTGCCACATAGACATTCGCGCTCTGCTAAAGCTTTGCTTCCTAATGGGGCAACACTCTGTATGACTTTCTCCCAGTGCCCGGCAGTGAAATTGAAAACGTCCAGAGATTGTGCCCACAGGAAAGCTGCCAGCACTGAAAGCTGTAGCTGGTTTTCACTGTCCCTTGGAACTGCATTCGCTGCCACACAGACATTCGCGCTCTGCTAAAGCATTGCTTCGTAATGGGGCAACACTCTGTATGACTTTCTCCCAGTGCCTGGCAGTGAAATTGGAAACGTCCAGAGATTGTGCCCACAGGACAGCTGCCAGCACTGAAAGCTCTAGCTGGTTTTCACTGTCCCTTGGAACTGCATTCGCTGCCACACAGACATTCGCGCTCTGCTAAAGCTTTGCTTCCTAATGGCCAACACTCTGTATGACTTTCTCCCAGTGCCCGGCAGTGAAATTGGAAACGTCCAGAGATTCTGCCCACAGGAAAGCTGCCAGCACTGAAAGCTGTAGCTGGTTTTCACTGTCCCTTGGAACTGCATTCGCTGCCACACAGACATTCGCGCTCTGCTAAAGCATTGCTTCGTAATGGGGCAACACTCTGTATCTCTCTCTGGCAGAGCCCGGCAGTGAAATTGGAAACGTCCAGAGATTGCGCCCACAGGAAAGCTGCCAGCACTGAAAGCTGTAGCTGGTTTTCACTGTCCCTTGGAACTGCATTCGCTGCCACACAGACATTCGCGCTCTGCTAAAGCTTTGCTTCCTAATGGGGCAACACTCTGTATGACTTTCTCCCAGTGCCTGGCAGTGAAATTGGAAACGTCCAGAGATTGCGCCCACAGGAAAGCTGCCAGCACTGAAAGCTGTAGCTGGTTTTCACTGTCCCTTGGAACTGCATTCGCTGCCACACAGACATTCGCGCTCTGCTAAAGCTTTGCTTCCTAATGGGGCAACACTCTGTATGACTTTCTCCCAGTGCCCGGTAGTGAAATTGGAAACGTCCAGAGATTGTGCCCACAGGAAACCTGCCAGCACTGAAAGCTGTAGCTGGTTTTCACTGTCCCTTGGAACTGCATTCGCTGCCACACAGACATTCGCGCTCTGCTAAAGCATTGCTTCGTAATGGGGCAACACTCTGTATCTCTCTCTGGCAGAGCCCGGCAGTGAAATTGAAACGTCCAGAGATTGCGCCCACAGGAAAGCTGCCAGCACTGAAAGCTGTAGCTGGTTTTCACTGTCCCTTGGAACTGCATTCGCTGCCACACAGACATTCGCGCTCTGCTAAAGCATTGCTTCGTAATGGGGCAACACTCTGTATGACTTTCTCCCAGTGCCTGGCAGTGAAATTGGAAACGTCCAGAGATTGCGCCCACAGGAAAGCTGCCAGCACTGAAAGATGTAGCTGGTTTTCACTGTCCCTTGGAACTGCATTCGCTGCCACATAGACATTCGCGCTCTGCTAAAGCTTTGCTTCCTAATGGGGCAACACTCTGTATGACTTTCTCCCAGTGCCCGGCAGTGAAATTGAAAACGTCCAGAGATTGTGCCCACAGGAAAGCTGCCAGCACTGAAAGCTGTAGCTGGTTTTCACTGTCCCTTGGAACTGCATTCGCTGCCACACAGACATTCGCGCTCTGCTAAAGCATTGCTTCGTAATGGGGCAACACTCTGTATGACTTTCTCCCAGTGCCTGGCAGTGAAATTGGAAACGTCCAGAGATTGCGCCCACAGGAAAGCTGCCAGCAGTGAAAGATGTAGCTGGTTTTCACTGTCCCCTGGAACTGCATTCGCTGCCACACAGACATTCGCGCTCTGCTAAAGCTTTGCTTCCTAATGGGGCAACACTCTGTATCTCTCTCTGGCAGAGCCCGGCAGTGAAATTGGAAACGTCCAGAGATTGCGCCCACAGGAAAGCTGCCAGCACTGAAAGATGTAGCTGGTTTTCACTGTCCCCTGGAACTGCATTCGCTGCCACACAGACATTCGCGCTCTGCTAAAGCTTTGCTTCCTAATGGGGCAACACTCTGTATCTCTCTCTGGCAGAGCCCGGTAGTGAAATTGGAAACGTCCAGAGATTGCGCCCTTAGGAAAGCTGCCAGCACTGAAAGCTGTAGCTGGTTTTCACTGTCCCTTGGAACTGCATTCGCTGCCACACAGACATTCGCGCTCTGCTAAAGCATTGCTTCGTAATGGGGCAACACTCTGTATCTCTCTCTGGCAGAGCCCGGCAGTGAAATTGGAAACGTCCAGAGATTGCGCCCACAGGACAGCTACCAGCACTGAAAGCTGTAGCTGGTTTTCACTGTCCCTTGGAACTGCATTCGCTGCCACACAGACATTCGCGCTCTGCTAAAGCATTGCTTCGTAATGGGGCAACACTCTGTATGACTTTCTCCCAGTGCCTGGCAGTGAAATTGGAAACGTCCAGAGATTGCGCCCACAGGAAAGCTGCCAGCACTGAAAGATGTAGCTGGTTTTCACTGTCCCCTGGAACTGCATTCGCTGCCACACAGACATTCGCGCTGTGCTAAAGCATTGCTTCGTAATGGGGCAACACTCTGTATCTCTCTCTGGCAGAGCCCGGCAGTGAAATTGGAAACGTCCAGAGATTGCGCCCACAGGAAAGCTGCCAGCACTGAAAGCTGTAGCTGGTTTTCACTGTCCCTTGGAACTGCATTCGCTGCCACACAGACATTCGCGCTCTGCTAAAGCTTTGCTTCCTAATGGGGCAACACTCTGTATCTCTCTCTGGCAGAGCCCGGCAGTGAAATTGGAAACGTCCAGAGATTGCGCCCACAGGAAAGCTGCCAGCACTGAAAGCTCTAGCTGGTTTTCACTGTCCCTTGGAACTGCATTCGCTGCCACACAGACATTCGCGCTCTGCTAAAGCTTTGCTTCCTAATGGGGCAACACTCTGTATGACTTTCTCCCAGTGCCCGGCAGTGAAATTGGAAACGTCCAGAGATTCTGCCCACAGGAAAGCTGCCAGCACTGAAAGCTGTAGCTGGTTTTCACTGTCCCTTGGAACTGCATTCGCTGCCACACAGACATTCGCGCTCTGCTAAAGCATTGCTTCGTAATGGGGCAACACTCTGTATCTCTCTCTGGCAGAGCCCGGCAGTGAAATTGAAACGTCCAGAGATTGCGCCCACAGGACAGCTGCCAGCACTGAAAGCTCTAGCTGGTTTTCACTGTCCCTTGGAACTGCATTCGCTGCCACACAGACATTCGCGCTCTGCTAAAGCATTGCTTCGTAATGGGGCAACACTCTGTATCTCTCTCTGGCAGAGCCCGGCAGTGAAATTGAAACGTCCAGAGATTGCGCCCACAGGAAAGCTGCCAGCACTGAAAGATGTAGCTGGTTTTCACTGTCCCCTGGAACTGCATTCGCTGCCACACAGACATTCGCGCTGTGCTAAAGCATTGCTTCGTAATGGGGCAACACTCTGTATCTCTCTCTGGCAGAGCCCGGCAGTGAAATTGGAAACGTCCAGAGATTGTGCCCACAGGAAAGCTGCCAGCACTGAAAGCTGTAGCTGGTTTTCACTGTCCCTTGGAACTGCATTCGCTGCCACACAGACATTCGCGCTCTGCTAAAGCTTTGCTTCCTAATGGGGCAACACTCTGTATCTCTCTCTGGCAGAGCCCGGTAGTGAAATTGGAAACGTCCAGAGATTGCGCCCTTAGGAAAGCTGCCAGCACTGAAAGCTGTAGCTGGTTTTCACTGTCCCTTGGAACTGCATTCGCTGCCACACAGACATTCGCGCTCTGCTAAAGCATTGCTTCGTAATGGGGCAACACTCTGTATCTCTCTCTGGCAGAGCCCGGCAGTGAAATTGGAAACGTCCAGAGATTGCGCCCACAGGACAGCTACCAGCACTGAAAGCTGTAGCTGGTTTTCACTGTCCCTTGGAACTGCATTCGCTGCCACATAGACATTCGCGCTCTGCTAAAGCTTTGCTTCCTAATGGGGCAACACTCTGTATGACTTTCTCCCAGTGCCCGGCAGTGAAATTGGAAACGTCCAGAGATTCTGCCCACAGGAAAGCTGCCAGCACTGAAAGCTGTAGCTGGTTTTCACTGTCCCTTGGAACTGCATTCGCTGCCACACAGACATTCGCGCTCTGCTAAAGCTTTGCTTCGTAATGGGGCAACACTCTGTATCTCTCTCTGGCAGAGCCCGGCAGTGAAATTGGAAACGTCCAGAGATTGCGCCCACAGGAAAGCTGCCAGCACTGAAAGCTCTAGCTGGTTTTCACTGTCCCTTGGAACTGCATTCGCTGCCACACAGACATTCGCGCTCTGCTAAAGCTTTGCTTCCTAATGGGGCAACACTCTGTATGACTTTCTCCCAGTGCCTGGCAGTGAAATTGGAAACGTCCAGAGATTGCGCCCACAGGACAGCTGCCAGCACTGAAAGCTGTAGCTGGTTTTCACTGTCCCTTGGAACTGCATTCGCTGCCACACAGACATTCGCGCTCTGCTAAAGCATTGCTTCGTAATGGGGCAACACTCTGTATCTCTCTCTGGCAGAGCCCGGCAGTGAAATTGAAACGTCCAGAGATTGCGCCCACAGGAAAGCTGCCAGCACTGAAAGCTGTAGCTGGTTTTCACTGTCCCTTGGAACTGCATTCGCTGCCACACAGACATTCGCGCTCTGCTAAAGCATTGCTTCGTAATGGGGCAACACTCTGTATGACTTTCTCCCAGTGCCTGGCAGTGAAATTGGAAACGTCCAGAGATTGCGCCCACAGGAAAGCTGCCAGCACTGAAAGATGTAGCTGGTTTTCACTGTCCCTTGGAACTGCATTCGCTGCCACACAGACATTCGCGCTCTGCTAAAGCTTTGCTTCCTAATGGGGCAACACTCTGTATGACTTTCTCCCAGTGCCCGGCAGTGAAATTGGAAACGTCCAGAGATTCTGCCCACAGGAAAGCTGCCAGCACTGAAAGCTGTAGCTGGTTTTCACTGTCCCTTGGAACTGCATTCGCTGCCACACAGACATTCGCGCTCTGCTAAAGCATTGCTTCGTAATGGGGCAACACTCTGTATCTCTCTCTGGCAGAGCCCGGCAGTGAAATTGAAACGTCCAGAGATTGCGCCCACAGGAAAGCTGCCAGCACTGAAAGATGTAGCTGGTTTTCACTGTCCCCTGGAACTGCATTCGCTGCCACACAGACATTCGCGCTGTGCTAAAGCATTGCTTCGTAATGGGGCAACACTCTGTATCTCTCTCTGGCAGAGCCCGGCAGTGAAATTGGAAACGTCCAGAGATTGTGCCCACAGGAAAGCTGCCAGCACTGAAAGCTGTAGCTGGTTTTCACTGTCCCTTGGAACTGCATTCGCTGCCACACAGACATTCGCGCTCTGCTAAAGCTTTGCTTCCTAATGGGGCAACACTCTGTATCTCTCTCTGGCAGAGCCCGGTAGTGAAATTGGAAACGTCCAGAGATTGCGCCCTTAGGAAAGCTGCCAGCACTGAAAGCTGTAGCTGGTTTTCACTGTCCCTTGGAACTGCATTCGCTGCCACACAGACATTCGCGCTCTGCTAAAGCATTGCTTCGTAATGGGGCAACACTCTGTATCTCTCTCTGGCAGAGCCCGGCAGTGAAATTGGAAACGTCCAGAGATTGCGCCCACAGGACAGCTACCAGCACTGAAAGCTGTAGCTGGTTTTCACTGTCCCTTGGAACTGCATTCGCTGCCACATAGACATTCGCGCTCTGCTAAAGCTTTGCTTCCTAATGGGGCAACACTCTGTATGACTTTCTCCCAGTGCCCGGCAGTGAAATTGGAAACGTCCAGAGATTCTGCCCACAGGAAAGCTGCCAGCACTGAAAGCTGTAGCTTGTTTTCACTGTCCCTTGGAACTGCATTCGCTGCCACACAGACATTCGCGCTCTGCTAAAGCTTTGCTTCGTAATGGGGCAACACTCTGTATCTCTCTCTGGCAGAGCCCGGCAGTGAAATTGGAAACGTCCAGAGATTGCGCCCACAGGAAAGCTGCCAGCACTGAAAGCTCTAGCTGGTTTTCACTGTCCCTTGGAACTGCATTCGCTGCCACACAGACATTCGCGCTCTGCTAAAGCTTTGCTTCCTAATGGGGCAACACTCTGTATGACTTTCTCCCAGTGCCTGGCAGTGAAATTGGAAACGTCCAGAGATTGCGCCCACAGGAAAGCTGCCAGCACTGAAAGATGTAGCTGGTTTTCACTGTCCCCTGGAACTGCATTCGCTGCCACACAGACATTCGCGCTCTGCTAAAGCATTGCTTCGTAATGGGGCAACACTCTGTATCTCTCTCTGGCAGAGCCCGGCAGTGAAATTGAAACGTCCAGAGATTGCGCCCACAGGAAAGCTGCCAGCACTGAAAGCTGTAGCTGGTTTTCACTGTCCCTTGGAACTGCATTCGCTGCCACACAGACATTCGCGCTCTGCTAAAGCATTGCTTCGTAATGGGGCAACACTCTGTATCTCTCTCTGGCAGAGCCCGGCAGTGAAATTGAAACGTCCAGAGATTGCGCCCACAGGAAAGCTGCCAGCACTGAAAGCTGTAGCTGGTTTTCACTGTCCCTTGGAACTGCATTCGCTGCCACACAGACATTCGCGCTCTGCTAAAGCATTGCTTCGTAATGGGGCAACACTCTGTATGACTTTCTCCCAGTGCCTGGCAGTGAAATTGGAAACGTCCAGAGATTGCGCCCACAGGAAAGCTGCCAGCACTGAAAGATGTAGCTGGTTTTCACTGTCCCCTGGAACTGCATTCGCTGCCACACAGACATTCGCGCTGTGCTAAAGCATTGCTTCGTAATGGGGCAACACTCTGTATCTCTCTCTGGCAGAGCCCGGCAGTGAAATTGGAAACGTCCAGAGATTGCGCCCACAGGAAAGCTGCCAGCACTGAAAGCTGTAGCTGGTTTTCACTGTCCCTTGGAACTGCATTCGCTGCCACACAGACATTCGCGCTCTGCTAAAGCATTGCTTCGTAATGGGGCAACACTCTGTATCTCTCTCTGGCAGAGCCCGGCAGTGAAATTGAAACGTCCAGAGATTGCGCCCACAGGACAGCTGCCAGCACTGAAAGCTCTAGCTGGTTTTCACTGTCCCTTGGAACTGCATTCGCTGCCACACAGACATTCGCGCTCTGCTAAAGCATTGCTTCGTAATGGGGCAACACTCTGTATCTCTCTCTGGCAGAGCCCGGCAGTGAAATTGAAACGTCCAGAGATTGCGCCCACAGGAAAGCTGCCAGCACTGAAAGCTGTAGCTGGTTTTCACTGTCCCTTGGAACTGCATTCGCTGCCACACAGACATTCGCGCTCTGCTAAAGCATTGCTTCGTAATGGGGCAACACTCTGTATGACTTTCTCCCAGTGCCTGGCAGTGAAATTGGAAACGTCCAGAGATTGCGCCCACAGGAAAGCTGCCAGCACTGAAAGATGTAGCTGGTTTTCACTGTTCCCTTGAACTGCATTCGCTGCCACACAGACATTCGCGCTGTGCTAAAGCATTGCTTCGTAATGGGGCAACACTCTGTATCTCTCTCTGGCAGAGCCCGGCAGTGAAATTGGAAACGTCCAGAGATTGCGCCCACAGGAAAGCTGCCAGCACTGAAAGCTGTAGCTGGTTTTCACTGTCCCTTGGAACTGCATTCGCTGCCACACAGACATTCGCGCTCTGCTAAAGCATTGCTTCGTAATGGGGCAACACTCTGTATCTCTCTCTGGCAGAGCCCGGCAGTGAAATTGGAAACGTCCAGAGATTGCGCCCACAGGAAAGCTGCCAGCACTGAAAGCTGTAGCTGGTTTTCACTGTCCCTTGGAACTGCATTCGCTGCCACACAGACATTCGCGCTCTGCTAAAGCATTGCTTCGTAATGGGGCAACACTCTGTATGACTTTCTCCCAGTGCCCGGTAGTGAAATTGGAAACGTCCAGAGATTGTGCCCACAGGAAACCTGCCAGCACTGAAAGCTGTAGCTGGTTTTCACTGTCCCTTGGAACTGCATTCGCTGCCACACAGACATTCGCGCTCTGCTAAAGCTTTGCTTCCTAATGGGGCAACACTCTGTATGACTTTCTCCCAGTGCCCGGCAGTGAAATTGGAAACGTCCAGAGATTCTGCCCACAGGAAAGCTGCCAGCACTGAAAGCTGTAGCTGGTTTTCACTGTCCCTTGGAACTGCATTCGCTGCCACACAGACATTCGCGCTCTGCTAAAGCATTGCTTCGTAATGGGGCAACACTCTGTATCTCTCTCTGGCAGAGCCCGGCAGTGAAATTGGAAACGTCCAGAGATTGCGCCCACAGGAAAGCTGCCAGCACTGAAAGCTGTAGCTGGTTTTCACTGTCCCTTGGAACTGCATTCGCTGCCACACAGACATTCGCGCTCTGCTAAAGCATTGCATCCTAATGGGGTAACACTCTGTATCTCTCTCTGGCAGAGCCCGGCAGTGAAATTGAAACGTCCAGAGATTGCGCCCACAGGACAGCTGCCAGCACTGAAAGCTGTAGCTGGTTTTCACTGTCCCTTGGAACTGCATTCGCTGCCACACAGACATTCGCGCTCTGCTAAAGCATTGCTTCGTAATGGGGCAACACTCTGTATCTCTCTCTGGCAGAGCCCAGCAGTGAAATTGAAACGTCCAGAGATTGCGCCCACAGGAAAGCTGCCAGCACTGAAAGCTGTAGCTGGTTTTCACTGTCCCTTGGAACTGCATTCGCTGCCACACAGACATTCGCGCTCTGCTAAAGCATTGCTTCGTAATGGGGCAACACTCTGTATGACTTTCTCCCAGTGCCTGGCAGTGAAATTGGAAACGTCCAGAGATTGCGCCCACAGGAAAGCTGCCAGCACTGAAAGATGTAGCTGGTTTTCACTGTCCCCTGGAACTGCATTCGCTGCCACACAGACATTCGCGCTGTGCTAAAGCATTGCTTCGTAATGGGGCAACACTCTGTATCTCTCTCTGGCAGAGCCCGGCAGTGAAATTGGAAACGTCCAGAGATTGCGCCCACAGGAAAGCTGCCAGCACTGAAAGCTGTAGCTGGTTTTCACTGTCCCTTGGAACTGCATTCGCTGCCACACAGACATTCGCGCTCTGCTAAAGCTTTGCTTCCTAATGGGGCAACACTCTGTATCTCTCTCTGGCAGAGCCCGGCAGTGAAATTGGAAACGTCCAGAGATTGCGCCCACAGGAAAGCTGCCAGCACTGAAAGCTCTAGCTGGTTTTCACTGTCCCTTGGAACTGCATTCGCTGCCACACAGACATTCGCGCTCTGCTAAAGCTTTGCTTCCTAATGGGGCAACACTCTGTATGACTTTCTCCCAGTGCCCGGCAGTGAAATTGGAAACGTCCAGAGATTCTGCCCACAGGAAAGCTGCCAGCACTGAAAGCTGTAGCTGGTTTTCACTGTCCCTTGGAACTGCATTCGCTGCCACACAGACATTCGCGCTCTGCTAAAGCATTGCTTCGTAATGGGGCAACACTCTGTATCTCTCTCTGGCAGAGCCCGGCAGTGAAATTGAAACGTCCAGAGATTGCGCCCACAGGACAGCTGCCAGCACTGAAAGCTCTAGCTGGTTTTCACTGTCCCTTGGAACTGCATTCGCTGCCACACAGACATTCGCGCTCTGCTAAAGCATTGCTTCGTAATGGGGCAACACTCTGTATCTCTCTCTGGCAGAGCCCGGCAGTGAAATTGAAACGTCCAGAGATTGCGCCCACAGGAAAGCTGCCAGCACTGAAAGATGTAGCTGGTTTTCACTGTCCCCTGGAACTGCATTCGCTGCCACACAGACATTCGCGCTGTGCTAAAGCATTGCTTCGTAATGGGGCAACACTCTGTATCTCTCTCTGGCAGAGCCCGGCAGTGAAATTGGAAACGTCCAGAGATTGTGCCCACAGGAAAGCTGCCAGCACTGAAAGCTGTAGCTGGTTTTCACTGTCCCTTGGAACTGCATTCGCTGCCACACAGACATTCGCGCTCTGCTAAAGCTTTGCTTCCTAATGGGGCAACACTCTGTATCTCTCTCTGGCAGAGCCCGGTAGTGAAATTGGAAACGTCCAGAGATTGCGCCCTTAGGAAAGCTGCCAGCACTGAAAGCTGTAGCTGGTTTTCACTGTCCCTTGGAACTGCATTCGCTGCCACACAGACATTTGCGCTCTGCTAAAGCATTGCTTCGTAATGGGGCAACACTCTGTATCTCTCTCTGGCAGAGCCCGGCAGTGAAATTGGAAACGTCCAGAGATTGCGCCCACAGGACAGCTACCAGCACTGAAAGCTGTAGCTGGTTTTCACTGTCCCTTGGAACTGCATTCGCTGCCACATAGACATTCGCGCTCTGCTTAAGCTTTGCTTCCTAATGGGGCAACACTCTGTATGACTTTCTCCCAGTGCCCGGCAGTGAAATTGGAAACGTCCAGAGATTCTGCCCACAGGAAAGCTGCCAGCACTGAAAGCTGTAGCTGGTTTTCACTGTCCCTTGGAACTGCATTCGCTGCCACACAGACATTCGCGCTCTGCTAAAGCTTTGCTTCGTAATGGGGCAACACTCTGTATCTCTCTCTGGCAGAGCCCGGCAGTGAAATTGGAAACGTCCAGAGATTGCGCCCACAGGAAAGCTGCCAGCACTGAAAGCTCTAGCTGGTTTTCACTGTCCCTTGGAACTGCATTCGCTGCCACACAGACATTCACGCCCTGCTAAAGCTTTGCTTCCTAATGGGGCAACACTCTGTATGACTTTCTCCCAGTGCCTGGCAGTGAAATTGGAAACGTCCAGAGATTGCGCCCACAGGAAAGCTGCCAGCACTGAAAGATGTAGCTGGTTTTCACTGTCCCCTGGAACTGCATTCGCTGCCACACAGACATTCGCGCTCTGCTAAAGCATTGCTTCGTAATGGGGCAACACTCTGTATCTCTCTCTGGCAGAGCCCGGCAGTGAAATTGAAACGTCCAGAGATTGCGCCCACAGGACAGCTGCCAGCACTGAAAGCTGTAGCTGGTTTTCACTGTCCCTTGGAACTGCATTCGCTGCCACACAGACATTCGCGCTCTGCTAAAGCTTTGCTTCCTAATGGGGCAACACTCTGTATGACTTTCTCCCAGTGCCGGGCAGTGAAATTGGAAACGTCCAGAGATTGTGCCCACAGGAAAGCTGCCAGCACTGAAAGCTGTAGCTGGTTTTCACTGTCCCTTGGAACTGCATTCGCTGCCACACAGACATTCGCGCTCTGCTAAAGCATTGCTTCGTAATGGGGCAACACTCTGTATGACTTTCTCCCAGTGCCTGGCAGTGAAATTGGAAACGTCCAGAGATTGCGCCCACAGGAAAGCTGCCAGCACTGAAAGCTGTAGCTGGTTTTCACTGTCCCTTGGAACTGCATTCGCTGCCACACAGACATTCGCGCTCTGCTAAAGCATTGCTTCGTAATGGGGCAACACTCTGTATGACTTTCTCCCAGTGCCTGGCAGTGAAATTGGAAACGTCCAGAGATTGCGCCCACAGGAAAGCTGCCAGCACTGAAAGCTGTAGCTGGTTTTCACTGTCCCTTGGAACTGCATTCGCTGCCACACAGACATTCGCGCTCTGCTAAAGCATTGCTTCGTAATGGGGCAACACTCTGTATGACTTTCTCCCAGTGCCCGGTAGTGAAATTGGAAACGTCCAGAGATTGTGCCCACAGGAAACCTGCCAGCACTGAAAGCTGTAGCTGGTTTTCACTGTCCCTTGGAACTGCATTCGCTGCCACACAGACATTCGCGCTCTGCTAAAGCTTTGCTTCCTAATGGGGCAACACTCTGTATGACTTTCTCCCAGTGCCCGGCAGTGAAATTGAAACGTCCAGAGATTGCGCCCACAGGACAGCTGCCAGCACTGAAAGCTCTAGCTGGTTTTCACTGTCCCTTGGAACTGCATTCGCTGCCACACAGACATTCGCGCTCTGCTAAAGCATTGCTTCGTAATGGGGCAACACTCTGTATCTCTCTCTGGCAGAGCCCGGCAGTGAAATTGAAACGTCCAGAGATTGCGCCCACAGGAAAGCTGCCAGCACTGAAAGATGTAGCTGGTTTTCACTGTCCCCTGGAACTGCATTCGCTGCCACACAGACATTCGCGCTGTGCTAAAGCATTGCTTCGTAATGGGGCAACACTCTGTATCTCTCTCTGGCAGAGCCCGGCAGTGAAATTGGAAACGTCCAGAGATTGTGCCCACAGGAAAGCTGCCAGCACTGAAAGCTGTAGCTGGTTTTCACTGTCCCTTGGAACTGCATTCGCTGCCACACAGACATTCGCGCTCTGCTAAAGCTTTGCTTCCTAATGGGGCAACACTCTGTATCTCTCTCTGGCAGAGCCCGGTAGTGAAATTGGAAACGTCCAGAGATTGCGCCCTTAGGAAAGCTGCCAGCACTGAAAGCTGTAGCTGGTTTTCACTGTCCCTTGGAACTGCATTCGCTGCCACACAGACATTCGCGCTCTGCTAAAGCATTGCTTCGTAATGGGGCAACACTCTGTATCTCTCTCTGGCAGAGCCCGGCAGTGAAATTGGAAACGTCCAGAGATTGCGCCCACAGGACAGCTACCAGCACTGAAAGCTGTAGCTGGTTTTCACTGTCCCTTGGAACTGCATTCGCTGCCACATAGACATTCGCGCTCTGCTTAAGCTTTGCTTCCTAATGGGGCAACACTCTGTATGACTTTCTCCCAGTGCCCGGCAGTGAAATTGGAAACGTCCAGAGATTCTGCCCACAGGAAAGCTGCCAGCACTGAAAGCTGTAGCTGGTTTTCACTGTCCCTTGGAACTGCATTCGCTGCCACACAGACATTCGCGCTCTGCTAAAGCTTTGCTTCGTAATGGGGCAACACTCTGTATCTCTCTCTGGCAGAGCCCGGCAGTGAAATTGGAAACGTCCAGAGATTGCGCCCACAGGAAAGCTGCCAGCACTGAAAGCTCTAGCTGGTTTTCACTGTCCCTTGGAACTGCATTCGCTGCCACACAGACATTCACGCTCTGCTAAAGCTTTGCTTCCTAATGGGGCAACACTCTGTATGACTTTCTCCCAGTGCCTGGCAGTGAAATTGGAAACGTCCAGAGATTGCGCCCACAGGAAAGCTGCCAGCACTGAAAGATGTAGCTGGTTTTCACTGTCCCCTGGAACTGCATTCGCTGCCACACAGACATTCGCGCTCTGCTAAAGCATTGCTTCGTAATGGGGCAACACTCTGTATCTCTCTCTGGCAGAGCCCGGCAGTGAAATTGAAACGTCCAGAGATTGCGCCCACAGGACAGCTGCCAGCACTGAAAGCTGTAGCTGGTTTTCACTGTCCCTTGGAACTGCATTCGCTGCCACACAGACATTCGCGCTCTGCTAAAGCTTTGCTTCCTAATGGGGCAACACTCTGTATGACTTTCTCCCAGTGCCGGGCAGTGAAATTGGAAACGTCCAGAGATTGTGCCCACAGGAAAGCTGCCAGCACTGAAAGCTGTAGCTGGTTTTCACTGTCCCTTGGAACTGCATTCGCTGCCACACAGACATTCGCGCTCTGCTAAAGCATTGCTTCGTAATGGGGCAACACTCTGTATGACTTTCTCCCAGTGCCTGGCAGTGAAATTGGAAACGTCCAGAGATTGCGCCCACAGGAAAGCTGCCAGCACTGAAAGATGTAGCTGGTTTTCACTGTCCCCTGGAACTGCATTCGCTGCCACACAGACATTCGCGCTGTGCTAAAGCATTGCTTCGTAATGGGGCAACACTCTGTATCTCTCTCTGGCAGAGCCCGGCAGTGAAATTGGAAACGTCCAGAGATTGCGCCCACAGGAAAGCTGCCAGCACTGAAAGCTGTAGCTGGTTTTCACTGTCCCTTGGAACTGCATTCGCTGCCACACAGACATTCGCGCTCTGCTAAAGCTTTGCTTCCTAATGGGGCAACACTCTGTATCTCTCTCTGGCAGAGCCCGGCAGTGAAATTGGAAACGTCCAGAGATTGCGCCCACAGGAAAGCTGCCAGCACTGAAAGCTCTAGCTGGTTTTCACTGTCCCTTGGAACTGCATTCGCTGCCACACAGACATTCGCGCTCTGCTAAAGCTTTGCTTCCTAATGGGGCAACACTCTGTATGACTTTCTCCCAGTGCCCGGCAGTGAAATTGGAAACGTCCAGAGATTCTGCCCACAGGAAAGCTGCCAGCACTGAAAGCTGTAGCTGGTTTTCACTGTCCCTTGGAACTGCATTCGCTGCCACACAGACATTCGCGCTCTGCTAAAGCATTGCTTCGTAATGGGGCAACACTCTGTATCTCTCTCTGGCAGAGCCCGGCAGTGAAATTGAAACGTCCAGAGATTGCGCCCACAGGACAGCTGCCAGCACTGAAAGCTCTAGCTGGTTTTCACTGTCCCTTGGAACTGCATTCGCTGCCACACAGACATTCGCGCTCTGCTAAAGCATTGCTTCGTAATGGGGCAACACTCTGTATCTCTCTCTGGCAGAGCCCGGCAGTGAAATTGAAACGTCCAGAGATTGCGCCCACAGGAAAGCTGCCAGCACTGAAAGCTGTAGCTGGTTTTCACTGTCCCTTGGAACTGCATTCGCTGCCACACAGACATTCGCGCTCTGCTAAAGCATTGCTTCGTAATGGGGCAACACTCTGTATGACTTTCTCCCAGTGCCTGGCAGTGAAATTGGAAACGTCCAGAGATTGCGCCCACAGGAAAGCTGCCAGCACTGAAAGATGTAGCTGGTTTTCACTGTCCCCTGGAACTGCATTCGCTGCCACACAGACATTCGCGCTGTGCTAAAGCATTGCTTCGTAATGGGGCAACACTCTGTATCTCTCTCTGGCAGAGCCCGGCAGTGAAATTGGAAACGTCCAGAGATTGCGCCCACAGGAAAGCTGCCAGCACTGAAAGCTGTAGCTGGTTTTCACTGTCCCTTGGAACTGCATTCGCTGCCACACAGACATTCGCGCTCTGCTAAAGCTTTGCTTCCTAATGGGGCAACACTCTGTATCTCTCTCTGGCAGAGCCCGGCAGTGAAATTGGAAACGTCCAGAGATTGCGCCCACAGGAAAGCTGCCAGCACTGAAAGCTCTAGCTGGTTTTCACTGTCCCTTGGAACTGCATTCGCTGCCACACAGACATTCGCGCTCTGCTAAAGCTTTGCTTCCTAATGGGGCAACACTCTGTATGACTTTCTCCCAGTGCCCGGCAGTGAAATTGGAAACGTCCAGAGATTCTGCCCACAGGAAAGCTGCCAGCACTGAAAGCTGTAGCTGGTTTTCACTGTCCCTTGGAACTGCATTCGCTGCCACACAGACATTCGCGCTCTGCTAAAGCATTGCTTCGTAATGGGGCAACACTCTGTATCTCTCTCTGGCAGAGCCCGGCAGTGAAATTGAAACGTCCAGAGATTGCGCCCACTGGACAGCTGCCAGCACTGAAAGCTCTAGCTGGTTTTCACTGTCCCTTGGAACTGCATTCGCTGCCACACAGACATTCGCGCTCTGCTAAAGCATTGCTTCGTAATGGGGCAACACTCTGTATCTCTCTCTGGCAGAGCCCGGCAGTGAAATTGAAACGTCCAGAGATTGCGCCCACAGGAAAGCTGCCAGCACTGAAAGCTGTAGCTGGTTTTCACTGTCCCCTGGAACTGCATTCGCTGCCACACAGACATTCGCGCTGTGCTAAAGCATTGCTTCGTAATGGGGCAACACTCTGTATCTCTCTCTGGCAGAGCCCGGCAGTGAAATTGGAAACGTCCAGAGATTGTGCCCACAGGAAAGCTGCCAGCACTGAAAGCTGTAGCTGGTTTTCACTGTCCCTTGGAACTGCATTCGCTGCCACACAGACATTCGCGCTCTGCTAAAGCTTTGCTTCCTAATGGGGCAACACTCTGTATCTCTCTCTGGCAGAGCCCGGTAGTGAAATTGGAAACGTCCAGAGATTGCGCCCTTAGGAAAGCTGCCAGCACTGAAAGCTGTAGCTGGTTTTCACTGTCCCTTGGAACTGCATTCGCTGCCACACAGACATTCGCGCTCTGCTAAAGCATTGCTTCGTAATGGGGCAACACTCTGTATCTCTCTCTGGCAGAGCCCGGCAGTGAAATTGGAAACGTCCAGAGATTGCGCCCACAGGAAAGCTGCCAGCACTGAAAGCTCTAGCTGGTTTTCACTGTCCCTTGGAACTGCATTCGCTGCCACACAGACATTCGCGCTCTGCTAAAGCTTTGCTTCCTAATGGGGCAACACTCTGTATGACTTTCTCCCAGTGCCTGGCAGTGAAATTGGAAACGTCCAGAGATTGCGCCCACAGGAAAGCTGCCAGCACTGAAAGATGTAGCTGGTTTTCACTGTCCCCTGGAACTGCATTCGCTGCCACACAGACATTCGCGCTCTGCTAAAGCATTGCTTCGTAATGGGGCAACACTCTGTATCTCTCTCTGGCAGAGCCCGGCAGTGAAATTGAAACGTCCAGAGATTGCGCCCACAGGAAAGCTGCCAGCACTGAAAGCTGTAGCTGGTTTTCACTGTCCCTTGGAACTGCATTCGCTGCCACACAGACATTCGCGCTCTGCTAAAGCTTTAGTTCCTAATGGGGCAACACTCTGTATGACTTTCTCCCAGTGCCGGGCAGTGAAATTGGAAACGTCCAGAGATTCTGCCCACAGGAAAGCTGCCAGCACTGAAAGCTGTAGCTGGTTTTCACTGTCCCTTGGAACTGCATTCGCTGCCACACAGACATTCGCGCTCTGCTAAAGCTTTGCTTCCTAATGGGGCAACACTCTGTATGACTTTCTCCCAGTGCCCGGCAGTGAAATTGGAAACGTCCAGAGATTCTGCCCACAGGAAAGCTGCCAGCACTGAAAGCTCTAGCTGGTTTTCACTGTCCCTTGGAACTGCATTCGCTGCCACACAGACATTCGCGCTCTGCTAAAGCATTGCTTCGTAATGGGGCAACACTCTGTATCTCTCTCTGGCAGAGCCCGGCAGTGAAATTGAAACGTCCAGAGATTGCGCCCACAGGAAAGCTGCCAGCACTGAAAGCTGTAGCTGGTTTTCACTGTCCCCTGGAACTGCATTCGCTGCCACACAGACATTCGCGCTGTGCTAAAGCATTGCTTCGTAATGGGGCAACACTCTGTATCTCTCTCTGGCAGAGCCCGGCAGTGAAATTGGAAACGTCCAGAGATTGCGCCCACAGGAAAGCTGCCAGCACTGAAAGCTGTAGCTGGTTTTCACTGTCCCTTGGAACTGCATTCGCTGCCACACAGACATTCGCGCTCTGCTAAAGCATTGCTTCGTAATGGGGCAACACTCTGTATCTCTCTCTGGCAGAGCCCGGCAGTGAAATTGGAAACGTCCAGAGATTGCGCCCACAGGAAAGCTGCCAGCACTGAAAGCTGTAGCTGGTTTTCACTGTCCCTTGGAACTGCATTCGCTGCCACACAGACATTCGCGCTCTGCTAAAGCATTGCTTCGTAATGGGGCAACACTCTGTATGACTTTCTCCCAGTGCCCGGTAGTGAAATTGGAAACGTCCAGAGATTGTGCCCACAGGAAACCTGCCAGCACTGAAAGCTGTAGCTGGTTTTCACTGTCCCTTGGAACTGCATTCGCTGCCACACAGACATTCGCGCTCTGCTAAAGCTTTGCTTCCTAATGGGGCAACACTCTGTATGACTTTCTCCCAGTGCCCGGCAGTGAAATTGGAAACGTCCAGAGATTCTGCCCACAGGAAAGCTGCCAGCACTGAAAGCTGTAGCTGGTTTTCACTGTCCCTTGGAACTGCATTCGCTGCCACACAGACATTCGCGCTCTGCTAAAGCATTGCTTCGTAATGGGGCAACACTCTGTATCTCTCTCTGGCAGAGCCCGGCAGTGAAATTGGAAACGTCCAGAGATTGCGCCCACAGGAAAGCTGCCAGCACTGAAAGCTGTAGCTGGTTTTCACTGTCCCTTGGAACTGCATTCGCTGCCACACAGACATTCGCGCTCTGCTAAAGCATTGCATCCTAATGGGGTAACACTCTGTATCTCTCTCTGGCAGAGCCCGGCAGTGAAATTGAAACGTCCAGAGATTGCGCCCACAGGACAGCTGCCAGCACTGAAAGCTGTAGCTGGTTTTCACTGTCCCTTGGAACTGCATTCGCTGCCACACAGACATTCGCGCTCTGCTAAAGCATTGCTTCGTAATGGGGCAACACTCTGTATCTCTCTCTGGCAGAGCCCGGCAGTGAAATTGGAAACGTCCAGAGATTGCGCCCACAGGAAAGCTGCCAGCACTGAAAGCTGTAGCTGGTTTTCACTGTCCCTTGGAACTGCATTCGCTGCCACACAGACATTCGCGCTCTGCTAAAGCTTTGCTTCCTAATGGGGCAACACTCTGTATCTCTCTCTGGCAGAGCCCGGCAGTGAAATTGGAAACGTCCAGAGATTGCGCCCACAGGAAAGCTGCCAGCACTGAAAGCTCTAGCTGGTTTTCACTGTCCCTTGGAACTGCATTCGCTGCCACACAGACATTCGCGCTCTGCTAAAGCTTTGCTTCCTAATGGGGCAACACTCTGTATGACTTTCTCCCAGTGCCCGGCAGTGAAATTGGAAACGTCCAGAGATTCTGCCCACAGGAAAGCTGCCAGCACTGAAAGCTGTAGCTGGTTTTCACTGTCCCTTGGAACTGCATTCGCTGCCACACAGACATTCGCGCTCTGCTAAAGCATTGCTTCGTAATGGGGCAACACTCTGTATCTCTCTCTGGCAGAGCCCGGCAGTGAAATTGAAACGTCCAGAGATTGCGCCCACAGGACAGCTGCCAGCACTGAAAGCTCTAGCTGGTTTTCACTGTCCCTTGGAACTGCATTCGCTGCCACACAGACATTCGCGCTCTGCTAAAGCATTGCTTCGTAATGGGGCAACACTCTGTATCTCTCTCTGGCAGAGCCCGGCAGTGAAATTGAAACGTCCAGAGATTGCGCCCACAGGAAAGCTGCCAGCACTGAAAGATGTAGCTGGTTTTCACTGTCCCCTGGAACTGCATTCGCTGCCACACAGACATTCGCGCTGTGCTAAAGCATTGCTTCGTAATGGGGCAACACTCTGTATCTCTCTCTGGCAGAGCCCGGCAGTGAAATTGGAAACGTCCAGAGATTGTGCCCACAGGAAAGCTGCCAGCACTGAAAGCTGTAGCTGGTTTTCACTGTCCCTTGGAACTGCATTCGCTGCCACACAGACATTCGCGCTCTGCTAAAGCTTTGCTTCCTAATGGGGCAACACTCTGTATCTCTCTCTGGCAGAGCCCGGTAGTGAAATTGGAAACGTCCAGAGATTGCGCCCTTAGGAAAGCTGCCAGCACTGAAAGCTGTAGCTGGTTTTCACTGTCCCTTGGAACTGCATTCGCTGCCACACAGACATTCGCGCTCTGCTAAAGCATTGCTTCGTAATGGGGCAACACTCTGTATCTCTCTCTGGCAGAGCCCGGCAGTGAAATTGGAAACGTCCAGAGATTGCGCCCACAGGACAGCTACCAGCACTGAAAGCTGTAGCTGGTTTTCACTGTCCCTTGGAACTGCATTCGCTGCCACATAGACATTCGCGCTCTGCTAAAGCTTTGCTTCCTAATGGGGCAACACTCTGTATGACTTTCTCCCAGTGCCCGGCAGTGAAATTGGAAACGTCCAGAGATTCTGCCCACAGGAAAGCTGCCAGCACTGAAAGCTGTAGCTGGTTTTCACTGTCCCTTGGAACTGCATTCGCTGCCACACAGACATTCGCGCTCTGCTAAAGCTTTGCTTCGTAATGGGGCAACACTCTGTATCTCTCTCTGGCAGAGCCCGGCAGTGAAATTGGAAACGTCCAGAGATTGCGCCCACAGGAAAGCTGCCAGCACTGAAAGCTCTAGCTGGTTTTCACTGTCCCTTGGAACTGCATTCGCTGCCACACAGACATTCGCGCTCTGCTAAATCTTTGCTTCCTAATGGGGCAACACTCTGTATGACTTTCTCCCAGTGCCTGGCAGTGAAATTGGAAACGTCCAGAGATTGCGCCCACAGGAAAGCTGCCAGCACTGAAAGATGTAGCTGGTTTTCACTGTCCCCTGGAACTGCATTCGCTGCCACACAGACATTCGCGCTCTGCTAAAGCATTGCTTCGTAATGGGGCAACACTCTGTATCTCTCTCTGGCAGAGCCCGGCAGTGAAATTGAAACGTCCAGAGATTGCGCCCACAGGACAGCTGCCAGCACTGAAAGCTGTAGCTGGTTTTCACTGTCCCTTGGAACTGCATTCGCTGCCACACAGACATTCGCGCTCTGCTAAAGCATTGCTTCGTAATGGGGCAACACTCTGTATGACTTTCTCCCAGTGCCCGGCAGTGAAATTGGAAACGTCCAGAGATTCTGCCCACAGGAAAGCTGCCAGCACTGAAAGCTGTAGCTGGTTTTCACTGTCCCTTGGAACTGCATTCGCTGCCACACAGACATTCGCGCTCTGCTAAAGCTTTGCTTCCTAATGGGGCAACACTCTGTATCTCTCTCTGGCAGAGCCCGGCAGTTAAATTGGAAACGTCCAGAGATTGCGCCCACAGGAAAGCTGCCAGCACTGAAAGCTCTAGCTGGTTTTCACTGTCCCTTGGAACTGCATTCGCTGCCACACAGACATTCGCGCTCTGCTAAAGCTTTGCTTCCTAATGGGGCAACACTCTGTATGACTTTCTCCCAGTGCCTGGCAGTGAAATTGGAAACGTCCAGAGATTGCGCCCACAGGAAAGCTGCCAGCACTGAAAGCTGTAGCTGGTTTTCACTGTCCCTTGGAACTGCATTCGCTGCCACACAGACATTCGCGCTCTGCTAAAGCATTGCTTCGTAATGGGGCAACACTCTGTATCTCTCTCTGGCAGAGCCCGGCAGTGAAATTGGAAACGTCCAGAGATTGCACCCACAGGAAAGCTGCCAGCACTGAAAGCTGTAGCTGGTTTTCACTGTCCCTTGGAAATGCATTCGCTGCCACATAGACATTCGCGCTCTGCTAAAGCTTTGCTTCCTAATGGGGCAATACTCTGTATCTCTCTCTGGCAGAGCCCGGCAGTGAAATTGGAAACGTCCAGAGATTGCGCCCACAGGAAAGCTGCCAGCACTGAAAGCTGTAGCTGGTTTTCACTGTCCCTTGGAACTGCATTCGCTGCCACACAGACATTCGCGCTCTGCTAAAGCTTTGCTTCCTAATGGGGCAACACTCTGTATGACTTTCTCCCAGTGCCCGGCAGTGAAATTGGAAACGTCCAGAGATTCTGCCCACAGGAAAGCTGCCAGCACTGAAAGCTGTAGCTGGTTTTCACTGTCCCTTGGAACTGCATTCGCTGCCACACAGACATTCGCGCTCTGCTAAAGCATTGCTTCGTAATGGGGCAACACTCTGTATCTCTCTCTGGCAGAGCCCGGCAGTGAAATTGGAAACGTCCAGAGATTGCGCCCACAGGAAAGCTGCCAGCACTGAAAGCTGTAGCTGGTTTTCACTGTCCCTTGGAACTGCATTCGCTGCCACACAGACATTCGCGCTCTGCTAAAGCATTGCATCCTAATGGGGCAACACTCTGTATCTCTCTCTGGCAGAGCCCGGCAGTGAAATTGAAACGTCCAGAGATTGCGCCCACAGGACAGCTGCCAGCACTGAAAGCTGTAGCTGGTTTTCACTGTCCCTTGGAACTGCATTCGCTGCCACACAGACATTCGCGCTCTGCTAAAGCATTGCTTCGTAATGGGGCAACACTCTGTATCTCTCTCTGGCAGAGCCCGGCAGTGAAATTGAAACGTCCAGAGATTGCGCCCACAGGAAAGCTGCCAGCACTGAAAGCTGTAGCTGGTTTTCACTGTCCCTTGGAACTGCATTCGCTGCCACACAGACATTCGCGCTCTGCTAAAGCATTGCTTCGTAATGGGGCAACACTCTGTATGACTTTCTCCCAGTGCCTGGCAGTGAAATTGGAAACGTCCAGAGATTGCGCCCACAGGAAAGCTGCCAGCACTGAAAGATGTAGCTGGTTTTCACTGTCCCCTGGAACTGCATTCGCTGCCACACAGACATTCGCGCTGTGCTAAAGCATTGCTTCGTAATGGGGCAACACTCTGTATCTCTCTCTGGCAGAGCCCGGCAGTGAAATTGGAAACGTCCAGAGATTGCGCCCACAGGAAAGCTGCCAGCACTGAAAGCTGTAGCTGGTTTTCACTGTCCCTTGGAACTGCATTCGCTGCCACACAGACATTCGCGCTCTGCTAAAGCTTTGCTTCCTAATGGGGCAACACTCTGTATCTCTCTCTGGCAGAGCCCGGTAGTGAAATTGGAAACGTCCAGAGATTGCGCCCACAAGAAAGCTGCCAGCACTGAAAGCTGTAGCTGGTTTTCACTGTCCCTTGGAACTGCATTCGCTGCCACACAGACATTCGCGCTCTGCTAAAGCATTGCTTCGTAATGGGGCAACACTCTGTATCTCTCTCTGGCAGAGCCCGGCTGCCAAATTGGAAACGTTAGGACATTGCGCCCACAGGAAAGCTGCCAGCACTGAAAGCTGTAGCTGGTTTTCACTGTCCCTTGGAACTGCATTCGCTGCCACACAGACATTCGCGCTCTGCTAAAGCATTGCTTCGTAATGGGGCAACACTCTGTATGACTTTCTCCCAGTGCCTGGCAGTGAAATTGCAAACGTCCAGAGATTGCGCCCACAGGAAAGCTGCCAGCAGTGAAAGATGTAGCTGGTTTTCACTGTCCCCTGGAACTGCATTCGCTGCCACACAGACATTCGCGCTCTGCTAAAGCTTTGCTTCCTAATGGGGCAACACTCTGTATCTCTCTCTGGCAGAGCCCGGCAGTGAAATTGGAAACGTCCAAAGATTGCGCCCACAGGAAAGCTGCCAGCACTGAAAGCTGTAGCTGGTTTTCACTGTCCCTTGGAACTGCATTCGCTGCCACACAGACATTCGCGCTCTGCTAAAGCATTGCTTCCTAATGGGGCAACACTCTGTATCTCTCTCTGGCAGAGCCCGGCAGTGTAATTGAAACGTCCAGAGATTGCGCCCACAGGACAGCTGCCAGCACTGAAAGCTCTAGCTGGTTTTCACTGTCCCTTGGAACTGCATTCGCTGCCACACAGACATTCGCGCTCTGCTAAAGCATTTCTTCGTAATGGGGCAACACTCTGTATCTCTCTCTGGCAGAGCCCGGCAGTGAAATTGAAACGTCCAGAGATTGCGCCCACAGGAAAGCTGCCAGCACTGAAAGCTGTAGCTGGTTTTCACTGTCCCTTGGAACTGCATTCGCTGCCACACAGACATTCGCGCTCTGCTAAAGCATTGCTTCGTAATGGGGCAACACTCTGTATGACTTTCTCCCAGTGCCTGGCAGTGAAATTGGAAACGTCCAGAGATTGCGCCCACAGGAAAGCTGCCAGCACTGAAAGATGTAGCTGGTTTTCACTGTCCCCTGGAACTGCATTCGCTGCCACACAGACATTCGCGCTCTGCTAAAGCATTGCTTCGTAATGGGGCAACACTCTGTATCTCTCTCTGGCAGAGCCCGGCAGTGAAATTGGAAACGTCCAGAGATTGCGCCCACAGGAAAGCTGCCAGCACTGAAAGCTCTAGCTGGTTTTCACTGTCCCTTGGAACTGCATTCGCTGCCACACAGACATTCGCGCTCCGCTAAAGCTTTGCTTCCTAATGGGGCAACACTATGTATCTCTCTCTGGCAGAGCCCGGTAGTGAAATTGGAAACGTCCAGAGATTGCGCCCTTAGGAAAGCTGCCAGCACTGAAAGCTGTAGCTGGTTTTCACTGTCCCTTGGAACTGCATTCGCTGCCACACAGACATTCGCGCTCTGCTAAAGCATTGCTTCGTAATGGGGCAACACTCTGTATCTCTCTCTGGCAGAGCCCGGCAGTGAAATTGGAAACGTCCAGAGATTGCGCCCACAGGACAGCTACCAGCACTGAAAGCTGTAGCTGGTTTTCACTGTCCCTTGGAACTGCATTCGCTGCCACATAGACATTCGCGCTCTGCTAAAGCTTTGCTTCCTAATGGGGCAACACTCTGTATGACTTTCTCCCAGTGCCCGGCAGTGAAATTGGAAACGTCCAGAGATTCTGCCCACAGGAAAGCTGCCAGCACTGAAAGCTGTAGCTGGTTTTCACTGTCCCTTGGAACTGCATTCGCTGCCACACAGACATTCGCGCTCTGCTAAAGCTTTGCTTCCTAATGGGGCAACACTCTGTATCTCTCTCTGGCAGAGCCCGGCAGTTAAATTGGAAACGTCCAGAGATTGCGCCCACAGGAAAGCTGCCAGCACTGAAAGCTCTAGCTGGTTTTCACTGTCCCTTGGAACTGCATTCGCTGCCACACAGACATTCGCGCTCTGCTAAAGCTTTGCTTCCTAATGGGGCAACACTCTGTATGACTTTCTCCCAGTGCCTGGCAGTGAAATTGGAAACGTCCAGAGATTGCGCCCACAGGAAAGCTGCCAGCACTGAAAGCTGTAGCTGGTTTTCACTGTCCCTTGGAACTGCATTCGCTGCCACACAGACATTCGCGCTCTGCTAAAGCATTGCTTCGTAATGGGGCAACACTCTGTATCTCTCTCTGGCAGAGCCCGGCAGTGAAATTGGAAACGTCCAGAGATTGCACCCACAGGAAAGCTGCCAGCACTGAAAGCTGTAGCTGGTTTTCACTGTCCCTTGGAAATGCATTCGCTGCCACATAGACATTCGCGCTCTGCTAAAGCTTTGCTTCCTAATGGGGCAACACTCTGTATGACTTTCTCCCAGTGCCCGGTAGTGAAATTGGAAACGTCCAGAGATTCTGCCCACAGGAAAGCTGCCAGCACTGAAAGCTGTAGCTGGTTTTCACTGTCCCTTGGAACTGCATTCGCTGCCACACAGACATTCGCGCTCTGCTAAAGCATTGCTTCGTAATGGGGCAACACTCTGTATGACTTTCTCCCAGTGCCTGGCAGTGAAATTGGAAACGTCCAGAGATTGCGCCCACAGGAAAGCTGCCAGCACTGAAAGCTCTAGCTGGTTTTCACTGTCCCTTGGAACTGCATTCGCTGCCACACAGACATTCGCGCTCTGCTAAAGCTTTGCTTCCTAATGGGGCAACACTCTGTATGACTTTCTCCCAGTGCCTGGCAGTGAAATTGGAAACGTCCAGAGATTGCGCCCACAGGAAAGCTGCCAGCACTGAAAGCTGAAGCTGGTTTTCACTGTCCCTTGGAACTGCATTCGCTGCCACACAGACATTCGCGCTCTGCTAAAGCATTGCTTCGTAATGGGGCAACACTCTGTATCTCTCTCTGGCAGAGCCCGGCAGTGAAATTGGAAACGTCCAGAGATTGCGCCCACAGGAAAGCTGCCAGCACTGAAAGCTGTAGCTGGTTTTCACTGTCCCTTGGAACTGCATTCGCTGCCACACAGACATTCGCGCTCTGCTAAAGCTTTGCTTCCTAATGGGGCAACACTCTATATGACTTTCTCCCAGTGCCCGGCAGTGAAATTGGAAACGTCCAGAGATTCTGCCCACAGGAAAGCTGCCAGCACTGAAAGCTGTAGCTGGTTTTCACTGTCCCTTGGAACTGCATTCGCTGCCACACAGACATTCGCGCTCTGCTAAAGCATTGCTTCGTAATGGGGCAACACTCTGTATCTCTCTCTGGCAGAGCCCGGCAGTGAAATTGGAAACGTCCAGAGATTGCGCCCACAGGAAAGCTGCCAGCACTGAAAGCTGTAGCTGGTTTTCACTGTCCCTTGGAACTGCATTCGCTGCCACACAGACATTCGCGCTCTGCTAAAGCATTGCATCCTAATGGGGTAACACTCTGTATCTCTCTCTGGCAGAGCCCGGCAGTGAAATTGAAACGTCCAGAGATTGCGCCCACAGGACAGCTGCCAGCACTGAAAGCTGTAGCTGGTTTTCACTGTCCCTTGGAACTGCATTCGCTGCCACACAGACATTCGCGCTCTGCTAAAGCTTTGCTTCCTAATGGGGCAACACTCTGTATCTCTCTCTGGCAGAGCCCGGCAGTGAAATTGAAACGTCCAGAGATTGCGCCCACAGGAAAGCTGCCAGCACTGAAAGCTGTAGCTGGTTTTCACTGTCCCTTGGAACTGCATTCGCTGCCACACAGACATTCGCGCTCTGCTAAAGCATTGCTTCGTAATGGGGCAACACTCTGTATGACTTTCTCCCAGTGCCTGGCAGTGAAATTGGAAACGTCCAGAGATTGCGCCCACAGGAAAGCTGCCAGCACTGAAAGATGTAGCTGGTTTTCACTGTCCCCTGGAACTGCATTCGCTGCCACACAGACATTCGCGCTGTGCTAAAGCATTGCTTCGTAATGGGGCAACACTCTGTATCTCTCTCTGGCAGAGCCCGGCAGTGAAATTGGAAACGTCCAGAGATTGCGCCCACAGGAAAGCTGCCAGCACTGAAAGCTGTAGCTGGTTTTCACTGTCCCTTGGAACTGCATTCGCTGCCACACAGACATTCGCGCTCTGCTAAAGCTTTGCTTCCTAATGGGGCAACACTCTGTATCTCTCTCTGGCAGAGCCCGGCAGTGAAATTGGAAACGTCCAGAGATTGCGCCCACAGGAAAGCTGCCAGCACTGAAAGCTCTAGCTGGTTTTCACTGTCCCTTGGAACTGCATTCGCTGCCACACAGACATTCGCGCTCTGCTAAAGCTTTGCTTCCTAATGGGGCAACACTCTGTATGACTTTCTCCCAGTGCCCGGCAGTGAAATTGGAAACGTCCAGAGATTCTGCCCACAGGAAAGCTGCCAGCACTGAAAGCTGTAGCTGGTTTTCACTGTCCCTTGGAACTGCATTCGCTGCCACACAGACATTCGCGCTCTGCTAAAGCATTGCTTCGTAATGGGGCAAAACTCTGTATCTCTCTCTGGCAGAGCCCGGCAGTGAAATTGAAACGTCCAGAGATTGCGCCCACAGGACAGCTGCCAGCACTGAAAGCTCTAGCTGGTTTTCACTGTCCCTTGGAACTGCATTCGCTGCCACACAGACATTCGCGCTCTGCTAAAGCATTGCTTCGTAATGGGGCAACACTCTGTATCTCTCTCTGGCAGAGCCCGGCAGTGAAATTGAAACGTCCAGAGATTGCGCCCACAGGAAAGCTGCCAGCACTGAAAGCTGTAGCTGGTTTTCACTGTCCCTTGGAACTGCATTCGCTGCCACACAGACATTCGCGCTCTGCTAAAGCATTGCTTCCTAATGGGGCAACACTCTGTATGACTTTCTCCCAGTGCCTGGCAGTGAAATTGGAAACGTCCAGAGATTGCGCCCACAGGAAAGCTGCCAGCACTGAAAGCTGTAGCTGGTTTTCACTGTCCCCTGGAACTGCATTCGCTGCCACACAGACATTCGCGCTGTGCTAAAGCATTGCTTCGTAATGGGGCAACACTCTGTATCTCTCTCTGGCAGAGCCCGGCAGTGAAATTGGAAACGTCCAGAGATTGCGCCCACAGGAAAGCTGCCAGCACTGAAAGCTGTAGCTGGTTTTCACTGTCCCTTGGAACTGCATTCGCTGCCACACAGACATTCGCGCTCTGCTAAAGCTTTGCTTCCTAATGGGGCAACACTCTGTATCTCTCTCTGGCAGAGCCCGGTAGTGAAATTGGAAACGTCCAGAGATTGCGCCCTTAGGAAAGCTGCCAGCACTGAAAGCTGTAGCTGGTTTTCACTGTCCCTTGGAACTGCATTCGCTGCCACACAGACATTCGCGCTCTGCTAAAGCATTGCTTCGTAATGGGGCAACACTCTGTATCTCTCTCTGGCAGAGCCCGGCAGTGAAATTGGAAACGTCCAGAGATTGCGCCCACAGGACAGCTACCAGCACTGAAAGCTGTAGCTGGTTTTCACTGTCCCTTGGAACTGCATTCGCTGCCACATAGACATTCGCGCTCTGCTAAAGCTTTGCTTCCTAATGGGGCAACACTCTGTATGACTTTCTCCCAGTGCCCGGCAGTGAAATTGGAAACGTCCAGAGATTCTGCCCACAGGAAAGCTGCCAGCACTGAAAGCTGTAGCTGGTTTTCACTGTCCCTTGGAACTGCATTCGCTGCCACACAGACATTCGCGCTCTGCTAAAGCTTTGCTTCCTAATGGGGCAACACTCTGTATCACTCTCTGGCAGAGCCCGGCAGTGAAATTGGAAACGTCCAGAGATTGAGCCCACAGGAAAGCTGCCAGCACTGAAAGCTCTAGCTGGTTTTCACTGTCCCCTGGAACTGCATTCGCTGCCACACAGACATTCGCGCTCTGCTAAAGCATTGCTTCGTAATGGGGCAACACTCTGTATCTCTCTCTGGCAGAGCCCGGCAGTGAAATTGGAAACGTCCAGAGATTGCGCCCACAGGAAAGCTGCCAGCACTGAAAGCTGTAGCTGGTTTTCACTGTCCCTTGGAACTGCATTCGCTGCCACACAGACATTCGCGCTCTGCTAAAGCTTTGCTTCCTAATGGGGCAACACTCTGTATGACTTTCTCCCAGTGCCCGGCAGTGAAATTGGAAACGTCCAGAGATTGCGCCCACAGGAAAGCTGCCAGCACTGAAAGCTGTAGCTGGTTTTCACTGTCCCTTGGAACTGCATTCGCTGCCACACAGACATTCGCGCTCTGCTAAAGCTTTGCTTCCTAATGGGGCAACACTCTGTATGACTTTCTCCCAGTGCCCGGCAGTGAAATTGGAAACGTCCAGAGATTCTGCCCACAGGAAAGCTGCCAGCACTGAAAGCTGTAGCTGGTTTTCACTGTCCCTTGGAACTGCATTCGCTGCCACACAGACATTCGCGCTCTGCTAAAGCATTGCTTCGTAATGGGGCAACACTCTGTATCTCTCTCTGGCAGAGCCCGGCAGTGAAATTGAAACGTCCAGAGATTGCGCCCACAGGACAGCTGCCAGCACTGAAAGCTGTAGCTGGTTTTCACTGTCCCTTGGAACTGCATTCGCTGCCACACAGACATTCGCGCTCTGCTAAAGCATTGCTTCGTAATGGGGCAACACTCTGTATCTCTCTCTGGCAGAGCCCGGCAGTGAAATTGAAACGTCCAGAGATTGCGCCCACAGGAAAGCTGCCAGCACTGAAAGCTGTAGCTGGTTTTCACTGTCCCTTGGAACTGCATTCGCTGCCACACAGACATTCGCGCTCTGCTAAAGCATTGCTTCGTAATGGGGCAACACTCTGTATGACTTTCTCCCAGGGCCTGGCAGTGAAATTGGAAACGTCCAGAGATTGCGCCCACAGGAAAGCTGCCAGCACTGAAAGCTGTAGCTGGTTTTCACTGTCCCTTGGAACTGCATTCGCTGCCACACAGACATTCGCGCTCTGCTAAAGCTTTGCTTCCTAATGGGGCAACACTCTGTATCTCTCTCTGGCAGAGCCCGGCAGTGAAATTGGAAACGTCCAGAGATTGCGCCCACAGGAAAGCTGCCAGCACTGAAAGCTCTAGCTGGTTTTCACTGTCCCTTGGAACTGCATTCGCTGCCACACAGACATTCGCGCTCTGCTAAAGCTTTGCTTCCTAATGGGGCAACACTCTGTATGACTTTCTCCCAGTGCCCGGCAGTGAAATTGGAAACGTCCAGAGATTCTGCCCACAGGAAAGCTGCCAGCACTGAAAGCTGTAGCTGGTTTTCACTGTCCCTTGGAACTGCATTCGCTGCCACACAGACATTCGCGCTCTGCTAAAGCATTGCTTCGTAATGGGGCAACACTCTGTATCTCTCTCTGGCAGAGCCCGGCAGTGAAATTGAAACGTCCAGAGATTGCGCCCACAGGACAGCTGCCAGCACTGAAAGCTCTAGCTGGTTTTCACTGTCCCTTGGAACTGCATTCGCTGCCACACAGACATTCGCGCTCTGCTAAAGCATTGCTTCGTAATGGGGCAACACTCTGTATCTCTCTCTGGCAGAGCCCGGCAGTGAAATTGAAACGTCCAGAGATTGCGCCCCAGGAAAGCTGCCAGCACTGAAAGCTGTAGCTGGTTTTCACTGTCCCTTGGAACTGCATTCGCTGCCACACAGACATTCGCGCTCTGCTAAAGCATTGCTTCGTAATGGGGCAACACTCTGTATGACTTTCTCCCAGTGCCTGGCAGTGAAATTGGAAACGTCCAGAGATTGCGCCCACAGGAAAGCTGCCAGCACTGAAAGATGTAGCTGGTTTTCACTGTCCCCTGGAACTGCATTCGCTGCCACACAGACATTCGCGCTGTGCTAAAGCATTGTTTCGTAATGGGGCAACACTCTGTATCTCTCTCTGGCAGAGCCCGGCAGTGAAATTGGAAACGTCCAGAGATTGCGCCCACAGGACAGCTACCAGCACTGAAAGCTGAAGCTGGTTTTCACTGTCCCTTGGAACTGCATTCGCTGCCACATAGACATTCGCGCTCTGCTAAAGCTTTGCTTCCTAATGGGGCAACACTCTGTATGACTTTCTCCCAGTGCCCGGCAGTGAAATTGGAAACGTCCAGAGATTCTGCCCACAGGAAAGCTGCCAGCACTGAAAGCTGTAGCTGGTTTTCACTGTCCCTTGGAACTGCATTCGCTGCCACACAGACATTCGCGCTGTGCTAAAGCATTGCTTCGTAATGGGGCAACACTCTGTATCTCTCTCTGGCAGAGCCCGGCAGTGAAATTGGAAACGTCCAGAGATTGCGCCCACAGGAAAGCTGCCAGCACTGAAAGCTCTAGCTGGTTTTCACTGTCCCTTGGAACTGCATTCGCTGCCACACAGACATTCGCGCTCTGCTAAAGCTTTGCTTCCTAATGGGGCAACACTCTGTATCTCTCTCTGGCAGAGCCCGGTAGTGAAATTGGAAACGTCCAGAGATTGCGCCCTTAGGAAAGCTGCCAGCACTGAAAGCTGTAGCTGGTTTTCACTGTCCCTTGGAACTGCATTCGCTGCCACACAGACATTCGCGCTCTGCTAAAGCATTGCTTCGTAATGGGGCAACACTCTGTATCTCTCTCTGGCAGAGCCCGGCAGTGAAATTGGAAACGTCCAGAGATTGCGCCCACAGGACAGCTACCAGCACTGAAAGCTGAAGCTGGTTTTCACTGTCCCTTGGAACTGCATTCGCTGCCACATAGACATTCGCGCTCTGCTAAAGCTTTGCTTCCTAATGGGGCAACACTCTGTATGACTTTCTCCCAGTGCCCGGCAGTGAAATTGGAAACGTCCAGAGATTCTGCCCACAGGAAAGCTGCCAGCACTGAAAGCTGTAGCTGGTTTTCACTGTCCCTTGGAACTGCATTCGCTGCCACACAGACATTCGCGCTCTGCTAAAGCTTTGCTTCCTAATGGGGCAACACTCTGTATCTCTCTCTGGCAGAGCCCGGCAGTTAAATTGGAAACGTCCAGAGATTGCGCCCACAGGAAAGCTGCCAGCACTGAAAGCTCTAGCTGGTTTTCACTGTCCCTTGGAACTGCATTCGCTGCCACACAGACATTCGCGCTCTGCTAAAGCTTTGCTTCCTAATGGGGCAACACTCTGTATGACTTTCTCCCAGTGCCTGGCAGTGAAATTGGAAACGTCCAGAGATTGCGCCCACAGGAAAGCTGCCAGCACTGAAAGCTGTAGCTGGTTTTCACTGTCCCTTGGAACTGCATTCGCTGCCACACAGACATTCGCGCTCTGCTAAAGCATTGCTTCGTAATGGGGCAACACTCTGTATCTCTCTCTGGCAGAGCCCGGCAGTGAAATTGGAAACGTCCAGAGATTGCACCCACAGGAAAGCTGCCAGCACTGAAAGCTGTAGCTGGTTTTCACTGTCCCTTGGAAATGCATTCGCTGCCACATAGACATTCGCGCTCTGCTAAAGCTTTGCTTCCTAATGGGGCAACACTCTGTATGACTTTCTCCCAGTGCCCGGTAGTGAAATTGGAAACGTCCAGAGATTGTGCCCACAGGAAAGCTGCCAGCACTGAAAGCTGTAGCTGGTTTTCACTGTCCCTTGGAACTGCATTCGCTGCCACACAGACATTCGCGCTCTGCTAAAGCATTGCTTCGTAATGGGGCAACACTCTGTATGACTTTCTCCCAGTGCCTGGCAGTGAAATTGGAAACGTCCAGAGATTGCGCCCACAGGAAAGCTGCCAGCACTGAAAGATGTAGCTGGTTTTCACTGTCCCCTGGAACTGCATTCGCTGCCACACAGACATTCGCGCTGTGCTAAAGCATTGCTTCGTAATGGGGCAACACTCTGTATCTCTCTCTGGCAGAGCCCGGCAGTGAAATTGGAAACGTCCAGAGATTGCGCCCACAGGAAAGCTGCCAGCACTGAAAGCTGTAGCTGGTTTTCACTGTCCCTTGGAACTGCATTCGCTGCCACACAGACATTCGCGCTCTGCTAAAGCTTTGCTTCCTAATGGGGCAACACTCTGTATCTCTCTCTGGCAGAGCCCGGCAGTGAAATTGGAAACGTCCAGAGATTGCGCCCACAGGAAAGCTGCCAGCACTGAAAGCTCTAGCTGGTTTTCACTGTCCCTTGGAACTGCATTCGCTGCCACACAGACATTCACGCTCTGCTAAAGCTTTGCTTCCTAATGGGGCAACACTCTGTATGACTTTCTCCCAGTGCCCGGCAGTGAAACTGGAAACGTCCAGAGATTCTGCCCACAGGAAAGCTGCCAGCACTGAAAGCTGTAGCTGGTTTTCACTGTCCCTTGGAACTGCATTCGCTGCCACACAGACATTCGCGCTCTGCTAAAGCATTGCTTCGTAATGGGGCAACACTCTGTATCTCTCTCTGGCAGAGCCCGGCAGTGAAATTGAAACGTCCAGAGATTGCGCCCACAGGACAGCTGCCAGCACTGAAAGCTCTAGCTGGTTTTCACTGTCCCTTGGAACTGCATTCGCTGCCACACAGACATTCGCGCTCTGCTAAAGCATTGCTTCGTAATGGGGCAACACTCTGTATCTCTCTCTGGCAGAGCCCGGCAGTGAAATTGAAACGTCCAGAGATTGCGCCCACAGGAAAGCTGCCAGCACTGAAAGCTGTAGCTGGTTTTCACTGTCCCTTGGAACTGCATTCGCTGCCACACAGACATTCGCGCTCTGCTAAAGCATTGCTTCGTAATGGGGCAACACTCTGTATGACTTTCTCCCAGTGCCTGGCAGTGAAATTGGAAACGTCCAGAGATTGCGCCCACAGGAAAGCTGCCAGCACTGAAAGATGTAGCTGGTTTTCACTGTCCCCTGGAACTGCATTCGCTGCCACACAGACATTCGCGCTGTGCTAAAGCATTGCTTCGTAATGGGGCAACACTCTGTATCTCTCTCTGGCAGAGCCCGGCAGTGAAATTGGAAACGTCCAGAGATTGCGCCCACAGGAAAGCTGCCAGCACTGAAAGCTGTAGCTGGTTTTCACTGTCCCTTGGAACTGCATTCGCTGCCACACAGACATTCGCGCTCTGCTAAAGCTTTGCTTCCTAATGGGGCAACACTCTGTATCTCTCTCTGGCAGAGCCCGGTAGTGAAATTGGAAACGTCCAGAGATTGCGCCCTTAGGAAAGCTGCCAGCACTGAAAGCTGTAGCTGGTTTTCACTGTCCCTTGGAACTGCATTCGCTGCCACACAGACATTCGCGCTCTGCTAAAGCATTGCTTCGTAATGGGGCAACACTCTGTATCTCTCTCTGGCAGAGCCCGGCAGTGAAATTGGAAACGTCCAGAGATTGCGCCCACAGGAAAGCTGCCAGCACTGAAAGCTGTAGCTGGTTTTCACTGTCCCTTGGAACTGCATTCGCTGCCACATAGACATTCGCGCTCTGCTAAAGCTTTGCTTCCTAATGGGGCAACACTCTGTATGACTTTCTCCCAGTGCCCGGCAGTGAAATTGGAAACGTCCAGAGATTCTGCCCACAGGAAAGCTGCCAGCACTGAAAGCTGTAGCTGGTTTTCACTGTCCCTTGGAACTGCATTCGCTGCCACACAGACATTCGCGCTCTGCTAAAGCTTTGCTTCCTAATGGGGCAACACTCTGTATCTCTCTCTGGCAGAGCCCGGCAGTTAAATTGGAAACGTCCAGAGATTGCGCCCACAGGAAAGCTGCCAGCACTGAAAGCTGTAGCTGGTTTTCACTGTCCCTTGGAACTGCATTCGCTGCCACACAGACATTCGCGCTCTGCTAAAGCATTTCTTCGTAATGGGGCAACACTCTGTATCTCTCTCTGGCAGAGCCCGGCAGTGAAATTGGAAACGTCCAGAGATTGCACCCACAGGAAAGCTGCCAGCACTGAAAGCTGTAGCTGGTTTTCACTGTCCCTTGGAAATGCATTCGCTGCCACATAGACATTCGCGCTCTGCTAAAGCTTTGCTTCCTAATGGGGCAACACTCTGTATGACTTTCTCCCAGTGCCCGGTAGTGAAATTGGAAACGTCCAGAGATTGTGCCCACAGGAAAGCTGCCAGCACTGAAAGCTGTAGCTGGTTTTCACTGTCCCTTGGAACTGCATTCGCTGCCACACAGACATTCGCGCTCTGCTAAAGCATTGCTTCGTAATGGGGCAACACTCTGTATGACTTTCTCCCAGTGCCTGGCAGTGAAATTGGAAACGTCCAGAGATTGCGCCCACAGGAAAGCTGCCAGCACTGAAAGCTGTAGCTGGTTTTCACTGTCCCTTGGAACTGCATTCGCTGCCACATAGACATTCGCGCTCTGCTAAAGCTTTGCTTCCTAATGGGGCAACACTCTGTATGACTTTCTCCCAGTGCCCGGTAGTGAAATTGGAAACGTCCAGAGATTGTGCCCACAGGAAACCTGCCAGCACTGAAAGCTGTAGCTGGTTTTCACTGTCCCTTGGAACTGCATTCGCTGCCACACAGACATTCGCGCTCTGCTAAAGCATTGCTTCGTAATGGGGCAACACTCTGTATCTCTCTCTGGCAGAGCCCGGCAGTGAAATTGAAACGTCCAGAGATTGCGCCCACAGGAAAGCTGCCAGCACTGAAAGATGTAGCTGGTTTTCACTGTCCCCTGGAACTGCATTCGCTGCCACACAGACATTCGCGCTGTGCTAAAGCATTGCTTCGTAATGGGGCAACACTCTGTATCTCTCTCTGGCAGAGCCCGGCAGTGAAATTGGAAACGTCCAGAGATTGCGCCCACAGGAAAGCTGCCAGCACTGAAAGCTGTAGCTGGTTTTCACTGTCCCTTGGAACTGCATTCGCTGCCACACAGACATTCGCGCTCTGCTAAAGCTTTGCTTCCTAATGGGGCAACACTCTGTATCTCTCTCTGGCAGAGCCCGGTAGTGAAATTGGAAACGTCCAGAGATTGCGCCCACAAGAAAGCTGCCAGCACTGAAAGATGTAGCTGGTTTTCACTGTCCCTTGGAACTGCATTCGCTGCCACACAGACATTCGCGCTCTGCTAAAGCATTGCTTCGTAATGGGGCAACACTCTGTATCTCTCTCTGGCAGAGCCCGGCTGCCAAATTGGAAACGTTAGGACATTGCGCCCACAGGAAAGCTGCCAGCACTGAAAGCTTTAGCTGGTTTTCAAAGTCCCTTGGAACTGCATTCGCTGCCACACAGACATTCGCGCTCTGCTAAAGCATTGCTTCGTAATGGGGCAACACTCTGTATCTCTCTCTGGCAGAGCCCGGCAGTGAAATTGGAAACGTCCAGAGATTGCGCCCACAGGAAAGCTGCCAGCACTGAAAGCTGTAGCTGGTTTTCACTGTCCCTTGGAACTGCATTCGCTGCCACACAGACATTCGCGCTCTGCTAAAGCTTTGCTTCCTAATGGGGCAACACTCTGTATGACTTTCTCCCAGTGCCCGGCAGTGAAATTGGAAACGTCCAGAGATTCTGCCCACAGGAAAGCTGCCAGCACTGAAAGCTGTAGCTGGTTTTCACTGTCCCTTGGAACTGCATTCGCTGCCACACAGACATTCGCGCTCTGCTAAAGCATTGCTTCGTAATGGGGCAACACTCTGTATCTCTCTCTGGCAGAGCCCGGCAGTGAAATTGGAAACGTCCAGAGATTGCGCCCACAGGAAAGCTGCCAGCACTGAAAGCTGTAGCTGGTTTTCACTGTCCCTTGGAACTGCATTCGCTGCCACACAGACATTCGCGCTCTGCTAAAGCTTTGCTTCCTAATGGGGCAACACTCTGTATCTCTCTCTGGCAGAGCCCGGCAGTGAAATTGGAAACGTCCAGAGATTGCGCCCTTAGGAAAGCTGCCAGCACTGAAAGCTGTAGCTGGTTTTCACTGTCCCTTGGAACTGCATTCGCTGCCACACAGACATTCGCGCTCTGCTAAAGCATTGCTTCGTAATGGGGCAACACTCTGTATCTCTCTCTGGCAGAGCCCGGCAGTGAAATTGGAAACGTCCAGAGATTGCGCCCACAGGACAGCTACCAGCACTGAAAGCTGAAGCTGGTTTTCACTGTCCCTTGGAACTGCATTCGCTGCCACATAGACATTCGCGCTCTGCTAAAGCTTTGCTTCCTAATGGGGCAACACTCTGTATGACTTTCTCCCAGTGCCCGGCAGTGAAATTGGAAACGTCCAGAGATTCTGCCCACAGGAAAGCTGCCAGCACTGAAAGCTGTAGCTGGTTTTCACTGTCCCTTGGAACTGCATTCGCTGCCACACAGACATTCGCGCTCTGCTAAATCTTTGCTTCCTAATGGGGCAACACTCTGTATCTCTCTCTGGCAGAGCCCGGCAGTTAAATTGGAAACGTCCAGAGATTGCGCCCACAGGAAAGCTGCCAGCACTGAAAGCTCTAGCTGGTTTTCACTGTCCCTTGGAACTGCATTCGCTGCCACACAGACATTCGCGCTCTGCTAAAGCTTTGCTTCCTAATGGGGCAACACTCTGTATGACTTTCTCCCAGTGCCTGGCAGTGAAATTGGAAACGTCCAGAGATTGCGCCCACAGGAAAGCTGCCAGCACTGAAAGCTGTAGCTGGTTTTCACTGTCCCTTGGAACTGCATTCGCTGCCACACAGACATTCGCGCTCTGCTAAAGCATTGCTTCGTAATGGGGCAACACTCTGTATCTCTCTCTGGCAGAGCCCGGCAGTGAAATTGGAAACGTCCAGAGATTGCACCCACAGGAAAGCTGCCAGCACTGAAAGCTGTAGCTGGTTTTCACTGTCCCTTGGAAATGCATTCGCTGCCACATAGACATTCGCGCTCTGCTAAAGCTTTGCTTCCTAATGGGGCAACACTCTGTATGACTTTCTCCCAGTGCCCGGTAGTGAAATTGGAAACGTCCAGAGATTGTGCCCACAGGAAAGCTGCCAGCACTGAAAGCTGTAGCTGGTTTTCACTGTCCCTTGGAACTGCATTCGCTGCCACACAGACATTCGCGCTCTGCTAAAGCATTGCTTCGTAATGGGGCAACACTCTGTATGACTTTCTCCCAGTGCCTGGCAGTGAAATTGGAAACGTCCAGAGATTGCGCCCACAGGAAAGCTGCCAGCACTGAAAGATGTAGCTGGTTTTCACTGTCCCCTGGAACTGCATTCGCTGCCACACAGACATTCGCGCTGTGCTAAAGCATTGCTTCGTAATGGGGCAACACTCTGTATCTCTCTCTGGCAGAGCCCGGCAGTGAAATTGGAAACGTCCAGAGATTGCGCCCACAGGAAAGCTGCCAGCACTGAAAGCTGTAGCTGGTTTTCACTGTCCCTTGGAACTGCATTCGCTGCCACACAGACATTCGCGCTCTGCTAAAGCTTTGCTTCCTAATGGGGCAACACTCTGTATCTCTCTCTGGCAGAGCCCGGTAGTGAAATTGGAAACGTCCAGAGATTGCGCCCACAAGAAAGCTGCCAGCACTGAAAGATGTAGCTGGTTTTCACTGTCCCTTGGAACTGCATTCGCTGCCACACAGACATTCGCGCTCTGCTAAAGCATTGCTTCGTAATGGGGCAACACTCTGTATCTCTCTCTGGCAGAGCCCGGCTGCCAAATTGGAAACGTTAGGACATTGCGCCCACAGGAAAGCTGCCAGCACTGAAAGCTGTAGCTGGTTTTCACTGTCCCTTGGAACTGCATTCGCTGCCACACAGACATTCGCGCTCTGCTAAAGCATTGCTTCGTAATGGGGCAACACTCTGTATCTCTCTCTGGCAGAGCCCGGCAGTGAAATTGGAAACGTCCAGAGATTGCGCCCACAGGAAAGCTGCCAGCACTGAAAGCTGTAGCTGGTTTTCACTGTCCCTTGGAACTGCATTCGCTGCCACACAGACATTCGCGCTCTGCTAAAGCTTTGCTTCCTAATGGGGCAACACTCTGTATGACTTTCTCCCAGTGCCCGGCAGTGAAATTGGAAACGTCCAGAGATTCTGCCCACAGGAAAGCTGCCAGCACTGAAAGCTGTAGCTGGTTTTCACTGTCCCTTGGAACTGCATTCGCTGCCACACAGACATTCGCGCTCTGCTAAAGCATTGCTTCGTAATGGGGCAACACTCTGTATCTCTCTCTGGCAGAGCCCGGCAGTGAAATTGGAAACGTCCAGAGATTGCGCCCACAGGAAAGCTGCCAGCACTGAAAGCTGTAGCTGGTTTTCACTGTCCCTTGGAACTGCATTCGCTGCCACACAGACATTCGCGCTCTGCTAAAGCATTGCATCCTAATGGGGCAACACTCTGTATCTCTCTCTGGCAGAGCCCGGCAGTGAAATTGAAACGTCCAGAGATTGCGCCCACAGGACAGCTGCCAGCACTGAAAGCTGTAGCTGGTTTTCACTGTCCCTTGGAACTGCATTCGCTGCCACACAGACATTCGCGCTCTGCTAAAGCATTGCTTCGTAATGGGGCAACACTCTGTATCTCTCTCTGGCAGAGCCCGGCAGTGAAATTGAAACGTCCAGAGATTGCGCCCACAGGAAAGCTGCCAGCACTGAAAGCTGTAGCTGGTTTTCACTGTCCCTTGGAACTGCATTCGCTGCCACACAGACATTCGCGCTCTGCTAAAGCATTGCTTCGTAATGGGGCAACACTCTGTATGACTTTCTCCCAGTGCCTGGCAGTGAAATTGGAAACGTCCAGAGATTGCGCCCACAGGAAAGCTGCCAGCACTGAAAGATGTAGCTGGTTTTCACTGTCCCCTGGAACTGCATTCGCTGCCACACAGACATTCGCGCTCTGCTAAAGCTTTGCTTCGTAATGGGGCAACACTCTGTATCTCTCTCTGGCAGAGCCCGGCAGTGAAATTGGAAACGTCCAGAGATTGCGCCCACAGGAAAGCTGCCAGCACTGAAAGCTGTAGCTGGTTTTCACTGTCCCTTGGAACTGCATTCGCTGCCACACAGACATTCGCGCTCTGCTAAAGCTTTGCTTCCTAATGGGGCAACACTCTGTATCTCTCTCTGGCAGAGCCCGGTAGTGAAATTGGAAACGTCCAGAGATTGCGCCCACAAGAAAGCTGCCAGCACTGAAAGATGTAGCTGGTTTTCACTGTCCCTTGGAACTGCATTCGCTGCCACACAGACATTCGCGCTCTGCTAAAGCATTGCTTCGTAATGGGGCAACACTCTGTATCTCTCTCTGGCAGAGCCCGGCTGCCAAATTGGAAACGTTAGGACATTGCGCCCACAGGAAAGCTGCCAGCACTGAAAGCTGTAGCTGGTTTTCACTGTCCCTTGGAACTGCATTCGCTGCCACACAGACATTCGCGCTCTGCTAAAGCATTGCTTCGTAATGGGGCAACACTCTGTATGACTTTCTCCCAGTGCATGGCAGTGAAATTGGAAACGTCCAGAGATTGCGCCCACAGGAAAGCTGCCAGCACTGAAAGATGTAGCTGGTTTTCACTGTCCCTTGGAACTGCATTCGCTGCCACATAGACATTCGCGCTCTGCTAAAGCTTTGCTTCCTAATGGGGCAACACTCTGTATGACTTTCTCCCAGTGCCCGGCAGTGAAATTGGAAACGTCCAGAGATTGTGCCCACAGGAAAGCTGCCAGCACTGAAAGCTGTAGCTGGTTTTCACTGTCCCTTGGAACTGCATTCGCTGCCACACAGACATTCGCGCTCTGCTAAAGCATTGCTTCGTAATGGGGCAACACTCTGTATGACTTTCTCCCAGTGCCTGGCAGTGAAATTGGAAACGTCCAGAGATTGCGCCCACAGGAAAGCTGCCAGCAGTGAAAGATGTAGCTGGTTTTCACTGTCCCCTGGAACTGCATTCGCTGCCACACAGACATTCGCGCTCTGCTAAAGCTTTGCTTCCTAATGGGGCAACACTCTGTATCTCTCTCTGGCAGAGCCCGGCAGTGAAATTGGAAACGTCCAAAGATTGCGCCCACAGGAAAGCTGCCAGCACTGAAAGCTGTAGCTGGTTTTCACTGTCCCTTGGAACTGCATTCGCTGCCACACAGACATTCGCGCTCTGCTAAAGCTTTGCTTCCTAATGGGGCAACACTCTGTATCTCTCTCTGGCAGAGCCCGGCAGTGAAATTGAAACGTCCAGAGATTGCGCCCACAGGAAAGCTGCCAGCACTGAAAGCTGTAGCTGGTTTTCACTGTCCCTTGGAACTGCATTCGCTGCCACACAGACATTCGCGCTCTGCTAAAGCATTGCTTCGTAATGGGGCAACACTCTGTATGACTTTCTCCCAGTGCCTGGCAGTGAAATTGGAAACGTTCAGAGATTGCGCCCACAGGAAAGCTGCCAGCACTGAAAGATGTAGCTGGTTTTCACTGTCCCTTGGAACTGCATTCGCTGCCACATAGACATTCGCGCTCTGCTAAAGCTTTGCTTCCTAATGGGGCAACACTCTGTATGACTTTCTCCCAGTGCCCGGCAGTGAAATTGGAAACGTCCAGAGATTGTGCCCACAGGAAAGCTGCCAGCACTGAAAGCTGTAGCTGGTTTTCACTGTCCCTTGGAACTGCATTCGCTGCCACACAGACATTCGCGCTCTGCTAAAGCATTGCTTCGTAATGGGGCAACACTCTGTATGACTTTCTCCCAGTGCCTGGCAGTGAAATTGCAAACGTCCAGAGATTGCGCCCACAGGAAAGCTGCCAGCAGTGAAAGATGTAGCTGGTTTTCACTGTCCCCTGGAACTGCATTCGCTGCCACACAGACATTCGCGCTCTGCTAAAGCTTTGCTTCCTAATGGGGCAACACTCTGTATCTCTCTCTGGCAGAGCCCGGCAGTGAAATTGGAAACGTCCAAAGATTGCGCCCACAGGAAAGCTGCCAGCACTGAAAGCTGTAGCTGGTTTTCACTGTCCCTTGGAACTGCATTCGCTGCCACACAGACATTCGCGCTCTGCTAAAGCATTGCTTCCTAATGGGGCAACACTCTGTATCTCTCTCTGGCAGAGCCCGGCAGTGAAATTGAAACGTCCAGAGATTGCGCCCACAGGACAGCTGCCAGCACTGAAAGCTCTAGCTGGTTTTCACTGTCCCTTGGAACTGCATTCGCTGCCACACAGACATTCGCGCTCTGCTAAAGCATTTCTTCGTAATGGGGCAACACTCTGTATCTCTCTCTGGCAGAGCCCGGCAGTGAAATTGAAACGTCCAGAGATTGCGCCCACAGGAAAGCTGCCAGCACTGAAAGCTGTAGCTGGTTTTCACTGTCCCTTGGAACTGCATTCGCTGCCACACAGACATTCGCGCTCTGCTAAAGCATTGCTTCGTAATGGGGCAACACTCTGTATGACTTTCTCCCAGTGCCTGGCAGTGAAATTGGAAACGTCCAGAGATTGCGCCCACAGGAAAGCTGCCAGCACTGAAAGATGTAGCTGGTTTTCACTGTCCCCTGGAACTGCATTCGCTGCCACACAGACATTCGCGCTGTGCTAAAGCATTGCTTCGTAATGGGGCAACACTCTGTATCTCTCTCTGGCAGAGCCCGGCAGTGAAATTGGAAACGTCCAGAGATTGCGCCCACAGGAAAGCTGCCAGCACTGAAAGCTGTAGCTGGTTTTCACTGTCCCTTGGAACTGCATTCGCTGCCACACAGACATTCGCGCTCTGCTAAAGCTTTGCTTCCTAATGGGGCAACACTCTGTATCTCTCTCTGGCAGAGCCCGGTAGTGAAATTGGAAACGTCCAGAGATTGCGCCCTTAGGAAAGCTGCCAGCACTGAAAGCTGTAGCTGGTTTTCACTGTCCCTTGGAACTGCATTCGCTGCCACACAGACATTCGCGCTCTGCTAAAGCATTGCTTCGTAATGGGGCAACACTCTGTATCTCTCTCTGGCAGAGCCCGGCAGTGAAATTGGAAATGTCCAGAGATTGCGCCCACAGGACAGCTACCAGCACTGAAAGCTGTAGCTGGTTTTCACTGTCCCTTGGAACTGCATTCGCTGCCACATAGACATTCGCGCTCTGCTAAAGCTTTGCTTCCTAATGGGGCAACACTCTGTATGACTTTCTCCCAGTGCCCGGCAGTGAAATTGGAAACGTCCAGAGATTCTGCCCACAGGAAAGCTGCCAGCACTGAAAGCTGTAGCTGGTTTTCACTGTCCCTTGGAACTGCATTCGCTGCCACACAGACATTCGCGCTCTGCTAAAGCTTTGCTTCCTAATGGGGCAACACTCTGTATCTCTCTCTGGCAGAGCCCGGCAGTTAAATTGGAAACGTCCAGAGATTGCGCCCACAGGAAAGCTGCCAGCACTGAAAGCTCTAGCTGGTTTTCACTGTCCCTTGGAACTGCATTCGCTGCCACACAGACATTCGCGCTCTGCTAAAGCTTTGCTTCCTAATGGGGCAACACTCTGTATGACTTTCTCCCAGTGCCTGGCAGTGAAATTGGAAACGTCCAGAGATTGCGCCCTTAGGAAAGCTGCCAGCACTGAAAGCTGTAGCTGGTTTTCACTGTCCCTTGGAACTGCATTCGCTGCCACACAGACATTCGCGCTCTGCTAAAGCATTGCTTCGTAATGGGGCAACACTCTGTATCTCTCTCTGGCAGAGCCCGGCAGTGAAATTGGAAACGTCCAGAGATTGCGCCCACAGGACAGCTACCAGCACTGAAAGCTGTAGCTGGTTTTCACTGTCCCTTGGAACTGCATTCGCTGCCACATAGACATTCGCGCTCTGCTAAAGCTTTGCTTCCTAATGGGGCAACACTCTGTATGACTTTCTCCCAGTGCCCGGCAGTGAAATTGGAAACGTCCAGAGATTCTGCCCACAGGAAAGCTGCCAGCACTGAAAGCTGTAGCTGGTTTTCACTGTCCCTTGGAACTGCATTCGCTGCCACACAGACATTCGCGCTCTGCTAAAGCTTTGCTTCCTAATGGGGCAACACTCTGTATCTCTCTCTGGCAGAGCCCGGCAGTTAAATTGGAAACGTCCAGAGATTGCGCCCACAGGAAAGCTGCCAGCACTGAAAGCTCTAGCTGGTTTTCACTGTCCCTTGGAACTGCATTCGCTGCCACACAGACATTCGCGCTCTGCTAAAGCTTTGCTTCCTAATGGGGCAACACTCTGTATGACTTTCTCCCAGTGCCTGGCAGTGAAATTGGAAACGTCCAGAGATTGCGCCCACAGGAAAGCTGCCAGCACTGAAAGCTGTAGCTGGTTTTCACTGTCCCTTGGAACTGCATTCGCTGCCACACAGACATTCGCGCTCTGCTAAAGCATTGCTTCGTAATGGGGCAACACTCTGTATCTCTCTCTGGCAGAGCCCGGCAGTGAAATTGGAAACGTCCAGAGATTGCACCCACAGGAAAGCTGCCAGCACTGAAAGCTGTAGCTGGTTTTCACTGTCCCTTGGAAATGCATTCGCTGCCACATAGACATTCGCGCTCTGCTAAAGCTTTGCTTCCTAATGGGGCAACACTCTGTATGACTTTCTCCCAGTGCCCGGTAGTGAAATTGGAAACGTCCAGAGATTCTGCCCACAGGAAAGCTGCCAGCACTGAAAGCTGTAGCTGGTTTTCACTGTCCCTTGGAACTGCATTCGCTGCCACACAGACATTCGCGCTCTGCTAAAGCATTGCTTCGTAATGGGGCAACACTCTGTATGACTTTCTCCCAGTGCCTGGCAGTGAAATTGGAAACGTCCAGAGATTGCGCCCACAGGAAAGCTGCCAGCACTGAAAGATGTAGCTGGTTTTCACTGTCCCCTGGAACTGCATTCGCTGCCACACAGACATTCGCGCTCTGCTAAAGCATTGCTTCGTAATGGGGCAACACTCTGTATCTCTCTCTGGCAGAGCCCGGCAGTGAAATTGGAAACGTCCAGAGATTGCGCCCACAGGAAAGCTGCCAGCACTGAAAGCTGTAGCTGGTTTTCACTGTCCCTTGGAACTGCATTCGCTGCCACACAGACATTCGCGCTCTGCTAAAGCATTGCTTCGTAATGGGGCAACACTCTGTATCTCTCTCTGGCAGAGCCCGGCAGTGAAATTGAAACGTCCAGAGATTGCGCCCACAGGAAAGCTGCCAGCACTGAAAGCTGTAGCTGGTTTTCACTGTCCCTTGGAACTGCATTCGCTGCCACACAGACATTCGCGCTCTGCTAAAGCATTGCTTCGTAATGGGGCAACACTCTGTATGACTTTCTCCCAGTGCCTGGCAGTGAAATTGGAAACGTCCAGAGATTGCGCCCACAGGAAAGCTGCCAGCACTGAAAGATGTAGCTGGTTTTCACTGTCCCCTGGAACTGCATTCGCTGCCACACAGACATTCGCGCTGTGCTAAAGCATTGCTTCGTAATGGGGCAACACTCTGTATCTCTCTCTGGCAGAGCCCGGCAGTGAAATTGGAAACGTCCAGAGATTGCGCCCACAGGAAAGCTGCCAGCACTGAAAGCTGTAGCTGGTTTTCACTGTCCCTTGGAACTGCATTCGCTGCCACACAGACATTCGCGCTCTGCTAAAGCTTTGCTTCCTAATGGGGCAACACTCTGTATCTCTCTCTGGCAGAGCCCGGTAGTGAAATTGGAAACGTCCAGAGATTGCGCCCACAAGAAAGCTGCCAGCACTGAAAGATGTAGCTGGTTTTCACTGTCCCTTGGAACTGCATTCGCTGCCACACAGACATTCGCGCTCTGCTAAAGCATTGCTTCGTAATGGGGCAACACTCTGTATGACTTTCTCCCAGTGCATGGCAGTGAAATTGGAAACGTCCAGAGATTGCGCCCACAGGAAAGCTGCCAGCACTGAAAGATGTAGCTGGTTTTCACTGTCCCTTGGAACTGCATTCGCTGCCACATAGACATTCGCGCTCTGCTAAAGCTTTGCTTCCTAATGGGGCAACACTCTGTATGACTTTCTCCCAGTGCCCGGCAGTGAAATTGGAAACGTCCAGAGATTGTGCCCACAGGAAAGCTGCCAGCACTGAAAGCTGTAGCTGGTTTTCACTGTCCCTTGGAACTGCATTCGCTGCCACACAGACATTCGCGCTCTGCTAAAGCATTGCTTCGTAATGGGGCAACACTCTGTATGACTTTCTCCCAGTGCCTGGCAGTGAAATTGGAAACGTCCAGAGATTGCGCCCACAGGAAAGCTGCCAGCAGTGAAAGATGTAGCTGGTTTTCACTGTCCCCTGGAACTGCATTCGCTGCCACACAGACATTCGCGCTCTGCTAAAGCTTTGCTTCCTAATGGGGCAACACTCTGTATCTCTCTCTGGCAGAGCCCGGCAGTGAAATTGGAAACGTCCAAAGATTGCGCCCACAGGAAAGCTGCCAGCACTGAAAGCTGTAGCTGGTTTTCACTGTCCCTTGGAACTGCATTCGCTGCCACACAGACATTCGCGCTCTGCTAAAGCATTGCTTCCTAATGGGGCAACACTCTGTATCTCTCTCTGGCAGAGCCCGGCAGTGAAATTGAAACGTCCAGAGATTGCGCCCACAGGACAGCTGCCAGCACTGAAAGCTCTAGCTGGTTTTCACTGTCCCTTGGAACTGCATTCGCTGCCACACAGACATTCGCGCTCTGCTAAAGCATTTCTTCGTAATGGGGCAACACTCTGTATCTCTCTCTGGCAGAGCCCGGCAGTGAAATTGAAACGTCCAGAGATTGCGCCCACAGGAAAGCTGCCAGCACTGAAAGCTGTAGCTGGTTTTCACTGTCCCTTGGAACTGCATTCGCTGCCACACAGACATTCGCGCTCTGCTAAAGCATTGCTTCGTAATGGGGCAACACTCTGTATGACTTTCTCCCAGTGCCTGGCAGTGAAATTGGAAACGTCCAGAGATTGCGCCCACAGGAAAGCTGCCAGCACTGAAAGATGTAGCTGGTTTTCACTGTCCCCTGGAACTGCATTCGCTGCCACACAGACATTCGCGCTCTGCTAAAGCATTGCTTCGTAATGGGGCAACACTCTGTATCTCTCTCTGGCAGAGCCCGGCAGTGAAATTGGAAAAGTCCAGAGATTGCGCCCACAGGAAAGCTGCCAGCACTGAAAGCTCTAGCTGGTTTTCACTGTCCCTTGGAACTGCATTCGCTGCCACACAGACATTCGCGCTCTGCTAAAGCTTTGCTTCCTAATGGGGCAACACTCTGTATCTCTCTCTGGCAGAGCCCGGTAGTGAAATTGGAAACGTCCAGAGATTGCGCCCTTAGGAAAGCTGCCAGCACTGAAAGCTGTAGCTGGTTTTCACTGTCCCTTGGAACTGCATTCGCTGCCACACAGACATTCGCGCTCTGCTAAAGCATTGCTTCGTAATGGGGCAACACTCTGTATCTCTCTCTGGCAGAGCCCGGCAGTGAAATTGGAAACGTCCAGAGATTGCGCCCACAGGACAGCTACCAGCACTGAAAGCTGTAGCTGGTTTTCACTGTCCCTTGGAACTGCATTCGCTGCCACATAGACATTCGCGCTCTGCTAAAGCTTTGCTTCCTAATGGGGCAACTCTCTGTATGACTTTCTCCCAGTGCCCGGCAGTGAAATTGGAAACGTCCAGAGATTCTGCCCACAGGAAAGCTGCCAGCACTGAAAGCTGTAGCTGGTTTTCACTGTCCCTTGGAACTGCATTCGCTGCCACACAGACATTCGCGCTCTGCTAAAGCTTTGCTTCGTAATGGGGCAACACTCTGTATCTCTCTCTGGCAGAGCCCGGCAGTGAAATTGGAAACGTCCAGAGATTGCGCCCACAGGAAAGCTGCCAGCACTGAAAGCTCTAGCTGGTTTTCACTGTCCCTTGGAACTGCATTCGCTGCCACACAGACATTCGCGCTCTGCTAAAGCATTGCTTCGTAATGGGGCAACACTCTGTATCTCTCTCTGGCAGAGCCCGGCTGCCAAATTGGAAACGTTAGGACATTGCGCCCACAGGAAAGCTGCCAGCACTGAAAGCTGTAGCTGGTTTTCACTGTCCCTTGGAACTGCATTCGCTGCCACACAGACATTCGCGCTCTGCTAAAGCATTGCTTCGTAATGGGGCAACACTCTGTATGACTTTCTCCCAGTGCCTGGCAGTGAAATTGGAAACGTCCAGAGATTGCGCCCACAGGAAAGCTGCCAGCACTGAAAGATGTAGCTGGTTTTCACTGTCCCTTGGAACTGCATTCGCTGCCACATAGACATTCGCGCTCTGCTAAAGCTTTGCTTCCTAATGGGGCAACACTCTGTATGACTTTCTCCCAGTGCCCGGCAGTGAAATTGGAAACGTCCAGAGATTGTGCCCACAGGAAAGCTGCCAGCACTGAAAGCTGTAGCTGGTTTTCACTGTCCCTTGGAACTGCATTCGCTGCCACACAGACATTCGCGCTCTGCTAAAGCATTGCTTCGTAATGGGGCAACACTCTCTATGACTTTCTCCCAGTGCCTGGCAGTGAAATTGGAAACGTCCAGAGATTGCGCCCACAGGAAAGCTGCCAGCACTGAAAGATGTAGCTGGTTTTCACTGTCCCCTGGAACTGCATTCGCTGCCACACAGACATTCGCGCTCTGCTAAAGCTTTGCTTCCTAATGGGGCAACACTCTGTATCTCTCTCTGGCAGAGCCCGGCAGTGAAATTGGAAACGTCCAAAGATTGCGCCCACAGGAAAGCTGCCAGCACTGAAAGCTGTAGCTGGTTTTCACTGTCCCTTGGAACTGCATTCGCTGCCACACAGACATTCGCGCTCTGCTAAAGCATTGCTTCCTAATGGGGCAACACTCTGTATCTCTCTCTGGCAGAGCCCGGCAGTGAAATTGAAACGTCCAGAGATTGCGCCCACAGGAAAGCTGCCAGCACTGAAAGCTGTAGCTGGTTTTCACTGTCCCTTGGAACTGCATTCGCTGCCACACAGACATTCGCGCTCTGCTAAAGCATTGCTTCGTAATGGGGCAACACTCTGTATCTCTCTCTGGCAGAGCCCGGCAGTGAAATTGGAAACGTCCAGAGATTGCACCCACAGGAAAGCTGCCAGCACTGAAAGCTGTAGCTGGTTTTCACTGTCCCTTGGAAATGCATTCGCTGCCACATAGACATTCGCGCTCTGCTAAAGCTTTGCTTCCTAATGGGGCAACACTCTGTATGACTTTCTCCCAGTGCCCGGTAGTGAAATTGGAAACGTCCAGAGATTGTGCCCACAGGAAAGCTGCCAGCACTGAAAGCTGTAGCTGGTTTTCACTGTCCCTTGGAACTGCATTCGCTGCCACACAGACATTCGCGCTCTGCTAAAGCATTGCTTCGTAATGGGGCAACACTCTGTATGACTTTCTCCCAGTGCCTGGCAGTGAAATTGGAAACGTCCAGAGATTGCGCCCACAGGAAAGCTGCCAGCACTGAAAGATGTAGCTGGTTTTCACTGTCCCCTGGAACTGCATTCGCTGCCACACAGACATTCGCGCTGTGCTAAAGCATTGCTTCGTAATGGGGCAACACTCTGTATCTCTCTCTGGCAGAGCCCGGCAGTGAAATTGGAAACGTCCAGAGATTGCGCCCACAGGAAAGCTGCCAGCACTGAAAGCTGTAGCTGGTTTTCACTGTCCCTTGGAACTGCATTCGCTGCCACACAGACATTCGCGCTCTGCTAAAGCTTTGCTTCCTAATGGGGCAACACTCTGTATCTCTCTCTGGCAGAGCCCGGTAGTGAAATTGGAAACGTCCAGAGATTGCGCCCACAAGAAAGCTGCCAGCACTGAAAGATGTAGCTGGTTTTCACTGTCCCTTGGAACTGCATTCGCTGCCACACAGACATTCGCGCTCTGCTAAAGCATTGCTTCGTAATGGGGCAACACTCTGTATCTCTCTCTGGCAGAGCCCGGCTGCCAAATTGGAAACGTTAGGACATTGCGCCCACAGGAAAGCTGCCAGCACTGAAAGCTGTAGCTGGTTTTCACTGTCCCTTGGAACTGCATTCGCTGCCACACAGACATTCGCGCTCTGCTAAAGCATTGCTTCGTAATGGGGCAACACTCTGTATCTCTCTCTGGCAGAGCCCGGCAGTGAAATTGGAAACGTCCAGAGATTGCGCCCACAGGAAAGCTGCCAGCACTGAAAGCTGTAGCTGGTTTTCACTGTCCCTTGGAACTGCATTCGCTGCCACACAGACATTCGCGCTCTGCTAAAGCTTTGCTTCCTAATGGGGCAACACTCTGTATGACTTTCTCCCAGTGCCCGGCAGTGAAATTGGAAACGTCCAGAGATTCTGCCCACAGGAAAGCTGCCAGCACTGAAAGCTGTAGCTGGTTTTCACTGTCCCTTGGAACTGCATTCGCTGCCACACAGACATTCGCGCTCTGCTAAAGCATTGCTTCGTAATGGGGCAACACTCTGTATCTCTCTCTGGCAGAGCCCGGCAGTGAAATTGGAAACGTCCAGAGATTGCGCCCACAGGAAAGCTGCCAGCACTGAAAGCTGTAGCTGGTTTTCACTGTCCCTTGGAACTGCATTCGCTGCCACACAGACATTCGCGCTCTGCTAAAGCATTGCATCCTAATGGGGCAACACTCTGTATCTCTCTCTGGCAGAGCCCGGCAGTGAAATTGAAACGTCCAGAGATTGCGCCCACAGGACAGCTGCCAGCACTGAAAGCTGTAGCTGGTTTTCACTGTCCCTTGGAACTGCATTCGCTGCCACACAGACATTCGCGCTCTGCTAAAGCATTGCTTCGTAATGGGGCAACACTCTGTATCTCTCTCTGGCAGAGCCCGGCAGTGAAATTGAAACGTCCAGAGATTGCGCCCACAGGAAAGCTGCCAGCACTGAAAGCTGTAGCTGGTTTTCACTGTCCCTTGGAACTGCATTCGCTGCCACACAGACATTCGCGCTCTGCTAAAGCATTGCTTCGTAATGGGGCAACACTCTGTATGACTTTCTCCCAGTGCCTGGCAGTGAAATTGGAAACGTCCAGAGATTGCGCCCACAGGAAAGCTGCCAGCACTGAAAGATGTAGCTGGTTTTCACTGTCCCCTGGAACTGCATTCGCTGCCACACAGACATTCGCGCTCTGCTAAAGCATTGCATCCTAATGGGGCAACACTCTGTATCTCTCTCTGGCAGAGCCCGGCAGTGAAATTGAAACGTCCAGAGATTGCGCCCACAGGACAGCTGCCAGCACTGAAAGCTGTAGCTGGTTTTCACTGTCCCTTGGAACTGCATTCGCTGCCACACAGACATTCGCGCTCTGCTAAAGCATTGCTTCGTAATGGGGCAACACTCTGTATCTCTCTCTGGCAGAGCCCGGCAGTGAAATTGAAACGTCCAGAGATTGCGCCCACAGGAAAGCTGCCAGCACTGAAAGCTGTAGCTGGTTTTCACTGTCCCTTGGAACTGCATTCGCTGCCACACAGACATTCGCGCTCTGCTAAAGCTTTGCTTCGTAATGGGGCAACACTCTGTATCTCTCTCTGGCAGAGCCCGGCAGTGAAATTGGAAACGTCCAGAGATTGCGCCCACAGGAAAGCTGCCAGCACTGAAAGCTGTAGCTGGTTTTCACTGTCCCTTGGAACTGCATTCGCTGCCACACAGACATTCGCGCTCTGCTAAAGCTTTGCTTCCTAATGGGGCAACACTCTGTATCTCTCTCTGGCAGAGCCCGGTAGTGAAATTGGAAACGTCCAGAGATTGCGCCCACAAGAAAGCTGCCAGCACTGAAAGATGTAGCTGGTTTTCACTGTCCCTTGGAACTGCATTCGCTGCCACACAGACATTCGCGCTCTGCTAAAGCATTGCTTCGTAATGGGGCAACACTCTGTATCTCTCTCTGGCAGAGCCCGGCTGCCAAATTGGAAACGTTAGGACATTGCGCCCACAGGAAAGCTGCCAGCACTGAAAGCTGTAGCTGGTTTTCACTGTCCCTTGGAACTGCATTCGCTGCCACACAGACATTCGCGCTCTGCTAAAGCATTGCTTCGTAATGGGGCAACACTCTGTATGACTTTCTCCCAGTGCATGGCAGTGAAATTGGAAACGTCCAGAGATTGCGCCCACAGGAAAGCTGCCAGCACTGAAAGATGTAGCTGGTTTTCACTGTCCCTTGGAACTGCATTCGCTGCCACATAGACATTCGCGCTCTGCTAAAGCTTTGCTTCCTAATGGGGCAACACTCTGTATGACTTTCTCCCAGTGCATGGCAGTGAAATTGCAAACGTCCAGAGATTGCGCCCACAGGAAAGCTGCCAGCACTGAAAGATGTAGCTGGTTTTCACTGTCCCCTGGAACTGCATTCGCTGCCACACAGACATTCGCGCTCTGCTAAAGCTTTGCTTCCTAATGGGGCAACACTCTGTATCTCTCTCTGGCAGAGCCCGGCAGTGAAATTGGAAACGTCCAAAGATTGCGCCCACAGGAAAGCTGCCAGCACTGAAAGCTGTAGCTGGTTTTCACTGTCCCTTGGAACTGCATTCGCTGCCACACAGACATTCGCGCTCTGCTAAAGCTTTGCTTCCTAATGGGGCAACACTCTGTATCTCTCTCTGGCAGAGCCCGGCAGTGAAATTGAAACGTCCAGAGATTGCGCCCACAGGAAAGCTGCCAGCACTGAAAGCTGTAGCTGGTTTTCACTGTCCCTTGGAACTGCATTCGCTGCCACACAGACATTCGCGCTCTGCTAAAGCATTGCTTCGTAATGGGGCAACACTCTGTATGACTTTCTCCCAGTGCCTGGCAGTGAAATTGGAAACGTCCAGAGATTGCGCCCACAGGAAAGCTGCCAGCACTGAAAGATGTAGCTGGTTTTCACTGTCCCTTGGAACTGCATTCGCTGCCACATAGACATTCGCGCTCTGCTAAAGCTTTGCTTCCTAATGGGGCAACACTCTGTATGACTTTCTCCCAGTGCCCGGCAGTGAAATTGGAAACGTCCAGAGATTGTGCCCACAGGAAAGCTGCCAGCACTGAAAGCTGTAGCTGGTTTTCACTGTCCCTTGGAACTGCATTCGCTGCCACACAGACATTCGCGCTCTGCTAAAGCATTGCTTCGTAATGGGGCAACACTCTGTATGACTTTCTCCCAGTGCCTGGCAGTGAAATTGCAAACGTCCAGAGATTGCGCCCACAGGAAAGCTGCCAGCAGTGAAAGATGTAGCTGGTTTTCACTGTCCCCTGGAACTGCATTCGCTGCCACACAGACATTCGCGCTCTGCTAAAGCTTTGCTTCCTAATGGGGCAACACTCTGTATCTCTCTCTGGCAGAGCCCGGCAGTGAAATTGGAAACGTCCAAAGATTGCGCCCACAGGAAAGCTGCCAGCACTGAAAGCTGTAGCTGGTTTTCACTGTCCCTTGGAACTGCATTCGCTGCCACACAGACATTCGCGCTCTGCTAAAGCATTGCTTCCTAATGGGGCAACACTCTGTATCTCTCTCTGGCAGAGCCCGGCAGTGAAATTGAAACGTCCAGAGATTGCGCCCACAGGACAGCTGCCAGCACTGAAAGCTCTAGCTGGTTTTCACTGTCCCTTGGAACTGCATTCGCTGCCACACAGACATTCGCGCTCTGCTAAAGCATTTCTTCGTAATGGGGCAACACTCTGTATCTCTCTCTGGCAGAGCCCGGCAGTGAAATTGAAACGTCCAGAGATTGCGCCCACAGGAAAGCTGCCAGCACTGAAAGCTGTAGCTGGTTTTCACTGTCCCTTGGAACTGCATTCGCTGCCACACAGACATTCGCGCTCTGCTAAAGCATTGCTTCGTAATGGGGCAACACTCTGTATGACTTTCTCCCAGTGCCTGGCAGTGAAATTGGAAACGTCCAGAGATTGCGCCCACAGGAAAGCTGCCAGCACTGAAAGATGTAGCTGGTTTTCACTGTCCCCTGGAACTGCATTCGCTGCCACACAGACATTCGCGCTGTGCTAAAGCATTGCTTCGTAATGGGGCAACACTCTGTATCTCTCTCTGGCAGAGCCCGGCAGTGAAATTGGAAACGTCCAGAGATTGCGCCCACAGGAAAGCTGCCAGCACTGAAAGCTGTAGCTGGTTTTCACTGTCCCTTGGAACTGCATTCGCTGCCACACAGACATTCGCGCTCTGCTAAAGCTTTGCTTCCTAATGGGGCAACACTCTGTATCTCTCTCTGGCAGAGCCCGGTAGTGAAATTGGAAACGTCCAGAGATTGCGCCCTTAGGAAAGCTGCCAGCACTGAAAGCTGTAGCTGGTTTTCACTGTCCCTTGGAACTGCATTCGCTGCCACACAGACATTCGCGCTCTGCTAAAGCATTGCTTCGTAATGGGGCAACACTCTGTATCTCTCTCTGGCAGAGCCCGGCAGTGAAATTGGAAATGTCCAGAGATTGCGCCCACAGGACAGCTACCAGCACTGAAAGCTGTAGCTGGTTTTCACTGTCCCTTGGAACTGCATTCGCTGCCACATAGACATTCGCGCTCTGCTAAAGCTTTGCTTCCTAATGGGGCAACACTCTGTATGACTTTCTCCCAGTGCCCGGCAGTGAAATTGGAAACGTCCAGAGATTCTGCCCACAGGAAAGCTGCCAGCACTGAAAGCTGTAGCTGGTTTTCACTGTCCCTTGGAACTGCATTCGCTGCCACACAGACATTCGCGCTCTGCTAAAGCTTTGCTTCCTAATGGGGCAACACTCTGTATCTCTCTCTGGCAGAGCCCGGCAGTTAAATTGGAAACGTCCAGAGATTGCGCCCACAGGAAAGCTGCCAGCACTGAAAGCTCTAGCTGGTTTTCACTGTCCCTTGGAACTGCATTCGCTGCCACACAGACATTCGCGCTCTGCTAAAGCTTTGCTTCCTAATGGGGCAACACTCTGTATGACTTTCTCCCAGTGCCTGGCAGTGAAATTGGAAACGTCCAGAGATTGCGCCCTTAGGAAAGCTGCCAGCACTGAAAGCTGTAGCTGGTTTTCACTGTCCCTTGGAACTGCATTCGCTGCCACACAGACATTCGCGCTCTGCTAAAGCATTGCTTCGTAATGGGGCAACACTCTGTATCTCTCTCTGGCAGAGCCCGGCAGTGAAATTGGAAACGTCCAGAGATTGCGCCCACAGGACAGCTACCAGCACTGAAAGCTGTAGCTGGTTTTCACTGTCCCTTGGAACTGCATTCGCTGCCACATAGACATTCGCGCTCTGCTAAAGCTTTGCTTCCTAATGGGGCAACACTCTGTATGACTTTCTCCCAGTGCCCGGCAGTGAAATTGGAAACGTCCAGAGATTGTGCCCACAGGAAAGCTGCCAGCACTGAAAGCTGTAGCTGGTTTTCACTGTCCCTTGGAACTGCATTCGCTGCCACACAGACATTCGCGCTCTGCTAAAGCTTTGCTTCCTAATGGGGCAACACTCTGTATCTCTCTCTGGCAGAGCCCGGCAGTTAAATTGGAAACGTCCAGAGATTGCGCCCACAGGAAAGCTGCCAGCACTGAAAGCTCTAGCTGGTTTTCACTGTCCCTTGGAACTGCATTCGCTGCCACACAGACATTCGCGCTCTGCTAAAGCTTTGCTTCCTAATGGGGCAACACTCTGTATGACTTTCTCCCAGTGCCTGGCAGTGAAATTGGAAACGTCCAGAGATTGCGCCCACAGGAAAGCTGCCAGCACTGAAAGCTGTAGCTGGTTTTCACTGTCCCTTGGAACTGCATTCGCTGCCACACAGACATTCGCGCTCTGCTAAAGCATTGCTTCGTAATGGGGCAACACTCTGTATCTCTCTCTGGCAGAGCCCGGCAGTGAAATTGGAAACGTCCAGAGATTGCACCCACAGGAAAGCTGCCAGCACTGAAAGCTGTAGCTGGTTTTCACTGTCCCTTGGAAATGCATTCGCTGCCACATAGACATTCGCGCTCTGCTAAAGCTTTGCTTCCTAATGGGGCAACACTCTGTATGACTTTCTCCCAGTGCCCGGTAGTGAAATTGGAAACGTCCAGAGATTCTGCCCACAGGAAAGCTGCCAGCACTGAAAGCTGTAGCTGGTTTTCACTGTCCCTTGGAACTGCATTCGCTGCCACACAGACATTCGCGCTCTGCTAAAGCATTGCTTCGTAATGGGGCAACACTCTGTATGACTTTCTCCCAGTGCCTGGCAGTGAAATTGGAAACGTCCAGAGATTGCGCCCACAGGAAAGCTGCCAGCACTGAAAGATGTAGCTGGTTTTCACTGTCCCCTGGAACTGCATTCGCTGCCACACAGACATTCGCGCTCTGCTAAAGCATTGCTTCGTAATGGGGCAACACTCTGTATCTCTCTCTGGCAGAGCCCGGCAGTGAAATTGGAAACGTCCAGAGATTGCGCCCACAGGAAAGCTGCCAGCACTGAAAGCTGTAGCTGGTTTTCACTGTCCCTTGGAACTGCATTCGCTGCCACACAGACATTCGCGCTCTGCTAAAGCATTGCTTCGTAATGGGGCAACACTCTGTATCTCTCTCTGGCAGAGCCCGGCAGTGAAATTGAAACGTCCAGAGATTGCGCCCACAGGAAAGCTGCCAGCACTGAAAGCTGTAGCTGGTTTTCACTGTCCCTTGGAACTGCATTCGCTGCCACACAGACATTCGCGCTCTGCTAAAGCATTGCTTCGTAATGGGGCAACACTCTGTATGACTTTCTCCCAGTGCCTGGCAGTGAAATTGGAAACGTCCAGAGATTGCGCCCACAGGAAAGCTGCCAGCACTGAAAGATGTAGCTGGTTTTCACTGTCCCCTGGAACTGCATTCGCTGCCACACAGACATTCGCGCTGTGCTAAAGCATTGCTTCGTAATGGGGCAACACTCTGTATCTCTCTCTGGCAGAGCCCGGCAGTGAAATTGGAAACGTCCAGAGATTGCGCCCACAGGAAAGCTGCCAGCACTGAAAGCTGTAGCTGGTTTTCACTGTCCCTTGGAACTGCATTCGCTGCCACACAGACATTCGCGCTCTGCTAAAGCTTTGCTTCCTAATGGGGCAACACTCTGTATCTCTCTCTGGCAGAGCCCGGTAGTGAAATTGGAAACGTCCAGAGATTGCGCCCACAAGAAAGCTGCCAGCACTGAAAGATGTAGCTGGTTTTCACTGTCCCTTGGAACTGCATTCGCTGCCACACAGACATTCGCGCTCTGCTAAAGCATTGCTTCGTAATGGGGCAACACTCTGTATGACTTTCTCCCAGTGCATGGCAGTGAAATTGGAAACGTCCAGAGATTGCGCCCACAGGAAAGCTGCCAGCACTGAAAGATGTAGCTGGTTTTCACTGTCCCTTGGAACTGCATTCGCTGCCACATAGACATTCGCGCTCTGCTAAAGCTTTGCTTCCTAATGGGGCAACACTCTGTATGACTTTCTCCCAGTGCCCCTCAGTGAAATTGGAAACGTCCAGAGATTGTGCCCACAGGAAAGCTGCCAGCACTGAAAGCTGTAGCTGGTTTTCACTGTCCCTTGGAACTGCATTCGCTGCCACACAGACATTCGCGCTCTGCTAAAGCATTGCTTCGTAATGGGGCAACACTCTGTATGACTTTCTCCCAGTGCCTGGCAGTGAAATTGGAAACGTCCAGAGATTGCGCCCACAGGAAAGCTGCCAGCAGTGAAAGATGTAGCTGGTTTTCACTGTCCCCTGGAACTGCATTCGCTGCCACACAGACATTCGCGCTCTGCTAAAGCTTTGCTTCCTAATGGGGCAACACTCTGTATCTCTCTCTGGCAGAGCCCGGCAGTGAAATTGGAAACGTCCAAAGATTGCGCCCACAGGAAAGCTGCCAGCACTGAAAGCTGTAGCTGGTTTTCACTGTCCCTTGGAACTGCATTCGCTGCCACACAGACATTCGCGCTCTGCTAAAGCATTGCTTCCTAATGGGGCAACACTCTGTATCTCTCTCTGGCAGAGCCCGGCAGTGAAATTGAAACGTCCAGAGATTGCGCCCACAGGACAGCTGCCAGCACTGAAAGCTCTAGCTGGTTTTCACTGTCCCTTGGAACTGCATTCGCTGCCACACAGACATTCGCGCTCTGCTAAAGCATTTCTTCGTAATGGGGCAACACTCTGTATCTCTCTCTGGCAGAGCCCGGCAGTGAAATTGAAACGTCCAGAGATTGCGCCCACAGGAAAGCTGCCAGCACTGAAAGCTGTAGCTGGTTTTCACTGTCCCTTGGAACTGCATTCGCTGCCACACAGACATTCGCGCTCTGCTAAAGCATTGCTTCGTAATGGGGCAACACTCTGTATGACTTTCTCCCAGTGCCTGGCAGTGAAATTGGAAACGTCCAGAGATTGCGCCCACAGGAAAGCTGCCAGCACTGAAAGATGTAGCTGGTTTTCACTGTCCCCTGGAACTGCATTCGCTGCCACACAGACATTCGCGCTCTGCTAAAGCATTGCTTCGTAATGGGGCAACACTCTGTATCTCTCTCTGGCAGAGCCCGGCAGTGAAATTGGAAAAGTCCAGAGATTGCGCCCACAGGAAAGCTGCCAGCACTGAAAGCTCTAGCTGGTTTTCACTGTCCCTTGGAACTGCATTCGCTGCCACACAGACATTCGCGCTCTGCTAAAGCTTTGCTTCCTAATGGGGCAACACTCTGTATCTCTCTCTGGCAGAGCCCGGTAGTGAAATTGGAAACGTCCAGAGATTGCGCCCTTAGGAAAGCTGCCAGCACTGAAAGCTGTAGCTGGTTTTCACTGTCCCTTGGAACTGCATTCGCTGCCACACAGACATTCGCGCTCTGCTAAAGCATTGCTTCGTAATGGGGCAACACTCTGTATCTCTCTCTGGCAGAGCCCGGCAGTGAAATTGGAAACGTCCAGAGATTGCGCCCACAGGACAGCTACCAGCACTGAAAGCTGTAGCTGGTTTTCACTGTCCCTTGGAACTGCATTCGCTGCCACATAGACATTCGCGCTCTGCTAAAGCTTTGCTTCCTAATGGGGCAACTCTCTGTATGACTTTCTCCCAGTGCCCGGCAGTGAAATTGGAAACGTCCAGAGATTCTGCCCACAGGAAAGCTGCCAGCACTGAAAGCTGTAGCTGGTTTTCACTGTCCCTTGGAACTGCATTCGCTGCCACACAGACATTCGCGCTCTGCTAAAGCTTTGCTTCGTAATGGGGCAACACTCTGTATCTCTCTCTGGCAGAGCCCGGCAGTGAAATTGGAAACGTCCAGAGATTGCGCCCACAGGAAAGCTGCCAGCACTGAAAGCTCTAGCTGGTTTTCACTGTCCCTTGGAACTGCATTCGCTGCCACACAGACATTCGCGCTCTGCTAAAGCTTTGCTTCCTAATGGGGCAACACTCTGTATGACTTTCTCCCAGTGCCTGGCAGTGAAATTGGAAACGTCCAGAGATTGCGCCCACAGGAAAGCTGCCAGCACTGAAAGCTGAAGCTGGTTTTCACTGTCCCTTGGAACTGCATTCGCTGCCACACAGACATTCGCGCTCTGCTAAAGCATTGCTTCGTAATGGGGCAACACTCTGTATCTCTCTCTGGCAGAGCCCGGCAGTGAAATTGGAAACGTCCAGAGATTGTGCCCACAGGAAAGCTGCCAGCACTGAAAGCTGTAGCTGGTTTTCACTGTCCCTTGGAACTGCATTCGCTGCCACACAGACATTCGCGCTCTGCTAAAGCATTGCTTCGTAATGGGGCAACACTCTGTATGACTTTCTCCCAGTGCCTGGCAGTGAAATTGGAAACGTCCAGAGATTGCGCCCACAGGAAAGCTGCCAGCACTGAAAGATGTAGCTGGTTTTCACTGTCCCTTGGAACTGCATTCGCTGCCACATAGACATTCGCGCTCTGCTAAAGCTTTGCTTCCTAATGGGGCAACACTCTGTATGACTTTCTCCCAGTGCCTGGCAGTGAAATTGGAAACGTCCAGAGATTGTGCCCACAGGAAAGCTGCCAGCACTGAAAGCTGTAGCTGGTTTTCACTGTCCCTTGGAACTGCATTCGCTGCCACACAGACATTCGCGCTCTGCTAAAGCATTGCTTCGTAATGGGGCAACACTCTGTATGACTTTCTCCCAGTGCCTGGCAGTGAAATTGCAAACGTCCAGAGATTGCGCCCACAGGAAAGCTGCCAGCAGTGAAAGATGTAGCTGGTTTTCACTGTCCCCTGGAACTGCATTCGCTGCCACACAGACATTCGCGCTCTGCTAAAGCTTTGCTTCCTAATGGGGCAACACTCTGTATCTCTCTCTGGCAGAGCCCGGCAGTGAAATTGGAAACGTCCAAAGATTGCGCCCACAGGAAAGCTGCCAGCACTGAAAGCTGTAGCTGGTTTTCACTGTCCCTTGGAACTGCATTCGCTGCCACACAGACATTCGCGCTCTGCTAAAGCATTGCTTCCTAATGGGGCAACACTCTGTATCTCTCTCTGGCAGAGCCCGGCAGTGAAATTGAAACGTCCAGAGATTGCGCCCACAGGAAAGCTGCCAGCACTGAAAGCTGTAGCTGGTTTTCACTGTCCCTTGGAACTGCATTCGCTGCCACACAGACATTCGCGCTCTGCTAAAGCATTGCTTCGTAATGGGGCAACACTCTGTATGACTTTCTCCCAGTGCCTGGCAGTGACATTGGAAACGTCCAGAGATTGCGCCCACAGGAAAGCTGCCAGCACTGAAAGATGTAGCTGGTTTTCACTGTCCCCTGGAACTGCATTCGCTGCCACACAGACATTCGCGCTCTGCTAAAGCATTGCTTCGTAATGGGGCAACACTCTGTATCTCTCTCTGGCAGAGCCCGGCTGCCAAATTGGAAACGTCCAGAGATTGCGCCCACAGGAAAGCTGCCAGCACTGAAAGCTGTAGCTGGTTTTCACTGTCCCTTGGAACTGCATTCGCTGCCACACAGACATTCGCGCTCTGCTAAAGCTTTGCTTCCTAATGGGGCAACACTCTGTATGACTTTCTCCCAGTGCCCGGCAGTGAAATTGGAAACGTCCAGAGATTCTGCCCACAGGAAAGCTGCCAGCACTGAAAGCTGTAGCTGGTTTTCACTGTCCCTTGGAACTGCATTCGCTGCCACACAGACATTCGCGCTCTGCTAAAGCATTGCTTCGTAATGGGGCAACACTCTGTATCTCTCTCTGGCAGAGCCCGGCAGTGAAATTGGAAACGTCCAGAGATTGCGCCCACAGGAAAGCTGCCAGCACTGAAAGCTGTAGCTGGTTTTCACTGTCCCTTGGAACTGCATTCGCTGCCACACAGACATTCGCGCTCTGCTAAAGCATTGCATCCTAATGGGGTAACACTCTGTATCTCTCTCTGGCAGAGCCCGGCAGTGAAATTGAAACGTCCAGAGATTGCGCCCACAGGACAGCTGCCAGCACTGAAAGCTCTAGCTGGTTTTCACTGTCCCTTGGAACTGCATTCGCTGCCACACAGACATTCGCGCTCTGCTAAAGCATTGCTTCGTAATGGGGCAACACTCTGTATGACTTTCTCCCAGTGCCTGGCAGTGAAATTGGAAACGTCCAGAGATTCTGCCCACAGGAAAGCTGCCAGCACTGAAAGATGTAGCTGGTTTTCACTGTCCCCTGGAACTGCATTCGCTGCCACACAGACATTCGCGCTGTGCTAAAGCATTGCTTCGTAATGGGGCAACACTCTGTATCTCTCTCTGGCAGAGCCCGGCAGTGAAATTGGAAACGTCCAGAGATTGCGCCCACAGGAAAGCTGCCAGCACTGAAAGCTGTAGCTGGTTTTCACTGTCCCTTGGAACTGCATTCGCTGCCACACAGACATTCGCGCTCTGCTAAAGCTTTGCTTCCTAATGGGGCAACACTCTGTATGACTTTCTCCCAGTGCCCGGCAGTGAAATTGGAAACGTCCAGAGATTCTGCCCACAGGAAAGCTGCCAGCACTGAAAGCTGTAGCTGGTTTTCACTGTCCCTTGGAACTGCATTCGCTGCCACACAGACATTCGCGCTCTGCTAAAGCATTGCTTCGTAATGGGGCAACACTCTGTATCTCTCTCTGGCAGAGCCCGGCAGTGAAATTGGAAACGTCCAGAGATTGCGCCCACAGGAAAGCTGCCAGCACTGAAAGCTGTAGCTGGTTTTCACTGTCCCTTGGAACTGCATTCGCTGCCACACAGACATTCGCGCTCTGCTAAAGCATTGCATCCTAATGGGGCAACACTCTGTATCTCTCTCTGGCAGAGCCCGGCAGTGAAATTGAAACGTCCAGAGATTGCGCCCACAGGACAGCTGCCAGCACTGAAAGCTGTAGCTGGTTTTCACTGTCCCTTGGAACTGCATTCGCTGCCACACAGACATTCGCGCTCTGCTAAAGCATTGCTTCGTAATGGGGCAACACTCTGTATCTCTCTCTGGCAGAGCCCGGCAGTGAAATTGAAACGTCCAGAGATTGCGCCCACAGGAAAGCTGCCAGCACTGAAAGCTGTAGCTGGTTTTCACTGTCCCTTGGAACTGCATTCGCTGCCACACAGACATTCGCGCTCTGCTAAAGCATTGCTTCGTAATGGGGCAACACTCTGTATGACTTTCTCCCAGTGCCTGGCAGTGAAATTGGAAACGTCCAGAGATTGCGCCCACAGGAAAGCTGCCAGCACTGAAAGATGTAGCTGGTTTTCACTGTCCCCTGGAACTGCATTCGCTGCCACACAGACATTCGCGCTGTGCTAAAGCATTGCTTCGTAATGGGGCAACACTCTGTATCTCTCTCTGGCAGAGCCCGGCAGTGAAATTGGAAACGTCCAGAGATTGCGCCCACAGGAAAGCTGCCAGCACTGAAAGCTGTAGCTGGTTTTCACTGTCCCTTGGAACTGCATTCGCTGCCACACAGACATTCGCGCTCTGCTAAAGCTTTGCTTCCTAATGGGGCAACACTCTGTATCTCTCTCTGGCAGAGCCCGGCTGCCAAATTGGAAACGTTAGGACATTGCGCCCACAGGAAAGCTGCCAGCACTGAAAGCTGTAGCTGGTTTTCACTGTCCCCTGGAACTGCATTCGCTGCCACACAGACATTCGCGCTCTGCTAAAGCTTTGCTTCCTAATGGGGCAACACTCTGTATCTCTCTCTGGCAGAGCCCGGCAGTGAAATTGGAAACGTCCAGAGATTGCGCCCACAGGAAAGCTGCCAGCACTGAAAGCTCTAGCTGGTTTTCACTGTCCCTTGGAACTGCATTCGCTGCCACACAGACATTCGCGCTCTGCTAAAGCTTTGCTTCCTAATGGGGCAACACTCTGTATCTCTCTCTGGCAGAGCCCGGTAGTGAAATTGGAAACGTCCAGAGATTGCGCCCTTAGGAAAGCTGCCAGCACTGAAAGCTGTAGCTGGTTTTCACTGTCCCTTGGAACTGCATTCGCTGCCACACAGACATTCGCGCTCTGCTAAAGCATTGCTTCGTAATGGGGCAACACTCTGTATCTCTCTCTGGCAGAGCCCGGCAGTGAAATTGGAAACGTCCAGAGATTGCGCCCACAGGACAGCTACCAGCACTGAAAGCTGTAGCTGGTTTTCACTGTCCCTTGGAACTGCATTCGCTGCCACATAGACATTCGCGCTCTGCTAAAGCTTTGCTTCCTAATGGGGAAACTCTCTGTATGACTTTCTCCCAGTGCCCGGCAGTGAAATTGGAAACGTCCAGAGATTGTGCCCACAGGAAAGCTGCCAGCACTGAAAGCTGTAGCTGGTTTTCACTGTCCCTTGGAACTGCATTCGCTGCCACACAGACATTCGCGCTCTGCTAAAGCTTTGCTTCCTAATGGGGCAACACTCTGTATCTCTCTCTGGCAGAGCCCGGCAGTGAAATTGGAAACGTCCAGAGATTGCGCCCACAGGAAAGCTGCCAGCACTGAAAGCTCTAGCTGGTTTTCACTGTCCCTTGGAACTGCATTCGCTGCCACACAGACATTCGCGCTCTGCTAAAGCATTGCTTCGTAATGGGGCAACACTCTGTATCTCTCTCTGGCAGAGCCCGGCAGTGAAATTGAAACGTCCAGAGATTGCGCCCACAGGAAAGCTGCCAGCACTGAAAGCTGTAGCTGGTTTTCACTGTCCCTTGGAACTGCATTCGCTGCCACACAGACATTCGCGCTCTGCTAAAGCATTGCTTCGTAATGGGGCAACACTCTGTATGACTTTCTCCCAGTGCCTGGCAGTGAAATTGGAAACGTCCAGAGATTGCGCCCACAGGAAAGCTGCCAGCACTGAAAGATGTAGCTGGTTTTCACTGTCCCTTGGAACTGCATTCGCTGCCACATAGACATTCGCGCTCTGCTAAAGCTTTGCTTCCTAATGGGGCAACACTCTGTATGACTTTCTCCCAGTGCCCGGCAGTGAAATTGGAAACGTCCAGAGATTGTGCCCACAGGAAAGCTGCCAGCACTGAAAGCTGTAGCTGGTTTTCACTGTCCCTTGGAACTGCATTCGCTGCCACACAGACATTCGCGCTCTGCTAAAGCATTGCTTCGTAATGGGGCAACACTCTGTATGACTTTCTCCCAGTGCCTGGCAGTGAAATTGCAAACGTCCAGAGATTGCGCCCACAGGAAAGCTGCCAGCAGTGAAAGATGTAGCTGGTTTTCACTGTCCCCTGGAACTGCATTCGCTGCCACACAGACATTCGCGCTCTGCTAAAGCTTTGCTTCCTAATGGGGCAACACTCTGTATCTCTCTCTGGCAGAGCCCGGCAGTGAAATTGGAAACGTCCAAAGATTGCGCCCACAGGAAAGCTGCCAGCACTGAAAGCTGTAGCTGGTTTTCACTGTCCCTTGGAACTGCATTCGCTGCCACACAGACATTCGCGCTCTGCTAAAGCATTGCTTCCTAATGGGGCAACACTCTGTATCTCTCTCTGGCAGAGCCCGGCAGTGAAATTGAAACGTCCAGAGATTGCGCCCACAGGACAGCTGCCAGCACTGAAAGCTCTAGCTGGTTTTCACTGTCCCTTGGAACTGCATTCGCTGCCACACAGACATTCGCGCTCTGCTAAAGCATTTCTTCGTAATGGGGCAACACTCTGTATCTCTCTCTGGCAGAGCCCGGCAGTGAAATTGAAACGTCCAGAGATTGCGCCCACAGGAAAGCTGCCAGCACTGAAAGCTGTAGCTGGTTTTCACTGTCCCTTGGAACTGCATTCGCTGCCACACAGACATTCGCGCTCTGCTAAAGCATTGCTTCGTAATGGGGCAACACTCTGTATGACTTTCTCCCAGTGCCTGGCAGTGAAATTGGAAACGTCCAGAGATTGCGCCCACAGGAAAGCTGCCAGCACTGAAAGATGTAGCTGGTTTTCACTGTCCCCTGGAACTGCATTCGCTGCCACACAGACATTCGCGCTCTGCTAAAGCATTGCTTCGTAATGGGGCAACACTCTGTATCTCTCTCTGGCAGAGCCCGGCAGTGAAATTGGAAACGTCCAGAGATTGCGCCCACAGGAAAGCTGCCAGCACTGAAAGCTCTAGCTGGTTTTCACTGTCCCTTGGAACTGCATTCGCTGCCACACAGACATTCGCGCTCTGCTAAAGCTTTGCTTCCTAATGGGGCAACACTCTGTATCTCTCTCTGGCAGAGCCCGGTAGTGAAATTGGAAACGTCCAGAGATTGCGCCCTTAGGAAAGCTGCCAGCACTGAAAGCTGTAGCTGGTTTTCACTGTCCCTTGGAACTGCATTCGCTGCCACACAGACATTCGCGCTCTGCTAAAGCATTGCTTCGTAATGGGGCAACACTCTGTATCTCTCTCTGGCAGAGCCCGGCAGTGAAATTGGAAACGTCCAGAGATTGCGCCCACAGGACAGCTACCAGCACTGAAAGCTGTAGCTGGTTTTCACTGTCCCTTGGAACTGCATTCGCTGCCACATAGACATTCGCGCTCTGCTAAAGCTTTGCTTCCTAATGGGGCAACTCTCTGTATGACTTTCTCCCAGTGCCCGGCAGTGAAATTGGAAACGTCCAGAGATTCTGCCCACAGGAAAGCTGCCAGCACTGAAAGCTGTAGCTGGTTTTCACTGTCCCTTGGAACTGCATTCGCTGCCACACAGACATTCGCGCTCTGCTAAAGCTTTGCTTCGTAATGGGGCAACACTCTGTATCTCTCTCTGGCAGAGCCCGGCAGTGAAATTGGAAACGTCCAGAGATTGCGCCCACAGGAAAGCTGCCAGCACTGAAAGCTCTAGCTGTTTTTCACTGTCCCTTGGAACTGCATTCGCTGCCACACAGATATTCGCGCTCTGCTAAAGCTTTGCTTCCTAATGGGGCAACACTCTGTATGACTTTCTCACAGTGCCTGGCAGTGAAATTGGAAACGTCCAGAGATTGCGCCCACAGGAAAGCTGCCAGCACTGAAAGCTGAAGCTGGTTTTCACTGTCCCTTGGAACTGCATTCGCTGCCACACAGACATTCGCGCTCTGCTAAAGCATTGCTTCGTAATGGGGCAACACTCTGTATCTCTCTCTGGCAGAGCCCGGCAGTGAAATTGGAAACGTCCAGAGATTGCGCCCACAGGAAAGCTGCCAGCACTGAAAGCTGTAGCTGGTTTTCACTGTCCCTTGGAAATGCATTCGCTGCCACATAGACATTCGCGCTCTGCTAAAGCTTTGCTTCCTAATGGGGCAACACTCTGTATGACTTTCTCCCAGTGCCCGGTAGTGAAATTGGAAACGTCCAGAGATTGTGCCCACAGGAAAGCTGCCAGCACTGAAAGCTGTAGCTGGTTTTCACTGTCCCTTGGAACTGCATTCGCTGCCACACAGACATTCGCGCTCTGCTAAAGCATTGCTTCGTAATGGGGCAACACTCTGTATGACTTTCTCCCAGTACCTGGCAGTGAAATTGGAAACGTCCAGAGATTGCGCCCACAGGAAAGCTGCCAGCACTGAAAGATGTAGCTGGTTTTCACTGTCCCCTGGAACTGCATTCGCTGCCACACAGACATTCGCGCTCTGCTAAAGCATTGCTTCCTAATGGGGCAACACTCTGTATCTCTCTCTGGCAGAGCCCGGCAGTGAAATTGGAAACGTCCAGAGATTGCGCCCACAGGAAAGCTGCCAGCACTGAAAGCTGTAGCTGGTTTTCACTGTCCCTTGGAACTGCATTCGCTGCCACACAGACATTCGCGCTCTGCTAAAGCATTGCTTCGTAATGGGGCAACACTCTGTATCTCTCTCTGGCAGAGCCCGGCAGTGAAATTGGAAACGTCCAGAGATTGCGCCCACAGGAAAGCTGCCAGCACTGAAAGCTGTAGCTGGTTTTCACTGTCCCTTGGAACTGCATTCGCTGCCACACAGACATTCGCGCTCTGCTAAAGCTTTGCTTCCTAATGGGGCAACACTCTGTATGACTTTCTCCCAGTGCCCGGCAGTGAAATTGGAAACGTCCAGAGATTCTGCCCACAGGAAAGCTGCCAGCACTGAAAGCTGTAGCTGGTTTTCACTGTCCCTTGGAACTGCATTCGCTGCCACACAGACATTCGCGCTCTGCTAAAGCATTGCTTCGTAATGGGGCAACACTCTGTATCTCTCTCTGGCAGAGCCCGGCAGTGAAATTGGAAACGTCCAGAGATTGCGCCCACAGGAAAGCTGCCAGCACTGAAAGCTGTAGCTGGTTTTCACTGTCCCTTGGAACTGCATTCGCTGCCACACAGACATTCGCGCTCTGCTAAAGCATTGCATCCTAATGGGGTAACACTCTGTATCTCTCTCTGGCAGAGCCCGGCAGTGAAATTGAAACGTCCAGAGATTGCGCCCACAGGACAGCTGCCAGCACTGAAAGCTGTAGCTGGTTTTCACTGTCCCTTGGAACTGCATTCGCTGCCACACAGACATTCGCGCTCTGCTAAAGCATTGCTTCGTAATGGGGCAACACTCTGTATCTCTCTCTGGCAGAGCCCGGCAGTGAAATTGAAACGTCCAGAGATTGCGCCCACAGGAAAGCTGCCAGCACTGAAAGCTGTAGCTGGTTTTCACTGTCCCTTGGAACTGCATTCGCTGCCACACAGACATTCGCGCTCTGCTAAAGCATTGCTTCGTAATGGGGCAACACTCTGTATGACTTTCTCCCAGTGCCTGGCAGTGAAATTGGAAACGTCCAGAGATTGCGCCCACAGGAAAGCTGCCAGCACTGAAAGATGTAGCTGGTTTTCACTGTCCCCTGGAACTGCATTCGCTGCCACACAGACATTCGCGCTGTGCTAAAGCATTGCTTCGTAATGGGGCAACACTCTGTATCTCTCTCTGGCAGAGCCCGGCAGTGAAATTGGAAACGTCCAGAGATTGCGCCCACAGGAAAGCTGCCAGCACTGAAAGCTGTAGCTGGTTTTCACTGTCCCTTGGAACTGCATTCGCTGCCACACAGACATTCGCGCTCTGCTAAAGCTTTGCTTCCTAATGGGGCAACACTCTGTATCTCTCTCTGGCAGAGCCCGGCAGTGAAATTGGAAACGTCCAGAGATTGCGCCCACAGGAAAGCTGCCAGCACTGAAAGCTCTAGCTGGTTTTCACTGTCCCTTGGAACTGCATTCGCTGCCACACAGACATTCGCGCTCTGCTAAAGCATTGCTTCGTAATGGGGCAACACTCTGTATCTCTCTCTGGCAGAGCCCGGCAGTGAAATTGGAAACGTCCAAAGATTGCGCCCACAGGAAAGCTGCCAGCACTGAAAGCTGTAGCTGGTTTTCACTGTCCCTTGGAACTGCATTAGCTGCCACACAGACATTCGCGCTCTGCTAAAGCATTGCTTCCTAATGGGGCAACACTCTGTATCTCTCTCTGGCAGAGCCCGGCAGTGAAATTGAAACGTCCAGAGATTGCGCCCACAGGACAGCTGCCAGCACTGAAAGCTCTAGCTGGTTTTCACTGTCCCTTGGAACTGCATTCGCTGCCACACAGACATTCGCGCTCTGCTAAAGCATTTCTTCGTAATGGGGCAACACTCTGTATCTCTCTCTGGCAGATCCCGGCAGTGAAATTGAAAGGTCCAGAGATTGCGCCCACAGGAAAGCTGCCAGCACTGAAAGCTGTAGCTGGTTTTCACTGTCCCTTGGAACTGCATTCGCTGCCACACAGACATTCGCGCTCTGCTAAAGCATTGCTTCGTAATGGGGCAACACTCTGTATGACTTTCTCCCAGTGCCTGGCAGTGAAATTGGAAACGTCCAGAGATTGCGCCCACAGGAAACCTGCCAGCACTGAAAGCTGTAGCTGGTTTTCACTGTCCCTTGGAACTGCATTCGCTGCCACACAGACATTTGCGCTCTGCTAAAGCATTGCTTCGTAATGGGGCAACACTCTGTATCTCTCTCTGGCAGAGCCCGGCAGTGAAATTGGAAACGTCCAGAGATTGCGCCCACAGGAAAGCTGCCAGCACTGAAAGCTCTAGCTGGTTTTCACTGTCCCTTGGAACTGCATTCGCTGCCACACAGACATTCGCGCTCTGCTAAAGCTTTGCTTCCTAATGGGGCAACACTCTGTATGACTTTCTCCCAGTGCTCGGCAGTGAAATTGGAAACGTCCAGAGATTGTGCCCACAGGAAACCTGCCAGCACTGAAAGCTGTAGCTGGTTTTCACTGTCCCTTGGAACTGCATTCGCTGCCACACAGACATTTGCGCTCTGCTAAAGCATTGCTTCGTAATGGGGCAACACTCTGTATCTCTCTCTGGCAGAGCCCGGCAGTGAAATTGGAAACGTCCAGAGATTGCGCCCACAGGAAAGCTGCCAGCACTGAAAGCTCTAGCTGGTTTTCACTGTCCCTTGGAACTGCATTCGCTGCCACACAGACATTCGCGCTCTGCTAAAGCTTTGCTTCCTAATGGGGCAACACTCTGTATGACTTTCTCCCAGTGCTCGGCAGTGAAATTGGAAACGTCCAGAGATTCTGCCCACAGGAAAGCTGCCAGCACTGAAAGCTGTAGCTGGTTTTCACTGTCCCTTGGAACTGCATTCGCTGCCACACAGACATTCGCGCTCTGCTAAAGCTTTGCTTCCTAATGGGGCAACACTCTGTATCTCTCTCTGGCAGAGCCCGGCAGTGAAATTGGAAACGTCCAAAGATTGCGCCCACAGGAAAGCTGCCAGCACTGAAAGCTGTAGCTGGTTTTCACTGTCCCTTGGAACTGCATTCGCTGCCACACAGACATTCGCGCTCTGCTAAAGCATTGCTTCCTAATGGGGCAACACTCTGTATCTCTCTCTGGCAGAGCCCGGCAGTGAAATTGAAACGTCCAGAGATTGCGCCCACAGGAAAGCTGCCAGCACTGAAAGCTGTAGCTGGTTTTCACTGTCCCTTGGAACTGCATTCGCTGCCACACAGACATTCGCGCTCTGCTAAAGCATTGCTTCGTAATGGGGCAACACTCTGTATGACTTTCTCCCAGTGCCTGGCAGTGAAATTGGAAACGTCCAGAGATTGCGCCCACAGGAAAGCTGCCAGCACTGAAAGATGTAGCTGGTTTTCACTGTCCCCTGGAACTGCATTCGCTGCCACACAGACATTCGCGCTCTGCTAAAGCATTGCTTCGTAATGGGGCAACACTCTGTATCTCTCTCTGGCAGAGCCCGGCAGTGAAATTGGAAAAGTCCAGAGATTGCGCCCACAGGAAAGCTGCCAGCACTGAAAGCTCTAGCTGGTTTTCACTGTCCCTTGGAACTGCATTCGCTGCCACACAGACATTCGCGCTCTGCTAAAGCTTTGCTTCCTAATGGGGCAACACTCTGTATCTCTCTCTGGCAGAGCCCGGTAGTGAAATTGGAAACGTCCAGAGATTGCGCCCTTAGGAAAGCTGCCAGCACTGAAAGCTGTAGCTGGTTTTCACTGTCCCTTGGAACTGCATTCGCTGCCACACAGACATTCGCGCTCTGCTAAAGCATTGCTTCGTAATGGGGCAACACTCTGTATCTCTCTCTGGCAGAGCCCGGCAGTGAAATTGGAAACGTCCAGAGATTGCGCCCACAGGACAGCTACCAGCACTGAAAGCTGTAGCTGGTTTTCACTGTCCCTTGGAACTGCATTCGCTGCCACATAGACATTCGCGCTCTGCTAAAGCTTTGCTTCCTAATGGGGCAACTCTCTGTATGACTTTCTCCCAGTGCCCGGCAGTGAAATTGGAAACGTCCAGAGATTCTGCCCACAGGAAAGCTGCCAGCACTGAAAGCTGTAGCTGGTTTTCACTGTCCCTTGGAACTGCATTCGCTGCCACACAGACATTCGCGCTCTGCTAAAGCTTTGCTTCGTAATGGGGCAACACTCTGTATCTCTCTCTGGCAGAGCCCGGCAGTGAAATTGGAAACGTCCAGAGATTGCGCCCACAGGAAAGCTGCCAGCACTGAAAGCTCTAGCTGGTTTTCACTGTCCCTTGGAACTGCATTCGCTGCCACACAGACATTCGCGCTCTGCTAAAGCTTTGCTTCCTAATGGGGCAACACTCTGTATGACTTTCTCCCAGTGCTCGGCAGTGAAATTGGAAACGTCCAGAGATTCTGCCCACAGGAAAGCTGCCAGCACTGAAAGCTGTAGCTGGTTTTCACTGTCCCTTGGAACTGCATTCGCTGCCACACAGACATTCGCGCTCTGCTAAAGCTTTGCTTCCTAATGGGGCAACACTCTGTATCTCTCTCTGGCAGAGCCCGGCAGTGAAATTGGAAACGTCCAAAGATTGCGCCCACAGGAAAGCTGCCAGCACTGAAAGCTGTAGCTGGTTTTCACTGTCCCTTGGAACTGCATTCGCTGCCACACAGACATTCGCGCTCTGCTAAAGCATTTCTTCGTAATGGGGCAACACTCTGTATCTCTCTCTGGCAGAGCCCGGCAGTGAAATTGAAACGTCCAGAGATTGCGCCCACAGGAAAGCTGCCAGCACTGAAAGCTGTAGCTGGTTTTCACTGTCCCTTGGAACTGCATTCGCTGCCACACAGACATTCGCGCTCTGCTAAAGCATTGCTTCGTAATGGGGCAACACTCTGTATGACTTTCTCCCAGTGCCTGGCAGTGAAATTGGAAACGTCCAGAGATTGCGCCCACAGGAAAGCTGCCAGCACTGAAAGATGTAGCTGGTTTTCACTGTCCCCTGGAACTGCATTCGCTGCCACACAGACATTCGCGCTCTGCTAAAGCATTGCTTCGTAATGGGGCAACACTCTGTATCTCTCTCTGGCAGAGCCCGGCAGTGAAATTGGAAAAGTCCAGAGATTGCGCCCACAGGAAAGCTGCCAGCACTGAAAGCTCTAGCTGGTTTTCACTGTCCCTTGGAACTGCATTCGCTGCCACACAGACATTCGCGCTCTGCTAAAGCTTTGCTTCCTAATGGGGCAACACTCTGTATCTCTCTCTGGCAGAGCCCGGTAGTGAAATTGGAAACGTCCAGAGATTGCGCCCTTAGGAAAGCTGCCAGCACTGAAAGCTGTAGCTGGTTTTCACTGTCCCTTGGAACTGCATTCGCTGCCACACAGACATTCGCGCTCTGCTAAAGCATTGCTTCGTAATGGGGCAACACTCTGTATCTCTCTCTGGCAGAGCCCGGCAGTGAAATTGGAAACGTCCAGAGATTGCGCCCACAGGACAGCTACCAGCACTGAAAGCTGTAGCTGGTTTTCACTGTCCCTTGGAACTGCATTCGCTGCCACATAGACATTCGCGCTCTGCTAAAGCTTTGCTTCCTAATGGGGCAACTCTCTGTATGACTTTCTCCCAGTGCCCGGCAGTGAAATTGGAAACGTCCAGAGATTCTGCCCACAGGAAAGCTGCCAGCACTGAAAGCTGTAGCTGGTTTTCACTGTCCCTTGGAACTGCATTCGCTGCCACACAGACATTCGCGCTCTGCTAAAGCTTTGCTTCGTAATGGGGCAACACTCTGTATCTCTCTCTGGCAGAGCCCGGCAGTGAAATTGGAAACGTCCAGAGATTGCGCCCACAGGAAAGCTGCCAGCACTGAAAGCTCTAGCTGGTTTTCACTGTCCCTTGGAACTGCATTCGCTGCCACACAGACATTCGCGCTCTGCTAAAGCTTTGCTTCCTAATGGGGCAACACTCTGTATGACTTTCTCCCAGTGCCTGGCAGTGAAATTGGAAACGTCCAGAGATTGCGCCCACAGGAAAGCTGCCAGCACTGAAAGCTGAAGCTGGTTTTCACTGTCCCTTGGAACTGCATTCGCTGCCACACAGACATTCGCGCTCTGCTAAAGCATTGCTTCGTAATGGGGCAACACTCTGTATCTCTCTCTGGCAGAGCCCGGCAGTGAAATTGGAAACGTCCAGAGATTGTGCCCACAGGAAAGCTGCCAGCACTGAAAGCTGTAGCTGGTTTTCACTGTCCCTTGGAACTGCATTCGCTGCCACACAGACATTCGCGCTCTGCTAAAGCATTGCTTCGTAATGGGGCAACACTCTGTATGACTTTCTCCCAGTGCCTGGCAGTGAAATTGGAAACGTCCAGAGATTGCGCCCACAGGAAAGCTGCCAGCACTGAAAGATGTAGCTGGTTTTCACTGTCCCTTGGAACTGCATTCGCTGCCACATAGACATTCGCGCTCTGCTAAAGCTTTGCTTCCTAATGGGGCAACACTCTGTATGACTTTCTCCCAGTGCCCGGCAGTGAAATTGGAAACGTCCAGAGATTGTGCCCACAGGAAAGCTGCCAGCACTGAAAGCTGTAGCTGGTTTTCACTGTCCCTTGGAACTGCATTCGCTGCCACACAGACATTCGCGCTCTGCTAAAGCATTGCTTCGTAATGGGGCAACACTCTGTATGACTTTCTCCCAGTGCCTGGCAGTGAAATTGCAAACGTCCAGAGATTGCGCCCACAGGAAAGCTGCCAGCAGTGAAAGATGTAGCTGGTTTTCACTGTCCCCTGGAACTGCATTCGCTGCCACACAGACATTCGCGCTCTGCTAAAGCTTTGCTTCCTAATGGGGCAACACTCTGTATCTCTCTCTGGCAGAGCCCGGCAGTGAAATTGGAAACGTCCAAAGATTGCGCCCACAGGAAAGCTGCCAGCACTGAAAGCTGTAGCTGGTTTTCACTGTCCCTTGGAACTGCATTCGCTGCCACACAGACATTCGCGCTCTGCTAAAGCATTGCTTCCTAATGGGGCAACACTCTGTATCTCTCTCTGGCAGAGCCCGGCAGTGAAATTGAAACGTCCAGAGATTGCGCCCACAGGAAAGCTGCCAGCACTGAAAGCTGTAGCTGGTTTTCACTGTCCCTTGGAACTGCATTCGCTGCCACACAGACATTCGCGCTCTGCTAAAGCATTGCTTCGTAATGGGGCAACACTCTGTATGACTTTCTCCCAGTGCCTGGCAGTGACATTGGAAACGTCCAGAGATTGCGCCCACAGGAAAGCTGCCAGCACTGAAAGATGTAGCTGGTTTTCACTGTCCCCTGGAACTGCATTCGCTGCCACACAGACATTCGCGCTCTGCTAAAGCATTGCTTCGTAATGGGGCAACACTCTGTATCTCTCTCTGGCAGAGCCCGGCTGCCAAATTGGAAACGTCCAGAGATTGCGCCCACAGGAAAGCTGCCAGCACTGAAAGCTGTAGCTGGTTTTCACTGTCCCTTGGAACTGCATTCGCTGCCACACAGACATTCGCGCTCTGCTAAAGCTTTGCTTCCTAATGGGGCAACACTCTGTATGACTTTCTCCCAGTGCCCGGCAGTGAAATTGGAAACGTCCAGAGATTCTGCCCACAGGAAAGCTGCCAGCACTGAAAGCTGTAGCTGGTTTTCACTGTCCCTTGGAACTGCATTCGCTGCCACACAGACATTCGCGCTCTGCTAAAGCATTGCTTCGTAATGGGGCAACACTCTGTATCTCTCTCTGGCAGAGCCCGGCAGTGAAATTGGAAACGTCCAGAGATTGCGCCCACAGGAAAGCTGCCAGCACTGAAAGCTGTAGCTGGTTTTCACTGTCCCTTGGAACTGCATTCGCTGCCACACAGACATTCGCGCTCTGCTAAAGCATTGCATCCTAATGGGGTAACACTCTGTATCTCTCTCTGGCAGAGCCCGGCAGTGAAATTGAAACGTCCAGAGATTGCGCCCACAGGACAGCTGCCAGCACTGAAAGCTCTAGCTGGTTTTCACTGTCCCTTGGAACTGCATTCGCTGCCACACAGACATTCGCGCTCTGCTAAAGCATTGCTTCGTAATGGGGCAACACTCTGTATGACTTTCTCCCAGTGCCTGGCAGTGAAATTGGAAACGTCCAGAGATTCTGCCCACAGGAAAGCTGCCAGCACTGAAAGATGTAGCTGGTTTTCACTGTCCCCTGGAACTGCATTCGCTGCCACACAGACATTCGCGCTGTGCTAAAGCATTGCTTCGTAATGGGGCAACACTCTGTATCTCTCTCTGGCAGAGCCCGGCAGTGAAATTGGAAACGTCCAGAGATTGCGCCCACAGGAAAGCTGCCAGCACTGAAAGCTGTAGCTGGTTTTCACTGTCCCTTGGAACTGCATTCGCTGCCACACAGACATTCGCGCTCTGCTAAAGCATTGCTTCGTAATGGGGCAACACTCTGTATCTCTCTCTGGCAGAGCCCGGCAGTGAAATTGGAAACGTCCAGAGATTGCGCCCACAGGAAAGCTGCCAGCACTGAAAGCTCTAGCTGGTTTTCACTGTCCCTTGGAACTGCATTCGCTGCCACACAGACATTCGCGCTCTGCTAAAGCTTTGCTTCCTAATGGGGCAACACTCTGTATGACTTTCTCCCAGTGCCCGGCAGTGAAATTGGAAACGTCCAGAGATTCTGCCCACAGGAAAGCTGCCAGCACTGAAAGCTGTAGCTGGTTTTCACTGTCCCTTGGAACTGCATTCGCTGCCACACAGACATTCGCGCTCTGCTAAAGCATTGCTTCGTAATGGGGCAACACTCTGTATCTCTCTCTGGCAGAGCCCGGCAGTGAAATTGGAAACGTCCAGAGATTGCGCCCACAGGAAAGCTGCCAGCACTGAAAGCTGTAGCTGGTTTTCACTGTCCCTTGGAACTGCATTCGCTGCCACACAGACATTCGCGCTCTGCTAAAGCATTGCATCCTAATGGGGCAACACTCTGTATCTCTCTCTGGCAGAGCCCGGCAGTGAAATTGAAACGTCCAGAGATTGCGCCCACAGGACAGCTGCCAGCACTGAAAGCTGTAGCTGGTTTTCACTGTCCCTTGGAACTGCATTCGCTGCCACACAGACATTCGCGCTCTGCTAAAGCATTGCTTCGTAATGGGGCAACACTCTGTATCTCTCTCTGGCAGAGCCCGGCAGTGAAATTGAAACGTCCAGAGATTGCGCCCACAGGAAAGCTGCCAGCACTGAAAGCTGTAGCTGGTTTTCACTGTCCCTTGGAACTGCATTCGCTGCCACACAGACATTCGCGCTCTGCTAAAGCATTGCTTCGTAATGGGGCAACACTCTGTATGACTTTCTCCCAGTGCCTGGCAGTGAAATTGGAAACGTCCAGAGATTGCGCCCACAGGAAAGCTGCCAGCACTGAAAGATGTAGCTGGTTTTCACTGTCCCCTGGAACTGCATTCGCTGCCACACAGACATTCGCGCTGTGCTAAAGCATTGCTTCGTAATGGGGCAACACTCTGTATCTCTCTCTGGCAGAGCCCGGCAGTGAAATTGGAAACGTCCAGAGATTGCGCCCACAGGAAAGCTGCCAGCACTGAAAGCTCTAGCTGGTTTTCACTGTCCCTTGGAACTGCATTCGCTGCCACACAGACATTCGCGCTCTGCTAAAGCTTTGCTTCCTAATGGGGCAACACTCTGTATCTCTCTCTGGCAGAGCCCGGTAGTGAAATTGGAAACGTCCAGAGATTGCGCCCTTAGGAAAGCTGCCAGCACTGAAAGCTGTAGCTGGTTTTCACTGTCCCTTGGAACTGCATTCGCTGCCACACAGACATTCGCGCTCTGCTAAAGCATTGCTTCGTAATGGGGCAACACTCTGTATCTCTCTCTGGCAGAGCCCGGCAGTGAAATTGGAAACGTCCAGAGATTGCGCCCACAGGACAGCTACCAGCACTGAAAGCTGTAGCTGGTTTTCACTGTCCCTTGGAACTGCATTCGCTGCCACATAGACATTCGCGCTCTGCTAAAGCTTTGCTTCCTAATGGGGAAACTCTCTGTATGACTTTCTCCCAGTGCCCGGCAGTGAAATTGGAAACGTCCAGAGATTGTGCCCACAGGAAAGCTGCCAGCACTGAAAGCTGTAGCTGGTTTTCACTGTCCCTTGGAACTGCATTCGCTGCCACACAGACATTCGCGCTCTGCTAAAGCTTTGCTTCCTAATGGGGCAACACTCTGTATCTCTCTCTGGCAGAGCCCGGCAGTGAAATTGGAAACGTCCAGAGATTGCGCCCACAGGAAAGCTGCCAGCACTGAAAGCTCTAGCTGGTTTTCACTGTCCCTTGGAACTGCATTCGCTGCCACACAGACATTCGCGCTCTGCTAAAGCATTGCTTCGTAATGGGGCAACACTCTGTATCTCTCTCTGGCAGAGCCCGGCAGTGAAATTGAAACGTCCAGAGATTGCGCCCACAGGAAAGCTGCCAGCACTGAAAGCTGTAGCTGGTTTTCACTGTCCCTTGGAACTGCATTCGCTGCCACACAGACATTCGCGCTCTGCTAAAGCATTGCTTCGTAATGGGGCAACACTCTGTATGACTTTCTCCCAGTGCCTGGCAGTGAAATTGGAAACGTCCAGAGATTGCGCCCACAGGAAAGCTGCCAGCACTGAAAGATGTAGCTGGTTTTCACTGTCCCTTGGAACTGCATTCGCTGCCACATAGACATTCGCGCTCTGCTAAAGCTTTGCTTCCTAATGGGGCAACACTCTGTATGACTTTCTCCCAGTGCCCGGCAGTGAAATTGGAAACGTCCAGAGATTGTGCCCACAGGAAAGCTGCCAGCACTGAAAGCTGTAGCTGGTTTTCACTGTCCCTTGGAACTGCATTCGCTGCCACACAGACATTCGCGCTCTGCTAAAGCATTGCTTCGTAATGGGGCAACACTCTGTATGACTTTCTCCCAGTGCCTGGCAGTGAAATTGCAAACGTCCAGAGATTGCGCCCACAGGAAAGCTGCCAGCAGTGAAAGATGTAGCTGGTTTTCACTGTCCCCTGGAACTGCATTCGCTGCCACACAGACATTCGCGCTCTGCTAAAGCTTTGCTTCCTAATGGGGCAACACTCTGTATCTCTCTCTGGCAGAGCCCGGCAGTGAAATTGGAAACGTCCAAAGATTGCGCCCACAGGAAAGCTGCCAGCACTGAAAGCTGTAGCTGGTTTTCACTGTCCCTTGGAACTGCATTCGCTGCCACACAGACATTCGCGCTCTGCTAAAGCATTGCTTCCTAATGGGGCAACACTCTGTATCTCTCTCTGGCAGAGCCCGGCAGTGAAATTGAAACGTCCAGAGATTGCGCCCACAGGACAGCTGCCAGCACTGAAAGCTCTAGCTGGTTTTCACTGTCCCTTGGAACTGCATTCGCTGCCACACAGACATTCGCGCTCTGCTAAAGCATTTCTTCGTAATGGGGCAACACTCTGTATCTCTCTCTGGCAGAGCCCGGCAGTGAAATTGAAACGTCCAGAGATTGCGCCCACAGGAAAGCTGCCAGCACTGAAAGCTGTAGCTGGTTTTCACTGTCCCTTGGAACTGCATTCGCTGCCACACAGACATTCGCGCTCTGCTAAAGCATTGCTTCGTAATGGGGCAACACTCTGTATGACTTTCTCCCAGTGCCTGGCAGTGAAATTGGAAACGTCCAGAGATTGCGCCCACAGGAAAGCTGCCAGCACTGAAAGATGTAGCTGGTTTTCACTGTCCCCTGGAACTGCATTCGCTGCCACACAGACATTCGCGCTCTGCTAAAGCATTGCTTCGTAATGGGGCAACACTCTGTATCTCTCTCTGGCAGAGCCCGGCAGTGAAATTGGAAACGTCCAGAGATTGCGCCCACAGGAAAGCTGCCAGCACTGAAAGCTCTAGCTGGTTTTCACTGTCCCTTGGAACTGCATTCGCTGCCACACAGACATTCGCGCTCTGCTAAAGCTTTGCTTCCTAATGGGGCAACACTCTGTATCTCTCTCTGGCAGAGCCCGGTAGTGAAATTGGAAACGTCCAGAGATTGCGCCCTTAGGAAAGCTGCCAGCACTGAAAGCTGTAGCTGGTTTTCACTGTCCCTTGGAACTGCATTCGCTGCCACACAGACATTCGCGCTCTGCTAAAGCATTGCTTCGTAATGGGGCAACACTCTGTATCTCTCTCTGGCAGAGCCCGGCAGTGAAATTGGAAACGTCCAGAGATTGCGCCCACAGGACAGCTACCAGCACTGAAAGCTGTAGCTGGTTTTCACTGTCCCTTGCAACTGCATTCGCTGCCACATAGACATTCGCGCTCTGCTAAAGCTTTGCTTCCTAATGGGGCAACTCTCTGTATGACTTTCTCCCAGTGCCCGGCAGTGAAATTGGAAACGTCCAGAGATTCTGCCCACAGGAAAGCTGCCAGCACTGAAAGCTGTAGCTGGTTTTCACTGTCCCTTGGAACTGCATTCGCTGCCACACAGACATTCGCGCTCTGCTAAAGCTTTGCTTCGTAATGGGGCAACACTCTGTATCTCTCTCTGGCAGAGCCCGGCAGTGAAATTGGAAACGTCCAGAGATTGCGCCCACAGGAAAGCTGCCAGCACTGAAAGCTCTAGCTGTTTTTCACTGTCCCTTGGAACTGCATTCGCTGCCACACAGACATTCGCGCTCTGCTAAAGCTTTGCTTCCTAATGGGGCAACACTCTGTATGACTTTCTCACAGTGCCTGGCAGTGAAATTGGAAACGTCCAGAGATTGCGCCCACAGGAAAGCTGCCAGCACTGAAAGCTGAAGCTGGTTTTCACTGTCCCTTGGAACTGCATTCGCTGCCACACAGACATTCGCGCTCTGCTAAAGCATTGCTTCGTAATGGGGCAACACTCTGTATCTCTCTCTGGCAGAGCCCGGCAGTGAAATTGGAAACGTCCAGAGATTGCGCCCACAGGAAAGCTGCCAGCACTGAAAGCTGTAGCTGGTTTTCACTGTCCCTTGGAAATGCATTCGCTGCCACATAGACATTCGCGCTCTGCTAAAGCTTTGCTTCCTAATGGGGCAACACTCTGTATGACTTTCTCCCAGTGCCCGGTAGTGAAATTGGAAACGTCCAGAGATTGTGCCCACAGGAAAGCTGCCAGCACTGAAAGCTGTAGCTGGTTTTCACTGTCCCTTGGAACTGCATTCGCTGCCACACAGACATTCGCGCTCTGCTAAAGCATTGCTTCGTAATGGGGCAACACTCTGTATGACTTTCTCCCAGTACCTGGCAGTGAAATTGGAAACGTCCAGAGATTGCGCCCACAGGAAAGCTGCCAGCACTGAAAGATGTAGCTGGTTTTCACTGTCCCCTGGAACTGCATTCGCTGCCACACAGACATTCGCGCTCTGCTAAAGCATTGCTTCGTAATGGGGCAACACTCTGTATCTCTCTCTGGCAGAGCCCGGCAGTGAAATTGGAAACGTCCAGAGATTGCGCCCACAGGAAAGCTGCCAGCACTGAAAGCTGTAGCTGGTTTTCACTGTCCCTTGGAACTGCATTCGCTGCCACACAGACATTCGCGCTCTGCTAAAGCATTGCTTCGTAATGGGGCAACACTCTGTATCTCTCTCTGGCAGAGCCCGGCAGTGAAATTGGAAACGTCCAGAGATTGCGCCCACAGGAAAGCTGCCAGCACTGAAAGCTGTAGCTGGTTTTCACTGTCCCTTGGAACTGCATTCGCTGCCACACAGACATTCGCGCTCTGCTAAAGCTTTGCTTCCTAATGGGGCAACACTCTGTATGACTTTCTCCCAGTGCCCGGCAGTGAAATTGGAAACGTCCAGAGATTCTGCCCACAGGAAAGCTGCCAGCACTGAAAGCTGTAGCTGGTTTTCACTGTCCCTTGGAACTGCATTCGCTGCCACACAGACATTCGCGCTCTGCTAAAGCATTGCTTCGTAATGGGGCAACACTCTGTATCTCTCTCTGGCAGAGCCCGGCAGTGAAATTGGAAACGTCCAGAGATTGCGCCCACAGGAAAGCTGCCAGCACTGAAAGCTGTAGCTGGTTTTCACTGTCCCTTGGAACTGCATTCGCTGCCACACAGACATTCGCGCTCTGCTAAAGCATTGCATCCTAATGGGGTAACACTCTGTATCTCTCTCTGGCAGAGCCCGGCAGTGAAATTGAAACGTCCAGAGATTGCGCCCACAGGACAGCTGCCAGCACTGAAAGCTGTAGCTGGTTTTCACTGTCCCTTGGAACTGCATTCGCTGCCACACAGACATTCGCGCTCTGCTAAAGCATTGCTTCGTAATGGGGCAACACTCTGTATCTCTCTCTGGCAGAGCCCGGCAGTGAAATTGAAACGTCCAGAGATTGCGCCCACAGGAAAGCTGCCAGCACTGAAAGCTGTAGCTGGTTTTCACTGTCCCTTGGAACTGCATTCGCTGCCACACAGACATTCGCGCTCTGCTAAAGCATTGCTTCGTAATGGGGCAACACTCTGTATGACTTTCTCCCAGTGCCTGGCAGTGAACTTGGAAACGTCCAGAGATTGCGCCCACAGGAAAGCTGCCAGCACTGAAAGATGTAGCTGGTTTTCACTGTCCCCTGGAACTGCATTCGCTGCCACACAGACATTCGCGCTGTGCTAAAGCATTGCTTCGTAATGGGGCAACACTCTGTATCTCTCTCTGGCAGAGCCCGGCAGTGAAATTGGAAACGTCCAGAGATTGCGCCCACAGGAAAGCTGCCAGCACTGAAAGCTGTAGCTGGTTTTCACTGTCCCTTGGAACTGCATTCGCTGCCACACAGACATTCGCGCTCTGCTAAAGCTTTGCTTCCTAATGGGGCAACACTCTGTATCTCTCTCTGGCAGAGCCCGGCAGTGAAATTGGAAACGTCCAGAGATTGCGCCCACAGGAAAGCTGCCAGCACTGAAAGCTCTAGCTGGTTTTCACTGTCCCTTGGAACTGCATTCGCTGCCACACAGACATTCGCGCTCTGCTAAAGCATTGCTTCGTAATGGGGCAACACTCTGTATCTCTCTCTGGCAGAGCCCGGCAGTGAAATTGGAAACGTCCAAAGATTGCGCCCACAGGAAAGCTGCCAGCACTGAAAGCTGTAGCTGGTTTTCACTGTCCCTTGGAACTGCATTAGCTGCCACACAGACATTCGCGCTCTGCTAAAGCATTGCTTCCTAATGGGGCAACACTCTGTATCTCTCTCTGGCAGAGCCCGGCAGTGAAATTGAAACGTCCAGAGATTGCGCCCACAGGACAGCTGCCAGCACTGAAAGCTGTAGCTGGTTTTCACTGTCCCTTGGAACTGCATTCGCTGCCACACAGACATTCGCGCTCTGCTAAAGCATTTCTTCGTAATGGGGCAACACTCTGTATCTCTCTCTGGCAGATCCCGGCAGTGAAATTGAAAGGTCCAGAGATTGCGCCCACAGGAAAGCTGCCAGCACTGAAAGCTGTAGCTGGTTTTCACTGTCCCTTGGAACTGCATTCGCTGCCACACAGACATTCGCGCTCTGCTAAAGCATTGCTTCGTAATGGGGCAACACTCTGTATGACTTTCTCCCAGTGCCTGGCAGTGAAATTGGAAACGTCCAGAGATTGCGCCCACAGGAAAGCTGCCAGCACTGAAAGATGTAGCTGGTTTTCACTGTCCCCTGGAACTGCATTCGCTGCCACACAGACATTCGCGCTCTGCTAAAGCATTGCTTCGTAATGGGGCAACACTCTGTATCTCTCTCTGGCAGAGCCCGGCAGTGAAATTGGAAACGTCCAGAGATTGCGCCCACAGGAAAGCTGCCAGCACTGAAAGCTCTAGCTGGTTTTCACTGTCCCCTGGAACTGCATTCGCTGCCACACAGACATTCGCGCTCTGCTAAAGCATTGCTTCCTAATGGGGCAACACTCTGTATCTCTCTCTGGCAGAGCCCGGCAGTGAAATTGGAAACGTCCAGAGATTGCGCCCACAGGAAAGCTGCCAGCACTGAAAGCTGTAGCTGGTTTTCACTGTCCCTTGGAACTGCATTCGCTGCCACATAGACATTCGCGCTCTGCTAAAGCTTTGCTTCCTAATGGGGCAACACTCTGTATGACTTTCTCCCAGTGCCCGGTAGTGAAATTGGAAACGTCCAGAGATTGTGCCCACAGGAAACCTGCCAGCACTGAAAGCTGTAGCTGGTTTTCACTGTCCCTTGGAACTGCATTCGCTGCCACACAGACATTTGCGCTCTGCTAAAGCATTGCTTCGTAATGGGGCAACACTCTGTATCTCTCTCTGGCAGAGCCCGGCAGTGAAATTGGAAACGTCCAGAGATTGCGCCCACAGGAAAGCTGCCAGCACTGAAAGCTCTAGCTGGTTTTCACTGTCCCTTGGAACTGCATTCGCTGCCACACAGACATTCGCGCTCTGCTAAAGCTTTGCTTCCTAATGGGGCAACACTCTGTATGACTTTCTCCCAGTGCTCGGCAGTGAAATTGGAAACGTCCAGAGATTCTGCCCACAGGAAAGCTGCCAGCACTGAAAGCTGTAGCTGGTTTTCACTGTCCCTTGGAACTGCATTCGCTGCCACACAGACATTCGCGCTCTGCTAAAGCATTGCTTCGTAATGGGGCAACACTCTGTATCTCTCTCTGGCAGAGCCCGGCAGTGAAATTGAAACGTCCAGAGATTGCGCCCACAGGAAAGCTGCCAGCACTGAAAGCTGTAGCTGGTTTTCACTGTCCCTTGGAACTGCATTCGCTGCCACACAGACATTCGCGCTCTGCTAAAGCATTGCTTCGTAATGGGGCAACACTCTGTATGAATTTCTCCCAGTGCCTGGCAGTGAAATTGGAAACGTCCAGAGATTGCGCCCACAGGAAAGCTGCCAGCACTGAAAGATGTAGCTGGTTTTCACTGTCCCCTGGAACTGCATTCGCTGCCACACAGACATTCGCGCTCTGCTAAAGCATTGCTTCGTAATGGGGCAACACTCTGTATCTCTCTCTGGCAGAGCCCGGCAGTGAAATTGGAAACGTCCAGAGATTGCGCCCACAGGAAAGCTGCCAGCACTGAAAGCTGTAGCTGGTTTTCACTGTCCCTTGGAACTGCATTCGCTGCCACACAGACATTCGCGCTCTGCTAAAGCTTTGCTTCCTAATGGGGCAACAGTCTGTATCTCTCTCTGGCAGAGCCCGGCAGTGAAATTGGAAACGTCCAGAGATTGTGCCCACAGGAAAGCTGCCAGCACTGAAAGCTGTAGCTGGTTTTCACTGTCCCTTGGAACTGCATTCGCTGCCACACAGACATTCGCGCTCTGCTAAAGCATTGCTTCGTAATGGGGCAACACTCTGTATCTCTCTCTGGCAGAGCCCGGCAGTGAAATTGAAACGTCCAGAGATTGCGCCCACAGGAAAGCTGCCAGCACTGAAAGATGTAGCTGGTTTTCACTGTCCCCTGGAACTGCATTCGCTGCCACACAGACATTCGCGCTGTGCTAAAGCATTGCTTCGTAATGGGGCAACACTCTGTATCTCTCTCTGGCAGAGCCCGGCAGTGAAATTGGAAACGTCCAGAGATTGCGCCCACAGGAAAGCTGCCAGCACTGAAAGCTGTAGCTGGTTTTCACTGTCCCTTGGAACTGCATTCGCTGCCACACAGACATTCGCGCTCTGCTAAAGCTTTGCTTCCTAATGGGGCAACACTCTGTATCTCTCTCTGGCAGAGCCCGGTAGTGAAATTGGAAACGTCCAGAGATTGCGCCCTTAGGAAAGCTGCCAGCACTGAAAGCTGTAGCTGGTTTTCACTGTCCCTTGGAACTGCATTCGCTGCCACACAGACATTCGCGCTCTGCTAAAGCATTGCTTCGTAATGGGGCAACACTCTGTATCTCTCTCTGGCAGAGCCCGGCAGTGAAATTGGAAACGTCCAGAGATTGCGCCCACAGGACAGCTGCCAGCACTGAAAGCTCTAGCTGGTTTTCACTGTCCCTTGGAACTGCATTCGCTGCCACACAGACATTCGCGCTCTGCTAAAGCTTTGCTTCCTAATGGGGCAACACTCTGTATGACTTTCTCCCAGTGCCCGGCAGTGAAATTGGAAACGTCCAGAGATTCTGCCCACAGGAAAGCTGCCAGCACTGAAAGCTGTAGCTGGTTTTCACTGTCCCTTGGAACTGCATTCGCTGCCACACAGACATTCGCGCTCTGCTAAAGCTTTGCTTCGTAATGGGGCAACACTCTGTATCTCTCTCTGGCAGAGCCCGGCAGTGAAATTGGAAACGTCCAGAGATTGCGCCCACAGGAAAGCTGCCAGCACTGAAAGCTCTAGCTGGTTTTCACTGTCCCTTGGTACTGCATTCGCTGCCACACAGACATTCGCGCTCTGCTAAAGCTTTGCTTCCTAATGGGGCAACACTCTGTATGACTTTCTCCCAGTGCCTGGCAGTGAAATTGGAAACGTCCAGAGATTGCGCCCACAGGAAAGCTGCCAGCACTGAAAGCTGTAGCTGGTTTTCACTGTCCCTTGGAACTGCATTCGCTGCCACACAGACATTCGCGCTCTGCTAAAGCATTGCTTCGTAATGGGGCAACACTCTGTATCTCTCTCTGGCAGAGCCCGGCAGTGAAATTGGAAACGTCCAGAGATTGCGCCCACAGGAAAGCTGCCAGCACTGAAAGCTGTAGCTGGTTTTCACTGTCCCTTGGAAATGCATTCGCTGCCACATAGACATTCGCGCTCTGCTAAAGCTTTGCTTCCTAATGGGGCAACACTCTGTATGACTTTCTCCCAGTGCCCGGTAGTGAAATTGGAAACGTCCAGAGATTGTGCCCACAGGAAAGCTGCCAGCACTGAAAGCTGTAGCTGGTTTTCACTGTCCCTTGGAACTGCATTAGCTGCCACACAGACATTCGCGCTCTGCTAAAGCATTGCTTCGTAATGGGGTAACACTCTGTATGACTTTCTCCCAGTGCCTGGCAGTGAAATTGGAAACGTCCAGAGATTGCGCCCACAGGAAAGCTGCCAGCACTGAAAGATGTAGCTGGTTTTCACTGTCCCCTGGAACTGCATTCGCTGCCACACAGACATTCGCGCTCTGCTAAAGCATTGCTTCGTAATGGGGCAACACTCTGTATCTCTCTCTGGCAGAGCCCGGCAGTGAAATTGGAAACGTCCAGAGATTGCGCCCACAGGAAAGCTGCCAGCACTGAAAGCTCTAGCTGGTTTTCACTGTCCCTTGGAACTGCATTCGCTGCCACACAGACATTCGCGCTCTGCTAAAGCTTTGCTTCCTAATGGGGCAACACTCTGTATGACTTTCTCCCAGTGCCCGGTAGTGAAATTGGAAACGTCCAGAGATTCTGACCACAGGAAAGCTGCCAGCACTGAAAGCTGTAGCTGGTTTTCACTGTCCCTTGGAACTGCATTCGCTGCCACACAGACATTCGCGCTCTGCTAAAGCATTGCTTCGTAATGGGGCAACACTCTGTATCTCTCTCTGGCAGAGCCCGGCAGTGAAATTGAAACGTCCAGAGATTGCGCCCACAGGAAAGCTGCCAGCACTGAAAGCTGTAGCTGGTTTTCACTGTCCCTTGGAACTGCATTCGCTGCCACACAGACATTCGCGCTCTGCTAAAGCTTTGCTTCCTAATGGGGCAACACTCTGTATGACTTTCTCCCAGTGCCCGGCAGTGAAATTGGAAACGTCCAGGGATTGTGCCCACAGGAAAGCTGCCAGCACTGAAAGCTGTAGCTGGTTTTCACTGTCCCTTGGAACTGCATTCGCTGCCACACAGACATTCGCGCTCTGCTAAAGCATTGCTTCGTAATGGGGCAACACTCTGTATGACTTTCTCCCAGTGCCCTGCAGTGAAATTGGAAACGTCCAGAGATTGCGCCCACAGGAAAGCTGCCAGCACTGAAAGATGTAGCTGGTTTTCACTGTCCCCTGGAACTGCATTCGCTGCCACACAGACATTCGCGCTCTGCTAAAGCTTTGCTTCCTAATGGGGCAACACTCTGTATCTCTCTCTGGCAGAGCCCGGCAGTGAAATTGGAAACGTCCAGAGATTGCGCCCACAGGAAAGCTGCCAGCACTGAAAGCTCTAGCTGGTTTTCACTGTCCCTTGGAACTGCATTCGCTGCCACACAGACATTCGCGCTCTGCTAAAGCTTTGCTTCCTAATGGGGCAACACTCTGTATGACTTTCTCCCAGTGCCCGGCAGTGAAATTGGAAACGTCCAGAGATTCTGCCCACAGGAAAGCTGCCAGCACTGAAAGCTGTAGCTGGTTTTCACTGTCCCTTGGAACTGCATTCGCTGCCACACAGACATTCGCGCTCTGCTAAAGCATTGCTTCGTAATGGGGCAACACTCTGTATCTCTCTCTGGCAGAGCCCGGCAGTGAAATTGGAAACGTCCAAAGATTGCGCCCACAGGAAAGCTGCCAGCACTGAAAGCTGTAGCTGGTTTTCACTGTCCCTTGGAACTGCATTCGCTGCCACACAGACATTCGCGCTCTGCTAAAGCATTGCTTCCTAATGGGGCAACACTCTGTATCTCTCTCTGGCAGAGCCCGGCAGTGAAATTGAAACGTCCAGAGATTGCGCCCACAGGACAGCTGCCAGCACTGAAAGCTCTAGCTGGTTTTCACTGTCCCTTGGAACTGCATTCGCTGCCACACAGACATTCGCGCTCTGCTAAAGCATTTCTTCGTAATGGGGCAACACTCTGTATCTCTCTCTGGCAGATCCCGGCAGTGAAATTGAAAGGTCCAGAGATTGCGCCCACAGGAAAGCTGCCAGCACTGAAAGCTCTAGCTGGTTTTCACTGTCCCTTGGAACTGCATTCGCTGCCACACAGACATTCGCGCTCTGCTAAAGCATTGCTTCGTAATGGGGCAACACTCTGTATGACTTTCTCCCAGTGCCTGGCAGTGAAATTGGAAACGTCCAGAGATTGCGCCCACAGGAAAGCTGCCAGCACTGAAAGATGTAGCTGGTTTTCACTGTCCCCTGGAACTGCATTCGCTGCCACACAGACATTCGCGCTCTGCTAAAGCATTGCTTCGTAATGGGGCAACACTCTGTATCTCTCTCTGGCAGAGCCCGGCAGTGAAATTGGAAACGTCCAGAGATTGCGCCCACAGGAAAGCTGCCAGCACTGAAAGCTCTAGCTGGTTTTCACTGTCCCCTGGAACTGCATTCGCTGCCACACAGACATTCGCGCTCTGCTAAAGGTTTGCTTCCTAATGGGGCAACACTCTGTATCTCTCTCTGGCAGAGCCCGGCAGTGAAATTGGAAACGTCCAGAGATTGCGCCCACAGGAAAGCTGCCAGCACTGAAAGCTGTAGCTGGTTTTCACTGTCCCTTGGAACTGCATTCGCTGCCACATAGACATTCGCGCTCTGCTAAAGCTTTGCTTCCTAATGGGGCAACACTCTGTATGACTTTCTCCCAGTGCCCGGTAGTGAAATTGGAAACGTCCAGAGATTGTGCCCACAGGAAACCTGCCAGCACTGAAAGCTGTAGCTGGTTTTCACTGTCCCTTGGAACTGCATTCGCTGCCACACAGACATTTGCGCTCTGCTAAAGCATTGCTTCGTAATGGGGCAACACTCTGTATCTCTCTCTGGCAGAGCCCGGCAGTGAAATTGGAAACGTCCAGAGATTGCGCCCACAGGAAAGCTGCCAGCACTGAAAGCTCTAGCTGGTTTTCACTGTCCCTTGGAACTGCATTCGCTGCCACACAGACATTCGCGCTCTGCTAAAGCTTTGCTTCCTAATGGGGCAACACTCTGTATGACTTTCTCCCAGTGCTCGGCAGTGAAATTGGAAACGTCCAGAGATTCTGCCCACAGGAAAGCTGCCAGCACTGAAAGCTGTAGCTGGTTTTCACTGTCCCTTGGAACTGCATTCGCTGCCACACAGACATTCGCGCTCTGCTAAAGCATTGCTTCGTAATGGGGCAACACTCTGTATCTCTCTCTGGCAGAGCCCGGCAGTGAAATTGAAACGTCCAGAGATTGCGCCCACAGGAAAGCTGCCAGCACTGAAAGCTGTAGCTGGTTTTCACTGTCCCTTGGAACTGCATTCGCTGCCACACAGACATTCGCGCTCTGCTAAAGCATTGCTTCGTAATGGGGCAACACTCTGTATGACTTTCTCCCAGTGCCTGGCAGTGAAATTGGAAACGTCCAGAGATTGCGCCCACAGGAAAGCTGCCAGCACTGAAAGCTGTAGCTGGTTTTCACTGTCCCCTGGAACTGCATTCGCTGCCACACAGACATTCGCGCTCTGCTAAAGCATTGCTTCGTAATGGGGCAACACTCTGTATCTCTCTCTGGCAGAGCCCGGCAGTGAAATTGGAAACGTCCAGAGATTGCGCCCACAGGAAAGCTGCCAGCACTGAAAGCTGTAGCTGGTTTTCACTGTCCCTTGGAACTGCATTCGCTGCCACACAGACATTCGCGCTCTGCTAAAGCTTTGCTTCCTAATGGGGCAACAGTCTGTATCTCTCTCTGGCAGAGCCCGGCAGTGAAATTGGAAACGTCCAGAGATTGTGCCCACAGGAAAGCTGCCAGCACTGAAAGCTGTAGCTGGTTTTCACTGTCCCTTGGAACTGCATTCGCTGCCACACAGACATTCGCGCTCTGCTAAAGCTTTGCTTCCTAATGGGGCAACACTCTGTATGACTTTCTCCCAGTGCTCGGCAGTGAAATTGGAAACGTCCAGAGATTCTGCCCACAGGAAAGCTGCCAGCACTGAAAGCTGTAGCTGGTTTTCACTGTCCCTTGGAACTGCATTCGCTGCTACACAGACATTCGCGCTCTGCTAAAGCATTGCTTCGTAATGGGGCAACACTCTGTATCTCTCTCTGGCAGAGCCCGGCAGTGAAATTGAAACGTCCAGAGATTGCGCCCACAGGAAAGCTGCCAGCACTGAAAGATGTAGCTGGTTTTCACTGTCCCCTGGAACTGCATTCGCTGCCACACAGACATTCGCGCTGTGCTAAAGCATTGCTTCGTAATGGGGCAACACTCTGTATCTCTCTCTGGCAGAGCCCGGCAGTGAAATTGGAAACGTCCAGAGATTGCGCCCACAGGAAAGCTGCCAGCACTGAAAGCTGTAGCTGGTTTTCACTGTCCCTTGGAACTGCATTCGCTGCCACACAGACATTCGCGCTCTGCTAAAGCTTTGCTTCCTAATGGGGCAACACTCTGTATCTCTCTCTGGCAGAGCCCGGTAGTGAAATTGGAAACGTCCAGAGATTGCGCCCTTAGGAAAGCTGCCAGCACTGAAAGCTGTAGCTGGTTTTCACTGTCCCTTGGAACTGCATTCGCTGCCACACAGACATTCGCGCTCTGCTAAAGCATTGCTTCGTAATGGGGCAACACTCTGTATCTCTCTCTGGCAGAGCCCGGCAGTGAAATTGGAAACGTCCAGAGATTGCGCCCACAGGACAGCTGCCAGCACTGAAAGCTCTAGCTGGTTTTCACTGTCCCTTGGAACTGCATTCGCTGCCACACAGACATTCGCGCTCTGCTAAAGCTTTGCTTCCTAATGGGGCAACACTCTGTATGACTTTCTCCCAGTGCCCGGCAGTGAAATTGGAAACGTCCAGAGATTCTGCCCACAGGAAAGCTGCCAGCACTGAAAGCTGTAGCTGGTTTTCACTGTCCCTTGGAACTGCATTCGCTGCCACACAGACATTCGCGCTCTGCTAAAGCTTTGCTTCGTAATGGGGCAACACTCTGTATCTCTCTCTGGCAGAGCCCGGCAGTGAAATTGGAAACGTCCAGAGATTGCGCCCACAGGAAAGCTGCCAGCACTGAAAGCTCTAGCTGGTTTTCACTGTCCCTTGGTACTGCATTCGCTGCCACACAGACATTCGCGCTCTGCTAAAGCTTTGCTTCCTAATGGGGCAACACTCTGTATGACTTTCTCCCAGTGCCTGGCAGTGAAATTGGAAACGTCCAGAGATTCTGACCACAGGAAAGCTGCCAGCACTGAAAGCTGTAGCTGGTTTTCACTGTCCCTTGGAACTGCATTCGCTGCCACACAGACATTCGCGCTCTGCTAAAGCATTGCTTCGTAATGGGGCAACACTCTGTATCTCTCTCTGGCAGAGCCCGGCAGTGAAATTAAAACGTCCAGAGATTGCGCCCACAGGAAAGCTGCCAGCACTGAAAGCTGTAGCTGGTTTTCACTGTCCCTTGGAACTGCATTCGCTGCCACACAGACATTCGCGCTCTGCTAAAGCTTTGCTTCCTAATGGGGCAACACTCTGTATGACTTTCTCCCAGTGCCCGGCAGTGAAATTGGAAACGTCCAGGGATTGTGCCCACAGGAAAGCTGCCAGCACTGAAAGCTGTAGCTGGTTTTCACTGTCCCTTGGAACTGCATTCGCTGCCACACAGACATTCGCGCTCTGCTAAAGCATTGCTTCGTAATGGGGCAACACTCTGTATGACTTTCTCCCAGTGCCTGGCAGTGAAATTGGAAACGTCCAGAGATTGCGCCCACAGGAAAGCTGCCAGCACTGAAAGATGTAGCTGGTTTTCACTGTCCCCTGGAACTGCATTCGCTGCCACACAGACATTCGCGCTCTGCTAAAGCTTTGCTTCCTAATGGGGCAACACTCTGTATCTCTCTCTGGCAGAGCCCGGCAGTGAAATTGGAAACGTCCAGAGATTGCGCCCACAGGAAAGCTGCCAGCACTGAAAGCTCTAGCTGGTTTTCACTGTCCCTTGGAACTGCATTCGCTGCCACACAGACATTCGCGCTCTGCTAAAGCTTTGCTTCCTAATGGGGCAACACTCTGTATGACTTTCTCCCAGTGCCCGGCAGTGAAATTGGAAACGTCCAGAGATTCTGCCCACAGGAAAGCTGCCAGCACTGAAAGCTGTAGCTGGTTTTCACTGTCCCTTGGAACTGCATTCGCTGCCACACAGACATTCGCGCTCTGCTAAAGCATTGCTTCGTAATGGGGCAACACTCTGTATCTCTCTCTGGCAGAGCCCGGCAGTGAAATTGGAAACGTCCAAAGATTGCGCCCACAGGAAAGCTGCCAGCACTGAAAGCTGTAGCTGGTTTTCACTGTCCCTTGGAACTGCATTCGCTGCCACACAGACATTCGCGCTCTGCTAAAGCATTGCTTCCTAATGGGGCAACACTCTGTATCTCTCTCTGGCAGAGCCCGGCAGTGAAATTGAAACGTCCAGAGATTGCGCCCACAGGACAGCTGCCAGCACTGAAAGCTCTAGCTGGTTTTCACTGTCCCTTGGAACTGCATTCGCTGCCACACAGACATTCGCGCTCTGCTAAAGCATTTCTTCGTAATGGGGCAACACTCTGTATCTCTCTCTGGCAGATCCCGGCAGTGAAATTGAAAGGTCCAGAGATTGCGCCCACAGGAAAGCTGCCAGCACTGAAAGCTGTAGCTGGTTTTCACTGTCCCTTGGAACTGCATTCGCTGCCACACAGACATTCGCGCTCTGCTAAAGCATTGCTTCGTAATGGGGCAACACTCTGTATGACTTTCTCCCAGTGCCTGGCAGTGAAATTGGAAACGTCCAGAGATTGCGCCCACAGGAAAGCTGCCAGCACTGAAAGATGTAGCTGGTTTTCACTGTCCCCTGGAACTGCATTCGCTGCCACACAGACATTCGCGCTCTGCTAAAGCATTGCTTCGTAATGGGGCAACACTCTGTATCTCTCTCTGGCAGAGCCCGGCAGTGAAATTGGAAACGTCCAGAGATTGCGCCCACAGGAAAGCTGCCAGCACTGAAAGCTCTAGCTGGTTTTCACTGTCCCTTGGAACTGCATTCGCTGCCACACAGACATTCGCGCTCTGCTAAAGGTTTGCTTCCTAATGGGGCAACACTCTGTATCTCTCTCTGGCAGAGCCCGGCAGTGAAATTGGAAACGTGCAGAGATTGCGCCCTTAGGAAAGCTGCCAGCACTGAAAGCTGTAGCTGGTTTTCACTGTCCCTTGGAACTGCATTCGCTGCCACATAGACATTCGCGCTCTGCTAAAGCTTTGCTTCCTAATGGGGCAACACTCTGTATGACTTTCTCCCAGTACCCGGTAGTGAAATTGGAAACGTCCAGAGATTGTGCCCACAGGAAACCTGCCAGCACTGAAAGCTGTAGCTGGTTTTCACTGTCCCTTGGAACTGCATTCGCTGCCACACAGACATTCGCGCTCTGCTAAAGCTTTGCTTCCTAATGGGGCAACACTCTGTATGACTTTCTCCCAGTGCTCGGCAGTGAAATTGGAAACGTCCAGAGATTCTGCCCACAGGAAAGCTGCCAGCACTGAAAGCTGTAGCTGGTTTTCACTGTCCCTTGGAACTGCATTCGCTGCCACACAGACATTCGCGCTCTGCTAAAGCATTGCTTCGTAATGGGGCAACACTCTGTATCTCTCTCTGGCAGAGCCCGGCAGTGAAATTGAAACGTCCAGAGATTGCGCCCACAGGAAAGCTGCCAGCACTGAAAGCTGTAGCTGGTTTTCACTGTCCCTTGGAACTGCATTCGCTGCCACACAGACATTCGCGCTCTGCTAAAGCATTGCTTCGTAATGGGGCAACACTCTGTATGACTTTCTCCCAGTGCCTGGCAGTGAAATTGGAAACGTCCAGAGATTGCGCCCACAGGAAAGCTGCCAGCACTGAAAGATGTAGCTGGTTTTCACTGTCCCCTGGAACTGCATTCGCTGCCACACAGACATTCGCGCTCTGCTAAAGCATTGCTTCGTAATGGGGCAACACTCTGTATCTCTCTCTGGCAGAGCCCGGCAGTGAAATTGGAAACGTCCAGAGATTGCGCCCACAGGAAAGCTGCCAGCACTGAAAGCTGTAGCTGGTTTTCACTGTCCCTTGGAACTGCATTCGCTGCCACACAGACATTCGCGCTCTGCTAAAGCTTTGCTTTCTAATGGGGCAACACTCTGTATCTCTCTCTGGCAGAGCCCGGTAGTGAAATTGGAAACGTCCAGAGATTGCGCCCTTAGGAAAGCTGCCAGCACTGAAAGCTGTAGCTGGTTTTCACTGTCCCTTGGAACTGCATTCGCTGCCACACAGACATTCGCGCTCTGCTAAAGCATTGCTTCGTAATGGGGCAACACTCTGTATCTCTCTCTGGCAGAGCCCGGCAGTGAAATTGGAAACGTCCAGAGATTGCGCCCACAGGACAGCTACCAGCACTGAAAGCTGTAGCTGGTTTTCACTGTCCCTTGGAACTGCATTCGCTGCCACATAGACATTCGCGCTCTGCTAAAGCTTTGCTTCCTAATGGGGCAACACTCTGTATGACTTTCTCCCAGTGCCTGGCAGTGAAATTGGAAACGTCCAGAGATTGCGCCCACAGGAAAGCTGCCAGCACTGAAAGATGTAGCTGGTTTTCACTGTCCCTTGGAACTGCATTCGCTGCCACACAGACATTCGCGCTCTGCTAAAGCTTTGCTTCCTAATGGGGCAACACTCTGTATCTCTCTCTGGCAGAGCCCGGCAGTGAAATTGGAAACGTCCAGAGATTGCGCCCACAGGACAGCTACCAGCACTGAAAGCTGTAGCTGGTTTTCACTGTCCCTTGGAACTGCATTCGCTGCCACACAGACATTCGCGCTCTGCTAAAGCATTGCTTCGTAATGGGGCAACACTCTGTATGACTTTCTCCCAGTGCCTGGCAGTGAAATTGGAAACGTCCAGAGATTGCGCCCACAGGAAAGCTGCCAGCACTGAAAGATGTAGCTGGTTTTCACTGTCCCTTGGAACTGCATTCGCTGCCACACAGACATTCGCGCTCTGCTAAAGCATTGCTTCGTAATGGGGCAACACTCTGTATGACTTTCTCCCAGTGCCTGGCAGTGAAATTGGAAACGTCCAGAGATTGCGCCCACAGGAAAGCTGCCAGCACTGAAAGATGTAGCTGGTTTTCACTGTCCCCTGGAACTGCATTCGCTGCCACACAGACATTCGCGCTGTGCTAAAGCATTGCTTCGTAATGGGGCAACACTCTGTATGACTTTCTCCCAGTGCCTGGCAGTGAAATTGGAAACGTCCAGAGATTGCGCCCACAGGAAAGCTGCCAGCACTGAAAGCTGTAGCTGGTTTTCACTGTCCCTTGGAACTGCATTCGCTGCCACACAGACATTCGCGCTCTGCTAAAGCTTTGCTTCCTAATGGGGCAACACTCTGTATCTCTCTCTGGCAGAGCCCGGCAGTGAAATTGGAAACGTCCAGAGACTGCGCCCTTAGGAAAGCTGCCAGCACTGAAAGCTGTAGCTGGTTTTCACTGTCCCTTGGAACTGCATTCGCTGCCACACAGACATTCGCGCTCTGCTAAAGCATTGCTTCGTAATGGGGCAACACTCTGTATCTCTCTCTGGCAGAGCCCGGCAGTGAAATTGGAAACGTCCAGAGATTGCGCCCACAGGAAAGCTGCCAGCACTGAAAGCTCTAGCTGGTTTTCACTGTCCCTTGGAACTGCATTCGCTGCCACACAGACATTCGCGCTCTGCTAAAGCATTGCTTCGTAATGGGGCAACACTCTGTATGACTTTCTCCCAGTGCCTGGCAGTGAAATTGGAAACGTCCAGAGATTGCGCCCACAGGAAAGCTGCCAGCACTGAAAGCTGTAGCTGGTTTTCACTGTCCCCTGGAACTGCATTCGCTGCCACACAGACATTCGCGCTCTGCTAAAGCATTGCTTCGTAATGGGGCAACACTCTGTATCTCTCTCTGGCAGAGCCCGGCTGCCAAATTGGAAACGTCCAGAGATTGCGCCCACAGGACAGCTGCCAGCACTGAAAGCTGTAGCTGGTTTTCACTGTCCCTTGGAACTGCATTCGCTGCCACACAGACATTCGCGCTCTGCTAAAGCTTTGCTTCCTAATGGGGCAACACTCTGTATGACTTTCTCCCAGTGCCTGGCAGTGAAATTGGAAACGTCCAGAGATTGCGCCCACAGGAAAGCTGCCAGCACTGAAAGATGTAGCTGGTTTTCACTGTCCCCTGGAACTGCATTCGCTGCCACACAGACATTCGCGCTGTGCTAAAGCATTGCTTCGTAATGGGGCAACACTCTGTATGACTTTCTCCCAGTGCCTGGCAGTGAAATTGGAAACGTCCAGAGATTGCGCCCACAGGAAAGCTGCCAGCACTGAAAGCTGTAGCTGGTTTTCACTGTCCCTTGGAACTGCATTCGCTGCCACACAGACATTCGCGCTCTGCTAAAGCTTTGCTTCCTAATGGGGCAACACTCTGTATCTCTCTCTGGCAGAGCCCGGCAGTGAAATTGGAAACGTCCAGAGACTGCGCCCTTAGGAAAGCTGCCAGCACTGAAAGCTGTAGCTGGTTTTCACTGTCCCTTGGAACTGCATTCGCTGCCACACAGACATTCGCGCTCTGCTAAAGCATTGCTTCGTAATGGGGCAACACTCTGTATCTCTCTCTGGCAGAGCCCGGCAGTGAAATTGGAAACGTCCAGAGATTGCGCCCACAGGAAAGCTGCCAGCACTGAAAGCTCTAGCTGGTTTTCACTGTCCCTTGGAACTGCATTCGCTGCCACACAGACATTCGCGCTCTGCTAAAGCATTGCTTCGTAATGGGGCAACACTCTGTATGACTTTCTCCCAGTGCCTGGCAGTGAAATTGGAAACGTCCAGAGATTGCGCCCACAGGAAAGCTGCCAGCACTGAAAGCTGTAGCTGGTTTTCACTGTCCCCTGGAACTGCATTCGCTGCCACACAGACATTCGCGCTCTGCTAAAGCATTGCTTCGTAATGGGGCAACACTCTGTATCTCTCTCTGGCAGAGCCCGGCTGCCAAATTGGAAACGTCCAGAGATTGCGCCCACAGGACAGCTGCCAGCACTGAAAGCTGTAGCTGGTTTTCACTGTCCCTTGGAACTGCATTCGCTGCCACACAGACATTCGCGCTCTGCTAAAGCTTTGCTTCCTAATGGGGCAACACTCTGTATCTCTCTCTGGCAGAGCCCGGCAGTGAAATTGGAAACGTCCAGAGATTGCGCCCTTAGGAAAGCTGCCAGCACTGAAAGCTGTAGCTGGTTTTCACTGTCCCTTGGAACTGCATTCGCTGCCACACAGACATTCGCGCTCTGCTAAAGCATTGCTTCGGAATGGGGCAACACTCTGTATCTCTCTCTGGCAGAGCCCGGCAGTGAAATTGGAAACGTCCAGAGATTGCGCCCACAGGAAAGCTGCCAGCACTGAAAGCTGTAGCTGGTTTTCACTGTCCCTTGGAACTGCATTCGCTGCCACATAGACATTCGCGCTCTGCTAAAGCTTTGCTTCCTAATGGGGCAACACTCTGTATGACTTTCTCCCAGTGCCCGGTAGTGAAATTGGAAACGTCCAGAGATTGTGCCCACAGGAAACCTGCCAGCACTGAAAGCTGTAGCTGGTTTTCACTGTCCCTTGGAACTGCATTCGCTGCCACACAGACATTCGCGCTCTGCTAAAGCTTTGCTTCCTAATGGGGCAACACTCTGTATCTCTCTCTGGCAGAGCCCGGCAGTGAAATTGAAACGTCCAGAGATTGCGCCCACAGGAAAGCTGCCAGCACTGAAAGCTGTAGCTGGTTTTCACTGTCCCTTGGAACTGCATTCGCTGCCACACAGACATTCGCGCTCTGCTAAAGCATTGCTTCGTAATGGGGCAACACTCTGTATCTCTCTCTGGCAGAGCCCGGCAGTGAAATTGAAACGTCCAGAGATTGCGCCCACAGGAAAGCTGCCAGCACTGAAAGCTGTAGCTGGTTTTCACTGTCCCTTGGAACTGCATTCGCTGCCACACAGACATTCGCGCTCTGCTAAAGCATTGCTTCGTAATGGGGCAACACTCTGTATGACTTTCTCCCAGTGCCTGGCAGTGAAATTGGAAACGTCCAGAGATTGCGCCCACAGGAAAGCTGCCAGCACTGAAAGATGTAGCTGGTTTTCACTGTCCCCTGGAACTGCATTCGCTGCCACACAGACATTCGCGCTCTGCTAAAGCATTGCTTCGTAATGGGGCAACACTCTGTATCTCTCTCTGGCAGAGCCCGGCAGTGAAATTGGAAACGTCCAGAGATTGCGCCCACAGGAAAGCTGCCAGCACTGAAAGCTCTAGCTGGTTTTCACTGTCCCTTGGAACTGCATTCGCTGCCACACAGACATTCGCGCTCTGCTAAAGCTTTGCTTCCTAATGGGGCAACACTCTGTATCTCTCTCTGGCAGAGCCCGGCAGTGAAATTGGAAACGTCCAGAGATTGCGCCCACAGGAAAGCTGCCAGCACTGAAAGCTCTAGCTGGTTTTCACTGTCCCTTGGAACTGCATTCGCTGCCACACAGACATTCGCGCTCTGCTAAAGCATTGCTTCCTAATGGGGCAACACTCTGTATCTCTCTCTGGCAGAGCCCGGCAGTGAAATTGGAAACGTCCAGAGATTGCGCCCACAGGAAAGCTGCCAGCACTGAAAGCTGTAGCTGGTTTTCACTGTCCCTTGGAACTGCATTCGCTGCCACATAGACATTCGCGCTCTGCTAAAGCTTTGCTTCCTAATGGGGCAACACTCTGTATGACTTTCTCCCAGTGCCCGGTAGTGAAATTGGAAACGTCCAGAGATTGTGCCCACAGGAAACCTGCCAGCACTGAAAGCTGTAGCTGGTTTTCACTGTCCCTTGGAACTGCATTCGCTGCCACACAGACATTCGCGCTCTGCTAAAGCTTTGCTTCCTAATGGGGCAACACTCTGTATCTCTCTCTGGCAGAGCCCGGCAGTGAAATTGAAACGTCCAGAGATTGCGCCCACAGGAAAGCTGCCAGCACTGAAAGCTGTAGCTGGTTTTCACTGTCCCTTGGAACTGCATTCGCTGCCACACAGACATTCGCGCTCTGCTAAAGCATTGCTTCGTAATGGGGCAACACTCTGTATCTCTCTCTGGCAGAGCCCGGCAGTGAAATTGAAACGTCCAGAGATTGCGCCCACAGGAAAGCTGCCAGCACTGAAAGCTGTAGCTGGTTTTCACTGTCCCTTGGAACTGCATTCGCTGCCACACAGACATTCGCGCTCTGCTAAAGCTTTGCTTCCTAATGGGGCAACACTCTGTATGACTTTCTCCCAGTGCCCGGCAGTGAAATTGGAAACGTCCAGGGATTGTGCCCACAGGAAAGCTGCCAGCACTGAAAGCTGTAGCTGGTTTTCACTGTCCCTTGGAACTGCATTCGCTGCCACACAGACATTCGCGCTCTGCTAAAGCATTGCTTCGTAATGGGGCAACACTCTGTATGACTTTCTCCCAGTGCCTGGCAGTGAAATTGGAAACGTCCAGAGATTGCGCCCACAGGAAAGCTGCCAGCAGTGAAAGATGTAGCTGGTTTTCACTGTCCCCTGGAACTGCATTCGCTGCCACACAGACATTCGCGCTCTGCTAAAGCTTTGCTTCCTAATGGGGCAACACTCTGTATCTCTCTCTGGCAGAGCCCGGCAGTGAAATTGGAAACGTCCAGAGATTGCGCCCACAGGAAAGCTGCCAGCACTGAAAGCTCTAGCTGGTTTTCACTGTCCCTTGGAACTGCATTCGCTGCCACACAGACATTCGCGCTCTGCTAAAGCTTTGCTTCCTAATGGGGCAACACTCTGTATGACTTTCTCCCAGTGCCCGGCAGTGAAATTGGAAACGTCCAGAGATTCTGCCCACAGGAAAGCTGCCAGCACTGAAAGCTGTAGCTGGTTTTCACTGTCCCTTGGAACTGCATTCGCTGCCACACAGACATTCGCGCTCTGCTAAAGCATTGCTTCATAATGGGGCAACACTCTGTATCTCTCTCTGGCAGAGCCCGGCAGTGAAATTGGAAACGTCCAAAGATTGCGCCCACAGGAAAGCTGCCAGCACTGAAAGCTGTAGCTGGTTTTCACTGTCCCTTGGAACTGCATTCGCTGCCACACAGACATTCGCGCTCTGCTAAAGCATTGCTTCCTAATGGGGCAACACTCTGTATCTCTCTCTGGCAGAGCCCGGCAGTGAAATTGAAACGTCCAGAGATTGCGCCCACAGGACAGCTGCCAGCACTGAAAGCTCTAGCTGGTTTTCACTGTCCCTTGGAACTGCATTCGCTGCCACACAGACATTCGCGCTCTGCTAAAGCATTTCTTCGTAATGGGGCAACACTCTGTATCTCTCTCTGGCAGATCCCGGCAGTGAAATTGAAAGGTCCAGAGATTGCGCCCACAGGAAAGCTGCCAGCACTGAAAGCTGTAGCTGGTTTTCACTGTCCCTTGGAACTGCATTCGCTGCCACACAGACATTCGCGCTCTGCTAAAGCATTGCTTCGTAATGGGGCAACACTCTGTATGACTTTCTCCCAGTGCCTGGCAGTGAAATTGGAAACGTCCAGAGATTGCGCCCACAGGAAAGCTGCCAGCACTGAAAGATGTAGCTGGTTTTCACTGTCCCCTGGAACTGCATTCGCTGCCACACAGACATTCGCGCTCTGCTAAAGCATTGCTTCGTAATGGGGCAACACTCTGTATCTCTCTCTGGCAGAGCCCGGCAGTGAAATTGGAAACGTCCAGAGATTGCGCCCACAGGAAAGCTGCCAGCACTGAAAGCTCTAGCTGGTTTTCACTGTCCCTTGGAACTGCATTCGCTGCCACACAGACATTCGCGCTCTGCTAAAGGTTTGCTTCCTAATGGGGCAACACTCTGTATCTCTCTCTGGCAGAGCCCGGCAGTGAAATTGGAAACGTGCAGAGATTGCGCCCTTAGGAAAGCTGCCAGCACTGAAAGCTGTAGCTGGTTTTCACTGTCCCTTGGAACTGCATTCGCTGCCACATAGACATTCGCGCTCTGCTAAAGCTTTGCTTCCTAATGGGGCAACACTCTGTATGACTTTCTCCCAGTGCCCGGTAGTGAAATTGGAAACGTCCAGAGATTGTGCCCACAGGAAACCTGCCAGCACTGAAAGCTGTAGCTGGTTTTCACTGTCCCTTGGAACTGCATTCGCTGCCACACAGACATTCGCGCTCTGCTAAAGCATTGCTTCGTAATGGGGCAACACTCTGTATCTCTCTCTGGCAGAGCCCGGCAGTGAAATTGAAACGTCCAGAGATTGCGCCCACAGGAAAGCTGCCAGCACTGAAAGCTGTAGCTGGTTTTCACTGTCCCTTGGAACTGCATTCGCTGCCACACAGACATTCGCGCTCTGCTAAAGCATTGCTTCGTAATGGGGCAACACTCTGTATGACTTTCTCCCAGTGCCTGGCAGTGAAATTGGAAACGTCCAGAGATTGCGCCCACAGGAAAGCTGCCAGCACTGAAAGATGTAGCTGGTTTTCACTGTCCCCTGGAACTGCATTCGCTGCCACACAGACATTCGCGCTGTGCTAAAGCATTGCTTCGTAATGGGGCAACACTCTGTATCTCTCTCTGGCAGAGCCCGGCAGTGAAATTGGAAACGTCCAGAGATTGCGCCCACAGGAAAGCTGCCAGCACTGAAAGCTGTAGCTGGTTTTCACTGTCCCTTGGAACTGCATTCGCTGCCACACAGACATTCGCGCTCTGCTAAAGCTTTGCTTTCTAATGGGGCAACACTCTGTATCTCTCTCTGGCAGAGCCCGGTAGTGAAATTGGAAACGTCCAGAGATTGCGCCCTTAGGAAAGCTGCCAGCACTGAAAGCTGTAGCTGGTTTTCACTGTCCCTTGGAACTGCATTCGCTGCCACACAGACATTCGCGCTCTGCTAAAGCATTGCTTCGTAATGGGGCAACACTCTGTATCTCTCTCTGGCAGAGCCCGGCAGTGAAATTGGAAACGTCCAGAGATTGCGCCCACAGGACAGCTACCAGCACTGAAAGCTGTAGCTGGTTTTCACTGTCCCTTGGAACTGCATTCGCTGCCACATAGACATTCGCGCTCTGCTAAAGCTTTGCTTCCTAATGGGGCAACACTCTGTATGACTTTCTCCCAGTGCCCGGCAGTGAAATTGGAAACGTCCAGAGATTCTGCCCACAGGAAAGCTGCCAGCACTGAAAGCTGTAGCTGGTTTTCACTGTCCCTTGGAACTGCATTCGCTGCCACACAGACATTCGCGCTCTGCTAAAGCTTTGCTTCGTAATGGGGCAACACTCTGTATCTCTCTCTGGCAGAGCCCGGCAGTGAAATTGGAAACGTCCAGAGATTGCGCCCACAGGAAAGCTGCCAGCACTGAAAGCTGTAGCTGGTTTTCACTGTCCCTTGGAACTGCATTCGCTGCCACATAGACATTCGCGCTCTGCTAAAGCTTTGCTTCCTAATGGGGCAACACTCTGTATGACTTTCTCCCAGTGCCTGGCAGTGAAATTGGAAACGTCCAGAGATTGCGCCCACAGGAAAGCTGCCAGCACTGAAAGCTGTAGCTGGTTTTCACTGTCCCTTGGAACTGCATTCGCTGCCACACAGACATTCGCGCTCTGCTAAAGCATTGCTTCGTAATGGGGCAACACTCTGTATCTCTCTCTGGCAGAGCCCGGCAGTGAAATTGGAAACGTCCAGAGATTGCGCCCACAGGAAAGCTGCCAGCACTGAAAGCTGTAGCTGGTTTTCACTGTGCCTTGGAAATGCATTCGCTGCCACATAGACATTCGCGCTCTGCTAAAGCTTTGCTTCCTAATGGGGCAACACTCTGTATGACTTTCTCCCAGTGCCCGGTAGTGAAATTGGAAACGTCCAGAGATTGTGCCCACAGGAAAGCTGCCAGCACTGAAAGCTGTAGCTGGTTTTCACTGTCCCTTGGAACTGCATTCGCTGCCACACAGACATTCGCGCTCTGCTAAAGCATTGCTTCGTAATGGGGCAACACTCTGTATGACTTTCTCCCAGTGCCTGGCAGTGAAATTGGAAACGTCCAGAGATTGCGCCCACAGGAAAGCTGCCAGCACTGAAAGATGTAGCTGGTTTTCACTGTCCCCTGGAACTGCATTCGCTGCCACACAGACATTCGCGCTCTGCTAAAGCATTGCTTCGTAATGGGGCAACACTCTGTATCTCTCTCTGGCAGAGCCCGGCAGTGAAATTGGAAACGTCCAGAGATTGCGCCCACAGGAAAGCTGCCAGCACTGAAAGCTGTAGCTGGTTTTCACTGTCCCTTGGAACTGCATTCGCTGCCACACAGACATTCGCGCTCTGCTAAAGCTTTGCTTCCTAATGGGGCAACACTCTGTATCTCTCTCTGGCAGAGCCCGGCAGTGAAATTGGAAACGTCCAGAGATTGCGCCCTTAGGAAAGCTGCCAGCACTGAAAGCTGTAGCTGGTTTTCACTGTCCCTTGGAACTGCATTCGCTGCCACACAGACATTCGCGCTCTGCTAAAGCATTGCTTCGTAATGGGGCAACACTCTGTATCTCTCTCTGGCAGAGCCCGGCAGTGAAATTGGAAACGTCCAGAGATTGCGCCCACAGGAAAGCTGCCAGCACTGAAAGCTGTAGCTGGTTTTCACTGTCCCTTGGAACTGCATTCGCTGCCACACAGACATTCGCGCTCTGCTAAAGCATTGCTTCGTAATGGGGCAACACTCTGTATGACTTTCTCCCAGTGCCTGGCAGTGAAATTGGAAACGTCCAGAGATTGCACCCACAGGAAAGCTGCCAGCACTGAAAGCTGTAGCTGGTTTTCACTGTCCCTTGGAAATGCATTCGCTGCCACATAGACATTCGCGCTCTGCTAAAGCTTTGCTTCCTAATGGGGCAACACTCTGTATGACTTTCTCCCAGTGCCCGGTAGTGAAATTGGAAACGTCCAGAGATTGTGCCCACAGGAAAGCTGCCAGCACTGAAAGCTGTAGCTGGTTTTCACTGTCCCTTGGAACTGCATTCGCTGCCACACAGACATTCGCGCTCTGCTAAAGCATTGCTTCATAATGGGGCAACACTCTGTATGACTTTCTCCCAGTGCCTGGCAGTGAAATTGGAAACGTCCAGAGATTGCGCCCACAGGAAAGCTGCCAGCAGTGAAAGATGTAGCTGGTTTTCACTGTCCCCTGGAACTGCATTCGCTGCCACACAGACATTCGCGCTCTGCTAAAGCATTGCTTCGTAATGGGGCAACACTCTGTATCTCTCTCTGGCAGAGCCCGGCAGTGAAATTGGAAACGTCCAGAGATTGCGCCCACAGGAAAGCTGCCAGCACTGAAAGCTGTAGCTGGTTTTCACTGTCCCTTGGAACTGCATTCGCTGCCACACAGACATTCGCGCTCTGCTAAAGCATTTCTTCGTAATGGGGCAACACTCTGTATCTCTCTCTGGCAGAGCCCGGCAGTGAAATTGAAACGTCCAGAGATTGCGCCCACAGGAAAGCTGCCAGCACTGAAAGCTCTAGCTGGTTTTCACTGTCCCTTGGAACTGCATTCGCTGCCACACAGACATTCGCGCTCTGCTAAAGCATTGCTTCGTAATGGGGCAACACTCTGTATGACTTTCTCCCAGTGCCTGGCAGTGAAATTGGAAACGTCCAGAGATTGCGCCCACAGGAAAGCTGCCAGCACTGAAAGATGTAGCTGGTTTTCACTGTCCCCTGGAACTGCATTCGCTGCCACACAGACATTCGCGCTCTGCTAAAGCATTGCTTCGTAATGGGGCAACACTCTGTATCTCTCTCTGGCAGAGCCCGGCAGTGAAATTGGAAACGTCCAGAGATTGCGCCCACAGGAAAGCTGCCAGCACTGAAAGCTGTAGCTGGTTTTCACTGTCCCTTGGAACTGCATTCGCTGCCACATAGACATTCGCGCTCTGCTAAAGCTTTGCTTCCTAATGGGGCAACACTCTGTATGACTTTCTCCCAGTGCCCGGTAGTGAAATTGGAAACGTCCAGAGATTGTGCCCACAGGAAACCTGCCAGCACTGGAAGCTGTAGCTGGTTTTCACTGTCCCTTGGAACTGCATTCGCTGCCACACAGACATTCGCGCTCTGCTAAAGCTTTGCTTCCTAATGGGGCAACACTCTGTATGACTTTCTCCCAGTGCCTGGCAGTGAAATTGGAAACGTCCAGAGATTGCGCCCACAGGAAAGCTGCCAGCAGTAAAAGATGTAGCTGGTTTTCACTGTCCCCTGGAACTGCATTCGCTGCCACACAGACATTTGCGCTCTGCTAAAGCATTGCTTCGTAATGGGGCAACACTCTGTATCTCTCTCTGGCAGAGCCCGGCAGTGAAATTGGAAACGTCCAGAGATTGCGCCCACAGGAAAGCTGCCAGCACTGAAAGCTCTAGCTGGTTTTCACTGTCCCTTGGAACTGCATTCGCTGCCACACAGACATTCGCGCTCTGCTAAAGCATTGCTTCGTAATGGGGCAACACTCTGTATCTCTCTCTGGCAGAGCCCGGCAGTGAAATTGAAACGTCCAGAGATTGCGCCCACAGGAAAGCTGCCAGCACTGAAAGCTGTAGCTGGTTTTCACTGTCCCTTGGAACTGCATTCGCTGCCACACAGACATTCGCGCTCTGCTAAAGCATTGCTTCGTAATGGGGCAACACTCTGTATGACTTTCTCCCAGTGCCTGGCAGTGAAATTGGAAACGTCCAGAGATTGCGCCCACAGGAAAGCTGCCAGCACTGAAAGATGTAGCTGGTTTTCACTGTCCCCTGGAACTGCATTCGCTGCCACACAGACATTCGCGCTGTGCTAAAGCATTGCTTCGTAATGGGGCAACACTCTGTATCTCTCTCTGGCAGAGCCCGGCAGTGAAATTGGAAACATCCAGAGATTGCGCCCACAGGAAAGCTGCCAGCACTGAAAGCTGTAGCTGGTTTTCACTGTCCCTTGGAACTGCATTCGCTGCCACACAGACATTCGCGCTCTGCTAAAGCTTTGCTTCGTAATGGGGCAACACTCTGTATGACTTTCTCCCAGTGCCTGGCAGTGAAATTGGAAACGTCCAGAGATTGCGCCCACAGGAAAGCTGCCAGCACTGAAAGCTGTAGCTGGTTTTCACTGTCCCTTGGAACTGCATTCGCTGCCACATAGACATTCGCGCTCTGCTAAAGCTTTGCTTCCTAATGGGGCAACACTCTGTATGACTTTCTCCCAGTGCCCGGTAGTGAAATTGGAAACGTCCAGAGATTGTGCCCACAGGAAAGCTGCCAGCACTGAAAGCTGTAGCTGGTTTTCACTGTCCCTTGGAACTGCATTCGCTGCCACACAGACATTCGCGCTCTGCTAAAGCTTTGCTTCCTAATGGCCAACACTCTGTATGACTTTCTCCCAGTGCCCGGCAGTGAAATTGGAAACGTCCAGAGATTCTGCCCACAGGAAAGCTGCCAGCACTGAAAGCTGTAGCTGGTTTTCACTGTCCCTTGGAACTGCATTCGCTGCCACACAGACATTCGCGCTGTGCTAAAGCATTGCTTCGTAATGGGGCAACACTCTGTATCTCTCTCTGGCAGAGCCCGGCAGTGAAATTGGAAACGTCCAGAGATTGCGCCCACAGGAAAGCTGCCAGCACTGAAAGCTGTAGCTGGTTTTCACTGTCCCTTGGAACTGCATTCGCTGCCACACAGACATTCGCGCTCTGCTAAAGCTTTGCTTCCTAATGGGGCAACACTCTGTATGACTTTCTCCCAGTGCCCGGTAGTGAAATTGGAAACGTCCAGAGATTCTGCCCACAGGAAAGCTGCCAGCAGTGAAAGCTGTAGCTGGTTTTCACTGTCCCTTGGAACTGCATTCGCTGCCACACAGACATTCGCGCTCTGCTAAAGCATTGCTTCGTAATGGGGCAACACTCTGTATCTCTCTCTGGCAGAGCCCGGCAGTGAAATTGAAACGTCCAGAGATTGCGCCCACAGGAAAGCTGCCAGCACTGAAAGCTGTAGCTGGTTTTCACTGTCCCTTGGAACTGCATTCGCTGCCACACAGACATTCGCGCTCTGCTAAAGCATTGCTTCGTAATGGGGCAACACTCTGTATGACTTTCTCCCAGTGCCTGGCAGTGAAATTGGAAACGTCCAGAGATTGCGCCCACAGGAAAGCTGCCAGCACTGAAAGCTGTAGCTGGTTTTCACTGTCCCCTGGAACTGCATTCGCTGCCACACAGACATTCGCGCTCTGCTAAAGCTTTGCTTCCTAATGGGGCAACACTCTGTATCTCTCTCTGGCAGAGCCCGGCAGTGAAATTGGAAACGTCCAAAGATTGCGCCCACAGGAAAGCTGCCAGCACTGAAAGCTCTAGCTGGTTTTCACTGTCCCTTGGAACTGCATTCGCTGCCACACAGACATTCGCGCTCTGCTAAAGCATTTCTTCGTAATGGGGCAACACTCTGTATCTCTCTCTAGCAGAGCCCGGCAGTGAAATTGAAACGTCCAGAGATTGCGCCCACAGGAAAGCTGCCAGCACTGAAAGCTCTAGCTGGTTTTCACTGTCCCTTGGAACTGCATTCGCTGCCACACAGACATTCGCGCTCTGCTAAAGCATTGCATTCGTAATGGGGCAACACTCTGTATGACTTTCTCCCAGTGCCTGGCAGTGAAATTGGAAACGTCCAGAGATTGCGCCCACAGGAAAGCTGCCAGCACTGAAAGATGTAGCTGGTTTTCACTGTCCCCTGGAACTGCATTCGCTGCCACACAGACATTCGCGCTCTGCTAAAGCTTTGCTTCCTAATGGGGCAACACTCTGTATCTCTCTCTGGCAGAGCCCGGCAGTGAAATTGCAAACGTCCAGAGATTGCGCCCACAGGAAAGCTGCCAGCACTGAAAGCTGTAGCTGGTTTTCACTGTCCCTTGGAACTGCATTCGCTGCCACACAGACATTCGCGCTGTGCTAAAGCATTGCTTCGTAATGGGGCAACACTCTGTATCTCTCTCTGGCAGAGCCCGGCAGTGAAATTGGAAACGTCCAGAGATTGCGCCCACAGGAAAGCTGCCAGCACTGAAAGCTGTAGCTGGTTTTCACTGTCCCTTGGAACTGCATTCGCTGCCACACAGACATTCGCGCTCTGCTAAAGCTTTGCTTCCTAATGGGGCAACACTCTGTATGACTTTCTCCCAGTGCCCGGCAGTGAAATTGGAAACGTCCAGAGATTCTGCCCACAGGAAAGCTGCCAGCACTGAAAGCTGTAGCTGGTTTTCACTGTCCCTTGGAACTGCATTCGCTGCCACACAGACATTCGCGCTCTGCTAAAGCATTGCATTCGTAATGGGGCAACACTCTGTATGACTTTCTCCCAGTGCCTGGCAGTGAAATTGGAAACGTCCAGAGATTGCGCCCACAGGAAAGCTGCCAGCACTGAAAGATATAGCTGGTTTTCACTGTCCCCTGGAACTGCATTCGCTGCCACACAGACATTCGCGCTCTGCTAAAGCTTTGCTTCCTAATGGGGCAACACTCTGTATCTCTCTCTGGCAGAGCCCGGCAGTGAAATTGCAAACGTCCAGAGATTGCGCCCACAGGAAAGCTGCCAGCACTGAAAGCTGTAGCTGGTTTTCACTGTCCCTTGGAACTGCATTCGCTGCCACACAGACATTCGCGCTGTGCTAAAGCATTGCTTCGTAATGGGGCAACACTCTGTATCTCTCTCTGGCAGAGCCCGGCAGTGAAATTGGAAACGTCCAGAGATTGCGCCCACAGGAAAGCTGCCAGCACTGAAAGCTGTAGCTGGTTTTCACTGTCCCTTGGAACTGCATTCGCTGCCACACAGACATTCGCGCTCTGCTAAAGCTTTGCTTCCTAATGGGGCAACACTCTGTATGACTTTCTCCCAGTGCCCGGTAGTGAAATTGGAAACGTCCAGAGATTGTGCCCACAGGAAAGCTGCCAGCACTTAAAGCTGTAGCTGGTTTTCACTGTCCCTTGGAACTGCATTCGCTGCCACACAGACATTCGCTCTCTGCTAAAGCATTGCTTCGTAATGGGGCAACACTCTGTATGACTTTCTCCCAGTGCCTGGCAGTGAAATTGGAAACGTCCAGAGATTGCGCCCACAGGAAAGCTGCCAGCACTGAAAGATGTAGCTGGTTTTCACTGTCCCCTGGAACTGCATTCGCTGCCACACAGACATTCGCGCTCTGCTAAAGCATTGCTTCGTAATGGGGCAACACTCTGTATGACTTTCTCCCAGTGCCTGGCAGTGAAATTGGAAACGTCCAGAGATTGCGCCCACAGGAAAGCTGCCAGCACTGAAAGATGTAGCTGGTTTTCACTGTCCCCTGGAACTGCATTCGCTGCCACACAGACATTCGCGCTCTGCTAAAGCATTGCTTCGTAATGGGGCAACACTCTGTATCTCTCTCTGGCAGAGCCCGGCAGTGAAATTGGAAACGTCCAGAGATTGCGCCCACAGGAAAGCTGCCAGCACTGAAAGCTGTAGCTGGTTTTCACTGTCCCTTGGAACTGCATTCGCTGCCACACAGACATTCGCGCTCTGCTAAAGCTTTGCTTCCTAATGGGGCAACACTCTGTATCTCTCTCTGGCAGAGCCCGGCAGTGAAATTGGAAACGTCCAGAGATTGCGCCCTTAGGAAAGCTGCCAGCACTGAAAGCTGTAGCTGGTTTTCACTGTCCCTTGGAACTGCATTCGCTGCCACACAGACATTCGCGCTCTGCTAAAGCATTGCTTCGTAATGGGGCAACACTCTGTATCTCTCTCTGGCAGAGCCCGGCAGTGAAATTGGAAACGTCCAGAGATTGCGCCCACAGGAAAGCTGCCAGCACTGAAAGCTGTAGCTGGTTTTCACTGTCCCTTGGAACTGCATTCGCTGCCACATAGACATTCGCGCTCTGCTAAAGCTTTGCTTCCTAATGGGGCAACACTCTGTATGACTTTCTCCCAGTGCCCGGTAGTGAAATTGGAAACGTCCAGAGATTGTGCCCACAGGAAAGCTGCCAGCACTGAAAGCTGTAGCTGGTTTTCACTGTCCCTTGGAACTGCATTCGCTGCCACACAGACATTCGCGCTCTGCTAAAGCATTGCTTCGTAATGGGGCAACACTCTGTATGACTTTCTCCCAGTGCCTGGCAGTGAAATTGGAAACGTCCAGAGATTGCGCCCACAGGAAAGCTGCCAGCACTGAAAGATGTAGCTGGTTTTCACTGTCCCCTGGAACTGCATTCGCTGCCACACAGACATTCGCGCTCTGCTAAAGCATTGCTTCGTAATGGGGCAACACTCTGTATCTCTCTCTGGCAGAGCCCGGCAGTGAAATTGGAAACGTCCAGAGATTGCGCCCACAGGAGAGCTGCCAGCACTGAAAGCTCTAGCTGGTTTTCACTGTCCCTTGGAACTACATTCGCTGCCACACAGACATTCGCGCTCTGCTAAAGCTTTGCTTCCTAATGGCCAACACTCTGTATGACTTTCTCCCAGTGCCCGGCAGTGAAATTGGAAACGTCCAGAGATTCTGCCCACAGGAAAGCTGCCAGCACTGAAAGCTGTAGCTGGTTTTCACTGTCCCTTGGAACTGCATTCGCTGCCACACAGACATTCGCGCTCTGCTAAAGCTTTGCTTCGTAATGGGGCAACACTCTGTATCTCTCTCTGGCAGAGCCCGGCAGTGAAATTGGAAACGTCCAGAGATTGCGCCCACAGGAAAGCTGCCAGCACTGAAAGCTGTAGCTGGTTTTCACTGTCCCTTGGAACTGCATTCGCTGCCACACAGACATTCGCGCTCTGCTAAAGCTTTGCTTCCTAATGGGGCAACACTCTGTATGACTTTCTCCCAGTGCCTGGCAGTGAAATTGGAAACGTCCAGAGATTGCGCCCACAGGAAAGCTGCCAGCACTGAAAGCTGTAGCTGGTTTTCACTGTCCCTTGGAACTGCATTCGCTGCCACACAGACATTCGCGCTCTGCTAAAGCTTTGCTTCCTAATGGGGCAACACTCTGTATCTCTCTCTGGCAGAGCCCGGCAGTGAAATTGGAAACGTCCAGAGATTGCGCCCTTAGGAAAGCTGCCAGCACTGAAAGCTGTAGCTGGTTTTCACTGTCCCTTGGAACTGCATTCGCTGCCACACAGACATTCGCGCTCTGCTAAAGCATTGCTTCGTAATGGGGCAACACTCTGTATCTCTCTCTGGCAGAGCCCGGCAGTGAAATTGGAAACGTCCAGAGATTGCGCCCACAGGAAAGCTGCCAGCACTGAAAGCTCTAGCTGGTTTTCACTGTCCCTTGGAACTGCATTCGCTGCCACACAGACATTCGCGCTCTGCTAAAGCTTTGCTTCCTAATGGGGCAACACTCTGTATGACTTTCTCCCAGTGCCCGGTAGTGAAATTGGAAACGTCCAGAGATTGTGCCCACAGGAAACCTGCCAGCACTGAAAGCTGTAGCTGGTTTTCACTGTCCCTTGGAACTGCATTCGCTGCCACACAGACATTCGCGCTCTGCTAAAGCATTGCTTCGTAATGGGGCAACACTCTGTATCTCTCTCTGGCAGAGCCCGGCAGTGAAATTGAAACGTCCAGAGATTGCGCCCACAGGAAAGCTGCCAGCACTGAAAGCTGTAGCTGGTTTTCACTGTCCCTTGGAACTGCATTCGCTGCCACACAGACATTCGCGCTCTGCTAAAGCTTTGCTTCCTAATGGGGCAACACTCTGTATGACTTTCTCCCAGTGCCTGGCAGTGAAATTGGAAACGTCCAGAGATTGCGCCCACAGGAAAGCTGCCAGCACTGAAAGATGTAGCTGGTTTTCACTGTCCCTTGGAACTGCATTCGCTGCCACATAGACATTCGCGCTCTGCTAAAGCTTTGCTTCCTAATGGGGCAACACTCTGTATGACTTTCTCCCAGTGCCCGGCAGTGAAATTGAAAACGTCCAGAGATTGTGCCCACAGGAAAGCTGCCAGCACTGAAAGCTGTAGCTGGTTTTCACTGTCCCTTGGAACTGCATTCGCTGCCACACAGACATTCGCGCTCTGCTAAAGCATTGCTTCGTAATGGGGCAACACTCTGTATGACTTTCTCCCAGTGCCTGGCAGTGAAATTGGAAACGTCCAGAGATTGCGCCCACAGGACAGCTGCCAGCACTGAAAGCTCTAGCTGGTTTTCACTGTCCCTTGGAACTGCATTCGCTGCCACACAGACATTCGCGCTCTGCTAAAGCTTTGCTTCCTAATGGCCAACACTCTGTATGACTTTCTCCCAGTGCCCGGCAGTGAAATTGGAAACGTCCAGAGATTCTGCCCACAGGAAAGCTGCCAGCACTGAAAGCTGTAGCTGGTTTTCACTGTCCCTTGGAACTGCATTCGCTGCCACACAGACATTCGCGCTCTGCTAAAGCTTTGCTTCGTAATGGGGCAACACTCTGTATCTCTCTCTGGCAGAGCCCGGCAGTGAAATTGGAAACGTCCAGAGATTGCGCCCACAGGAAAGCTGCCAGCACTGAAAGCTGTAGCTGGTTTTCACTGTCCCTTGGAACTGCATTCGCTGCCACACAGACATTCGCGCTCTGCTAAAGCTTTGCTTCCTAATGGGGCAACACTCTGTATGACTTTCTCCCAGTGCCTGGCAGTGAAATTGGAAACGTCCAGAGATTGCGCCCACAGGAAAGCTGCCAGCACTGAAAGCTGTAGCTGGTTTTCACTGTCCCTTGGAACTGCATTCGCTGCCACACAGACATTCGCGCTCTGCTAAAGCTTTGCTTCCTAATGGGGCAACACTCTGTATGACTTTCTCCCAGTGCCCGGTAGTGAAATTGGAAACGTCCAGAGATTGTGCCCACAGGAAACCTGCCAGCACTGAAAGCTGTAGCTGGTTTTCACTGTCCCTTGGAACTGCATTCGCTGCCACACAGACATTCGCGCTCTGCTAAAGCATTGCTTCGTAATGGGGCAACACTCTGTATCTCTCTCTGGCAGAGCCCGGCAGTGAAATTGAAACGTCCAGAGATTGCGCCCACAGGAAAGCTGCCAGCACTGAAAGCTGTAGCTGGTTTTCACTGTCCCTTGGAACTGCATTCGCTGCCACACAGACATTCGCGCTCTGCTAAAGCATTGCTTCGTAATGGGGCAACACTCTGTATGACTTTCTCCCAGTGCCTGGCAGTGAAATTGGAAACGTCCAGAGATTGCGCCCACAGGAAAGCTGCCAGCACTGAAAGATGTAGCTGGTTTTCACTGTCCCTTGGAACTGCATTCGCTGCCACATAGACATTCGCGCTCTGCTAAAGCTTTGCTTCCTAATGGGGCAACACTCTGTATGACTTTCTCCCAGTGCCCGGCAGTGAAATTGAAAACGTCCAGAGATTGTGCCCACAGGAAAGCTGCCAGCACTGAAAGCTGTAGCTGGTTTTCACTGTCCCTTGGAACTGCATTCGCTGCCACACAGACATTCGCGCTCTTCTAAAGCATTGCTTCGTAATGGGGCAACACTCTGTATGACTTTCTCCCAGTGCCTGGCAGTGAAATTGGAAACGTCCAGAGATTGCGCCCACAGGAAAGCTGCCAGCAGTGAAAGATGTAGCTGGTTTTCACTGTCCCCTGGAACTGCATTCGCTGCCACACAGACATTCGCGCTCTGCTAAAGCTTTGCTTCCTAATGGGGCAACACTCTGTATCTCTCTCTGGCAGAGCCCGGCAGTGAAATTGGAAACGTCCAAAGATTGCGCCCACAGGAAAGCTGCCAGCACTGAAAGCTGTAGCTGGTTTTCACTGTCCCTTGGAACTGCATTCGCTGCCACACAGACATTCGCGCTCTGCTAAAGCATTGCTTCGTAATGGGGCAACACTCTGTATGACTTTCTCCCAGTGCCTGGCAGTGAAATTGGAAACGTCCAGAGATTGCGCCCACAGGAAAGCTGCCAGCACTGAAAGATGTAGCTGGTTTTCACTGTCCCCTGGAACTGCATTCGCTGCCACACAGACATTCGCGCTCTGCTAAAGCTTTGCTTCCTAATGGGGCAACACTCTGTATCTCTCTCTGGCAGAGCCCGGTAGTGAAATTGGAAACGTCCAGAGATTGCGCCCTTAGGAAAGCTGCCAGCACTGAAAGCTGTAGCTGGTTTTCACTGTCCCTTGGAACTGCATTCGCTGCCACACAGACATTCGCGCTCTGCTAAAGCATTGCTTCGTAATGGGGCAACACTCTGTATCTCTCTCTGGCAGAGCCCGGCAGTGAAATTGGAAACGTCCAGAGATTGCGCCCACAGGACAGCTACCAGCACTGAAAGCTGTAGCTGGTTTTCACTGTCCCTTGGAACTGCATTCGCTGCCACATAGACATTCGCGCTCTGCTAAAGCTTTGCTTCCTAATGGGGCAACTCTCTGTATGACTTTCTCCCAGTGCCCGGCAGTGAAATTGGAAACGTCCAGAGATTCTGCCCACAGGAAAGCTGCCAGCACTGAAAGCTGTAGCTGGTTTTCACTGTCCCTTGGAACTGCATTCGCTGCCACACAGACATTCGCGCTCTGCTAAAGCTTTGCTTCGTAATGGGGCAACACTCTGTATCTCTCTCTGGCAGAGCCCGGCAGTGAAATTGGAAACGTCCAGAGATTGCGCCCACAGGAAAGCTGCCAGCACTGAAAGCTCTAGCTGGTTTTCACTGTCCCTTGGAACTGCATTCGCTGCCACACAGACATTCGCGCTCTGCTAAAGCTTTGCTTCCTAATGGGGCAACACTCTGTATGACTTTCTCCCAGTGCCTGGCAGTGAAATTGGAAACGTCCAGAGATTGCGCCCACAGGAAAGCTGCCAGCACTGAAAGCTGTAGCTGGTTTTCACTGTCCCTTGGAACTGCATTCGCTGCCACACAGACATTCGCGCTCTGCTAAAGCATTGCTTCGTAATGGGGCAACACTCTGTATCTCTCTCTGGCAGAGCCCGGCAGTGAAATTGGAAACGTCCAGAGATTGCGCCCACAGGAAAGCTGCCAGCACTGAAAGATGTAGCTGGTTTTCACTGTCCCTTGGAAATGCATTCGCTGCCACATAGACATTCGCGCTCTGCTAAAGCTTTGCTTCCTAATGGGGCAACACTCTGTATGACTTTCTCCCAGTGCCTGGTAGTGAAATTGGAAACGTCCAGAGATTGTGCCCACAGGAAAGCTGCCAGCACTGAAAGCTGTAGCTGGTTTTCACTGTCCCCTGGAACTGCATTCGCTGCCACACAGACATTCGCGCTCTGCTAAAGCATTGCTTCGTAATGGGGCAACACTCTGTATCTCTCTCTGGCAGAGCCCGGCAGTGAAATTGGAAACGTCCAGAGATTGCGCCCACAGGAAAGCTGGCAGCACTGAAAGCTGTAGCTGGTTTTCACTGTCCCTTGGAACTGCATTCGCTGCCACACAGACATTCGCGCTCTGCTAAAGCATTGCTTCGTAATGGGGCAACACTCTGTATGACTTTCTCCCAGTGCCCGGTAGTGAAATTGGAAACGTCCAGAGATTGTGCCCACAGGAAACCTGCCAGCACTGAAAGCTGTAGCTGGTTTTCACTGTCCCTTGGAACTGCATTCGCTGCCACACAGACATTCGCGCTCTGCTAAAGCTTTGCTTCCTAATGGGGCAACACTCTGTATGACTTTCTCCCAGTGCCCGGCAGTGAAATTGGAAACGTCCAGAGATTCTGCCCACAGGAAAGCTTCCAGCACTGAAAGCTGTAGCTGGTTTTCACTGTCCCTTGGAACTGCATTCGCTGCCACACAGACATTCGCGCTCTGCTAAAGCATTGCATCCTAATGGGGTAACACTCTGTATCTCTCTCTGGCAGAGCCCGGCAGTGAAATTGAAACGTCCAGAGATTGCGCCCACAGGACAGCTGCCAGCACTGAAAGCTGTAGCTGGTTTTCACTGTCCCTTGGAACTGCATTCGCTGCCACACAGACATTCGCGCTCTGCTAAAGCATTGCTTCGTAATGGGGCAACACTCTGTATCTCTCTCTGGCAGAGCCCGGCAGTGAAATTGAAACGTCCAGAGATTGCGCCCACAGGAAAGCTGCCAGCACTGAAAGCTGTAGCTGGTTTTCACTGTCCCTTGGAACTGCATTCGCTGCCACACAGACATTCGCGCTCTGCTAAAGCATTGCTTCGTAATGGGGCAACACTCTGTATGACTTTCTCCCAGTGCCTGGCAGTGAAATTGGAAACGTCCAGAGATTGCGCCCACAGGAAAGCTGCCAGCACTGAAAGATGTAGCTGGTTTTCACTGTCCCCTGGAACTGCATTCGCTGCCACACAGACATTCGCGCTGTGCTAAAGCATTGCTTCGTAATGGGGCAACACTCTGTATCTCTCTCTGGCAGAGCCCGGCAGTGAAATTGGAAACGTCCAGAGATTGCGCCCACAGGAAAGCTGCCAGCACTGAAAGCTGTAGCTGGTTTTCACTGTCCCTTGGAACTGCATTCGCTGCCACACAGACATTCGCGCTCTGCTAAAGCTTTGCTTCCTAATGGGGCAACACTCTGTATCTCTCTCTGGCAGAGCCCGGCAGTGAAATTGGAAACGTCCAGAGATTGCGCCCACAGGAAAGCTGCCAGCACTGAAAGCTCTAGCTGGTTTTCACTGTCCCTTGGAACTGCATTCGCTGCCACACAGACATTCGCGCTCTGCTAAAGCTTTGCTTCCTAATGGGGCAACACTCTGTATGACTTTCTCCCAGTGCCCGGCAGTGAAATTGGAAACGTCCAGAGATTCTGCCCACAGGAAAGCTGCCAGCACTGAAAGCTGTAGCTGGTTTTCACTGTCCCTTGGAACTGCATTCGCTGCCACACAGACATTCGCGCTCTGCTAAAGCATTGCTTCGTAATGGGGCAACACTCTGTATCTCTCTCTGGCAGAGCCCGGCAGTGAAATTGAAACGTCCAGAGATTGCGCCCACAGGACAGCTGCCAGCACTGAAAGCTCTAGCTGGTTTTCACTGTCCCTTGGAACTGCATTCGCTGCCACACAGACATTCGCGCTCTGCTAAAGCATTGCTTCGTAATGGGGCAACACTCTGTATCTCTCTCTGGCAGAGCCCGGCAGTGAAATTGAAACGTCCAGAGATTGCGCCCACAGGAAAGCTGCCAGCACTGAAAGATGTAGCTGGTTTTCACTGTCCCCTGGAACTGCATTCGCTGCCACACAGACATTCGCGCTGTGCTAAAGCATTGCTTCGTAATGGGGCAACACTCTGTATCTCTCTCTGGCAGAGCCCGGCAGTGAAATTGGAAACGTCCAGAGATTGTGCCCACAGGAAAGCTGCCAGCACTGAAAGCTGTAGCTGGTTTTCACTGTCCCTTGGAACTGCATTCGCTGCCACACAGACATTCGCGCTCTGCTAAAGCTTTGCTTCCTAATGGGGCAACACTCTGTATGACTTTCTCCCAGTGCCCGGTAGTGAAATTGGAAACGTCCAGAGATTGTGCCCACAGGAAACCTGCCAGCACTGAAAGCTGTAGCTGGTTTTCACTGTCCCTTGGAACTGCATTCGCTGCCACACAGACATTCGCGCTCTGCTAAAGCATTGCTTCGTAATGGGGCAACACTCTGTATCTCTCTCTGGCAGAGCCCGGCAGTGAAATTGAAACGTCCAGAGATTGCGCCCACAGGAAAGCTGCCAGCACTGAAAGCTGTAGCTGGTTTTCACTGTCCCTTGGAACTGCATTCGCTGCCACACAGACATTCGCGCTCTGCTAAAGCATTGCTTCGTAATGGGGCAACACTCTGTATGACTTTCTCCCAGTGCCTGGCAGTGAAATTGGAAACGTCCAGAGATTGCGCCCACAGGAAAGCTGCCAGCACTGAAAGATGTAGCTGGTTTTCACTGTCCCTTGGAACTGCATTCGCTGCCACATAGACATTCGCGCTCTGCTAAAGCTTTGCTTCCTAATGGGGCAACACTCTGTATGACTTTCTCCCAGTGCCCGGCAGTGAAATTGAAAACGTCCAGAGATTGTGCCCACAGGAAAGCTGCCAGCACTGAAAGCTGTAGCTGGTTTTCACTGTCCCTTGGAACTGCATTCGCTGCCACACAGACATTCGCGCTCTGCTAAAGCATTGCTTCGTAATGGGGCAACACTCTGTATGACTTTCTCCCAGTGCCTGGCAGTGAAATTGGAAACGTCCAGAGATTGCGCCCACAGGAAAGCTGCCAGCAGTGAAAGATGTAGCTGGTTTTCACTGTCCCCTGGAACTGCATTCGCTGCCACACAGACATTCGCGCTCTGCTAAAGCTTTGCTTCCTAATGGGGCAACACTCTGTATCTCTCTCTGGCAGAGCCCGGCAGTGAAATTGGAAACGTCCAAAGATTGCGCCCACAGGAAAGCTGCCAGCACTGAAAGCTGTAGCTGGTTTTCACTGTCCCTTGGAACTGCATTCGCTGCCACACAGACATTCGCGCTCTGCTAAAGCATTGCTTCGTAATGGGGCAACACTCTGTATGACTTTCTCCCAGTGCCTGGCAGTGAAATTGGAAACGTCCAGAGATTGCGCCCACAGGAAAGCTGCCAGCACTGAAAGATGTAGCTGGTTTTCACTGTCCCCTGGAACTGCATTCGCTGCCACACAGACATTCGCGCTCTGCTAAAGCTTTGCTTCCTAATGGGGCAACACTCTGTATCTCTCTCTGGCAGAGCCCGGTAGTGAAATTGGAAACGTCCAGAGATTGCGCCCTTAGGAAAGCTGCCAGCACTGAAAGCTGTAGCTGGTTTTCACTGTCCCTTGGAACTGCATTCGCTGCCACACAGACATTCGCGCTCTGCTAAAGCATTGCTTCGTAATGGGGCAACACTCTGTATCTCTCTCTGGCAGAGCCCGGCAGTGAAATTGGAAACGTCCAGAGATTGCGCCCACAGGACAGCTACCAGCACTGAAAGCTGTAGCTGGTTTTCACTGTCCCTTGGAACTGCATTCGCTGCCACATAGACATTCGCGCTCTGCTAAAGCTTTGCTTCCTAATGGGGCAACTCTCTGTATGACTTTCTCCCAGTGCCCGGCAGTGAAATTGGAAACGTCCAGAGATTCTGCCCACAGGAAAGCTGCCAGCACTGAAAGCTGTAGCTGGTTTTCACTGTCCCTTGGAACTGCATTCGCTGCCACACAGACATTCGCGCTCTGCTAAAGCTTTGCTTCGTAATGGGGCAACACTCTGTATCTCTCTCTGGCAGAGCCCGGCAGTGAAATTGGAAACGTCCAGAGATTGCGCCCACAGGAAAGCTGCCAGCACTGAAAGCTCTAGCTGGTTTTCACTGTCCCTTGGAACTGCATTCGCTGCCACACAGACATTCGCGCTCTGCTAAAGCTTTGCTTCCTAATGGGGCAACACTCTGTATGACTTTCTCCCAGTGCCTGGCAGTGAAATTGGAAACGTCCAGAGATTGCGCCCACAGGAAAGCTGCCAGCACTGAAAGCTGTAGCTGGTTTTCACTGTCCCTTGGAACTGCATTCGCTGCCACACAGACATTCGCGCTCTGCTAAAGCATTGCTTCGTAATGGGGCAACACTCTGTATCTCTCTCTGGCAGAGCCCGGCAGTGAAATTGGAAACGTCCAGAGATTGCGCCCACAGGAAAGCTGCCAGCACTGAAAGATGTAGCTGGTTTTCACTGTCCCTTGGAAATGCATTCGCTGCCACATAGACATTCGCGCTCTGCTAAAGCTTTGCTTCCTAATGGGGCAACACTCTGTATGACTTTCTCCCAGTGCCTGGTAGTGAAATTGGAAACGTCCAGAGATTGTGCCCACAGGAAAGCTGCCAGCACTGAAAGCTGTAGCTGGTTTTCACTGTCCCCTGGAACTGCATTCGCTGCCACACAGACATTCGCGCTCTGCTAAAGCATTGCTTCGTAATGGGGCAACACTCTGTATCTCTCTCTGGCAGAGCCCGGCAGTGAAATTGGAAACGTCCAGAGATTGCGCCCACAGGAAAGCTGCCAGCACTGAAAGCTGTAGCTGGTTTTCACTGTCCCTTGGAACTGCATTCGCTGCCACACAGACATTCGCGCTCTGCTAAAGCATTGCTTCGTAATGGGGCAACACTCTGTATGACTTTCTCCCAGTGCCCGGTAGTGAAATTGGAAACGTCCAGAGATTGTGCCCACAGGAAACCTGCCAGCACTGAAAGCTGTAGCTGGTTTTCACTGTCCCTTGGAACTGCATTCGCTGCCACACAGACATTCGCGCTCTGCTAAAGCTTTGCTTCCTAATGGGGCAACACTCTGTATGACTTTCTCCCAGTGCCCGGCAGTGAAATTGGAAACGTCCAGAGATTCTGCCCACAGGAAAGCTTCCAGCACTGAAAGCTGTAGCTGGTTTTCACTGTCCCTTGGAACTGCATTCGCTGCCACACAGACATTCGCGCTCTGCTAAAGCATTGCATCCTAATGGGGTAACACTCTGTATCTCTCTCTGGCAGAGCCCGGCAGTGAAATTGAAACGTCCAGAGATTGCGCCCACAGGACAGCTGCCAGCACTGAAAGCTGTAGCTGGTTTTCACTGTCCCTTGGAACTGCATTCGCTGCCACACAGACATTCGCGCTCTGCTAAAGCATTGCTTCGTAATGGGGCAACACTCTGTATCTCTCTCTGGCAGAGCCCGGCAGTGAAATTGAAACGTCCAGAGATTGCGCCCACAGGAAAGCTGCCAGCACTGAAAGCTGTAGCTGGTTTTCACTGTCCCTTGGAACTGCATTCGCTGCCACACAGACATTCGCGCTCTGCTAAAGCATTGCTTCGTAATGGGGCAACACTCTGTATGACTTTCTCCCAGTGCCTGGCAGTGAAATTGGAAACGTCCAGAGATTGCGCCCACAGGAAAGCTGCCAGCACTGAAAGATGTAGCTGGTTTTCACTGTCCCCTGGAACTGCATTCGCTGCCACACAGACATTCGCGCTGTGCTAAAGCATTGCTTCGTAATGGGGCAACACTCTGTATCTCTCTCTGGCAGAGCCCGGCAGTGAAATTGGAAACGTCCAGAGATTGCGCCCACAGGAAAGCTGCCAGCACTGAAAGCTGTAGCTGGTTTTCACTGTCCCTTGGAACTGCATTCGCTGCCACACAGACATTCGCGCTCTGCTAAAGCATTGCTTCGTAATGGGGCAACACTCTGTATCTCTCTCTGGCAGAGCCCGGCAGTGAAATTGAAACGTCCAGAGATTGCGCCCACAGGACAGCTGCCAGCACTGAAAGCTCTAGCTGGTTTTCACTGTCCCTTGGAACTGCATTCGCTGCCACACAGACATTCGCGCTCTGCTAAAGCATTGCTTCGTAATGGGGCAACACTCTGTATCTCTCTCTGGCAGAGCCCGGCAGTGAAATTGAAACGTCCAGAGATTGCGCCCACAGGAAAGCTGCCAGCACTGAAAGATGTAGCTGGTTTTCACTGTCCCCTGGAACTGCATTCGCTGCCACACAGACATTCGCGCTGTGCTAAAGCATTGCTTCGTAATGGGGCAACACTCTGTATCTCTCTCTGGCAGAGCCCGGCAGTGAAATTGGAAACGTCCAGAGATTGTGCCCACAGGAAAGCTGCCAGCACTGAAAGCTGTAGCTGGTTTTCACTGTCCCTTGGAACTGCATTCGCTGCCACACAGACATTCGCGCTCTGCTAAAGCTTTGCTTCCTAATGGGGCAACACTCTGTATGACTTTCTCCCAGTGCCCGGTAGTGAAATTGGAAACGTCCAGAGATTGTGCCCACAGGAAACCTGCCAGCACTGAAAGCTGTAGCTGGTTTTCACTGTCCCTTGGAACTGCATTCGCTGCCACACAGACATTCGCGCTCTGCTAAAGCATTGCTTCGTAATGGGGCAACACTCTGTATCTCTCTCTGGCAGAGCCCGGCAGTGAAATTGAAACGTCCAGAGATTGCGCCCACAGGAAAGCTGCCAGCACTGAAAGCTGTAGCTGGTTTTCACTGTCCCTTGGAACTGCATTCGCTGCCACACAGACATTCGCGCTCTGCTAAAGCATTGCTTCGTAATGGGGCAACACTCTGTATGACTTTCTCCCAGTGCCTGGCAGTGAAATTGGAAACGTCCAGAGATTGCGCCCACAGGAAAGCTGCCAGCACTGAAAGATGTAGCTGGTTTTCACTGTCCCTTGGAACTGCATTCGCTGCCACATAGACATTCGCGCTCTGCTAAAGCTTTGCTTCCTAATGGGGCAACACTCTGTATGACTTTCTCCCAGTGCCCGGCAGTGAAATTGAAAACGTCCAGAGATTGTGCCCACAGGAAAGCTGCCAGCACTGAAAGCTGTAGCTGGTTTTCACTGTCCCTTGGAACTGCATTCGCTGCCACACAGACATTCGCGCTCTGCTAAAGCATTGCTTCGTAATGGGGCAACACTCTGTATGACTTTCTCCCAGTGCCTGGCAGTGAAATTGGAAACGTCCAGAGATTGCGCCCACAGGAAAGCTGCCAGCAGTGAAAGATGTAGCTGGTTTTCACTGTCCCCTGGAACTGCATTCGCTGCCACACAGACATTCGCGCTCTGCTAAAGCTTTGCTTCCTAATGGGGCAACACTCTGTATCTCTCTCTGGCAGAGCCCGGCAGTGAAATTGGAAACGTCCAAAGATTGCGCCCACAGGAAAGCTGCCAGCACTGAAAGCTGTAGCTGGTTTTCACTGTCCCTTGGAACTGCATTCGCTGCCACACAGACATTCGCGCTCTGCTAAAGCATTGCTTCGTAATGGGGCAACACTCTGTATGACTTTCTCCCAGTGCCTGGCAGTGAAATTGGAAACGTCCAGAGATTGCGCCCACAGGAAAGCTGCCAGCACTGAAAGATGTAGCTGGTTTTCACTGTCCCCTGGAACTGCATTCGCTGCCACACAGACATTCGCGCTCTGCTAAAGCTTTGCTTCCTAATGGGGCAACACTCTGTATCTCTCTCTGGCAGAGCCCGGTAGTGAAATTGGAAACGTCCAGAGATTGCGCCCTTAGGAAAGCTGCCAGCACTGAAAGCTGTAGCTGGTTTTCACTGTCCCTTGGAACTGCATTCGCTGCCACACAGACATTCGCGCTCTGCTAAAGCATTGCTTCGTAATGGGGCAACACTCTGTATCTCTCTCTGGCAGAGCCCGGCAGTGAAATTGGAAACGTCCAGAGATTGCGCCCACAGGACAGCTACCAGCACTGAAAGCTGTAGCTGGTTTTCACTGTCCCTTGGAACTGCATTCGCTGCCACATAGACATTCGCGCTCTGCTAAAGCTTTGCTTCCTAATGGGGCAACTCTCTGTATGACTTTCTCCCAGTGCCCGGCAGTGAAATTGGAAACGTCCAGAGATTCTGCCCACAGGAAAGCTGCCAGCACTGAAAGCTGTAGCTGGTTTTCACTGTCCCTTGGAACTGCATTCGCTGCCACACAGACATTCGCGCTCTGCTAAAGCTTTGCTTCGTAATGGGGCAACACTCTGTATCTCTCTCTGGCAGAGCCCGGCAGTGAAATTGGAAACGTCCAGAGATTGCGCCCACAGGAAAGCTGCCAGCACTGAAAGCTCTAGCTGGTTTTCACTGTCCCTTGGAACTGCATTCGCTGCCACACAGACATTCGCGCTCTGCTAAAGCTTTGCTTCCTAATGGGGCAACACTCTGTATGACTTTCTCCCAGTGCCTGGCAGTGAAATTGGAAACGTCCAGAGATTGCGCCCACAGGAAAGCTGCCAGCACTGAAAGCTGTAGCTGGTTTTCACTGTCCCTTGGAACTGCATTCGCTGCCACACAGACATTCGCGCTCTGCTAAAGCATTGCTTCGTAATGGGGCAACACTCTGTATCTCTCTCTGGCAGAGCCCGGCAGTGAAATTGGAAACGTCCAGAGATTGCGCCCACAGGAAAGCTGCCAGCACTGAAAGATGTAGCTGGTTTTCACTGTCCCTTGGAAATGCATTCGCTGCCACATAGACATTCGCGCTCTGCTAAAGCTTTGCTTCCTAATGGGGCAACACTCTGTATGACTTTCTCCCAGTGCCTGGTAGTGAAATTGGAAACGTCCAGAGATTGTGCCCACAGGAAAGCTGCCAGCACTGAAAGCTGTAGCTGGTTTTCACTGTCCCCTGGAACTGCATTCGCTGCCACACAGACATTCGCGCTCTGCTAAAGCATTGCTTCGTAATGGGGCAACACTCTGTATCTCTCTCTGGCAGAGCCCGGCAGTGAAATTGGAAACGTCCAGAGATTGCGCCCACAGGAAAGCTGCCAGCACTGAAAGCTGTAGCTGGTTTTCACTGTCCCTTGGAACTGCATTCGCTGCCACACAGACATTCGCGCTCTGCTAAAGCATTGCTTCGTAATGGGGCAACACTCTGTATGACTTTCTCCCAGTGCCCGGTAGTGAAATTGGAAACGTCCAGAGATTGTGCCCACAGGAAACCTGCCAGCACTGAAAGCTGTAGCTGGTTTTCACTGTCCCTTGGAACTGCATTCGCTGCCACACAGACATTCGCGCTCTGCTAAAGCTTTGCTTCCTAATGGGGCAACACTCTGTATGACTTTCTCCCAGTGCCCGGCAGTGAAATTGGAAACGTCCAGAGATTCTGCCCACAGGAAAGCTTCCAGCACTGAAAGCTGTAGCTGGTTTTCACTGTCCCTTGGAACTGCATTCGCTGCCACACAGACATTCGCGCTCTGCTAAAGCATTGCATCCTAATGGGGTAACACTCTGTATCTCTCTCTGGCAGAGCCCGGCAGTGAAATTGAAACGTCCAGAGATTGCGCCCACAGGACAGCTGCCAGCACTGAAAGCTGTAGCTGGTTTTCACTGTCCCTTGGAACTGCATTCGCTGCCACACAGACATTCGCGCTCTGCTAAAGCATTGCTTCGTAATGGGGCAACACTCTGTATCTCTCTCTGGCAGAGCCCGGCAGTGAAATTGAAACGTCCAGAGATTGCGCCCACAGGAAAGCTGCCAGCACTGAAAGCTGTAGCTGGTTTTCACTGTCCCTTGGAACTGCATTCGCTGCCACACAGACATTCGCGCTCTGCTAAAGCATTGCTTCGTAATGGGGCAACACTCTGTATGACTTTCTCCCAGTGCCTGGCAGTGAAATTGGAAACGTCCAGAGATTGCGCCCACAGGAAAGCTGCCAGCACTGAAAGATGTAGCTGGTTTTCACTGTCCCCTGGAACTGCATTCGCTGCCACACAGACATTCGCGCTGTGCTAAAGCATTGCTTCGTAATGGGGCAACACTCTGTATCTCTCTCTGGCAGAGCCCGGCAGTGAAATTGGAAACGTCCAGAGATTGCGCCCACAGGAAAGCTGCCAGCACTGAAAGCTGTAGCTGGTTTTCACTGTCCCTTGGAACTGCATTCGCTGCCACACAGACATTCGCGCTCTGCTAAAGCTTTGCTTCCTAATGGGGCAACACTCTGTATCTCTCTCTGGCAGAGCCCGGCAGTGAAATTGGAAACGTCCAGAGATTGCGCCCACAGGAAAGCTGCCAGCACTGAAAGCTCTAGCTGGTTTTCACTGTCCCTTGGAACTGCATTCGCTGCCACACAGACATTCGCGCTCTGCTAAAGCTTTGCTTCCTAATGGGGCAACACTCTGTATGACTTTCTCCCAGTGCCCGGCAGTGAAATTGGAAACGTCCAGAGATTCTGCCCACAGGAAAGCTGCCAGCACTGAAAGCTGTAGCTGGTTTTCACTGTCCCTTGGAACTGCATTCGCTGCCACACAGACATTCGCGCTCTGCTAAAGCATTGCTTCGTAATGGGGCAACACTCTGTATCTCTCTCTGGCAGAGCCCGGCAGTGAAATTGAAACGTCCAGAGATTGCGCCCACAGGACAGCTGCCAGCACTGAAAGCTCTAGCTGGTTTTCACTGTCCCTTGGAACTGCATTCGCTGCCACACAGACATTCGCGCTCTGCTAAAGCATTGCTTCGTAATGGGGCAACACTCTGTATCTCTCTCTGGCAGAGCCCGGCAGTGAAATTGAAACGTCCAGAGATTGCGCCCACAGGAAAGCTGCCAGCACTGAAAGATGTAGCTGGTTTTCACTGTCCCCTGGAACTGCATTCGCTGCCACACAGACATTCGCGCTGTGCTAAAGCATTGCTTCGTAATGGGGCAACACTCTGTATCTCTCTCTGGCAGAGCCCGGCAGTGAAATTGGAAACGTCCAGAGATTGTGCCCACAGGAAAGCTGCCAGCACTGAAAGCTGTAGCTGGTTTTCACTGTCCCTTGGAACTGCATTCGCTGCCACACAGACATTCGCGCTCTGCTAAAGCTTTGCTTCCTAATGGGGCAACACTCTGTATCTCTCTCTGGCAGAGCCCGGTAGTGAAATTGGAAACGTCCAGAGATTGCGCCCTTAGGAAAGCTGCCAGCACTGAAAGCTGTAGCTGGTTTTCACTGTCCCTTGGAACTGCATTCGCTGCCACACAGACATTCGCGCTCTGCTAAAGCATTGCTTCGTAATGGGGCAACACTCTGTATCTCTCTCTGGCAGAGCCCGGCAGTGAAATTGGAAACGTCCAGAGATTGCGCCCACAGGACAGCTACCAGCACTGAAAGCTGTAGCTGGTTTTCACTGTCCCTTGGAACTGCATTCGCTGCCACATAGACATTCGCGCTCTGCTAAAGCTTTGCTTCCTAATGGGGCAACACTCTGTATGACTTTCTCCCAGTGCCCGGCAGTGAAATTGGAAACGTCCAGAGATTCTGCCCACAGGAAAGCTGCCAGCACTGAAAGCTGTAGCTGGTTTTCACTGTCCCTGGGAACTGCATTCGCTGCCACACAGACATTCGCGCTCTGCTAAAGCTTTGCTTCGTAATGGGGCAACACTCTGTATCTCTCTCTGGCAGAGCCCGGCAGTGAAATTGGAAACGTCCAGAGATTGCGCCCACAGGAAAGCTGCCAGCACTGAAAGCTCTAGCTGGTTTTCACTGTCCCTTGGAACTGCATTCGCTGCCACACAGACATTCGCGCTCTGCTAAAGCTTTGCTTCCTAATGGGGCAACACTCTGTATGACTTTCTCCCAGTGCCTGGCAGTGAAATTGGAAACGTCCAGAGATTGCGCCCACAGGACAGCTGCCAGCACTGAAAGCTGTAGCTGGTTTTCACTGTCCCTTGGAACTGCATTCGCTGCCACACAGACATTCGCGCTCTGCTAAAGCATTGCTTCGTAATGGGGCAACACTCTGTATCTCTCTCTGGCAGAGCCCGGCAGTGAAATTGAAACGTCCAGAGATTGCGCCCACAGGAAAGCTGCCAGCACTGAAAGCTGTAGCTGGTTTTCACTGTCCCTTGGAACTGCATTCGCTGCCACACAGACATTCGCGCTCTGCTAAAGCATTGCTTCGTAATGGGGCAACACTCTGTATGACTTTCTCCCAGTGCCTGGCAGTGAAATTGGAAACGTCCAGAGATTGCGCCCACAGGAAAGCTGCCAGCACTGAAAGATGTAGCTGGTTTTCACTGTCCCTTGGAACTGCATTCGCTGCCACACAGACATTCGCGCTCTGCTAAAGCTTTGCTTCCTAATGGGGCAACACTCTGTATGACTTTCTCCCAGTGCCCGGCAGTGAAATTGGAAACGTCCAGAGATTCTGCCCACAGGAAAGCTGCCAGCACTGAAAGCTGTAGCTGGTTTTCACTGTCCCTTGGAACTGCATTCGCTGCCACACAGACATTCGCGCTCTGCTAAAGCATTGCTTCGTAATGGGGCAACACTCTGTATCTCTCTCTGGCAGAGCCCGGCAGTGAAATTGAAACGTCCAGAGATTGCGCCCACAGGAAAGCTGCCAGCACTGAAAGATGTAGCTGGTTTTCACTGTCCCCTGGAACTGCATTCGCTGCCACACAGACATTCGCGCTGTGCTAAAGCATTGCTTCGTAATGGGGCAACACTCTGTATCTCTCTCTGGCAGAGCCCGGCAGTGAAATTGGAAACGTCCAGAGATTGTGCCCACAGGAAAGCTGCCAGCACTGAAAGCTGTAGCTGGTTTTCACTGTCCCTTGGAACTGCATTCGCTGCCACACAGACATTCGCGCTCTGCTAAAGCTTTGCTTCCTAATGGGGCAACACTCTGTATCTCTCTCTGGCAGAGCCCGGTAGTGAAATTGGAAACGTCCAGAGATTGCGCCCTTAGGAAAGCTGCCAGCACTGAAAGCTGTAGCTGGTTTTCACTGTCCCTTGGAACTGCATTCGCTGCCACACAGACATTCGCGCTCTGCTAAAGCATTGCTTCGTAATGGGGCAACACTCTGTATCTCTCTCTGGCAGAGCCCGGCAGTGAAATTGGAAACGTCCAGAGATTGCGCCCACAGGACAGCTACCAGCACTGAAAGCTGTAGCTGGTTTTCACTGTCCCTTGGAACTGCATTCGCTGCCACATAGACATTCGCGCTCTGCTAAAGCTTTGCTTCCTAATGGGGCAACACTCTGTATGACTTTCTCCCAGTGCCCGGCAGTGAAATTGGAAACGTCCAGAGATTCTGCCCACAGGAAAGCTGCCAGCACTGAAAGCTGTAGCTTGTTTTCACTGTCCCTTGGAACTGCATTCGCTGCCACACAGACATTCGCGCTCTGCTAAAGCTTTGCTTCGTAATGGGGCAACACTCTGTATCTCTCTCTGGCAGAGCCCGGCAGTGAAATTGGAAACGTCCAGAGATTGCGCCCACAGGAAAGCTGCCAGCACTGAAAGCTCTAGCTGGTTTTCACTGTCCCTTGGAACTGCATTCGCTGCCACACAGACATTCGCGCTCTGCTAAAGCTTTGCTTCCTAATGGGGCAACACTCTGTATGACTTTCTCCCAGTGCCTGGCAGTGAAATTGGAAACGTCCAGAGATTGCGCCCACAGGAAAGCTGCCAGCACTGAAAGATGTAGCTGGTTTTCACTGTCCCCTGGAACTGCATTCGCTGCCACACAGACATTCGCGCTCTGCTAAAGCATTGCTTCGTAATGGGGCAACACTCTGTATCTCTCTCTGGCAGAGCCCGGCAGTGAAATTGAAACGTCCAGAGATTGCGCCCACAGGAAAGCTGCCAGCACTGAAAGCTGTAGCTGGTTTTCACTGTCCCTTGGAACTGCATTCGCTGCCACACAGACATTCGCGCTCTGCTAAAGCATTGCTTCGTAATGGGGCAACACTCTGTATCTCTCTCTGGCAGAGCCCGGCAGTGAAATTGAAACGTCCAGAGATTGCGCCCACAGGAAAGCTGCCAGCACTGAAAGCTGTAGCTGGTTTTCACTGTCCCTTGGAACTGCATTCGCTGCCACACAGACATTCGCGCTCTGCTAAAGCATTGCTTCGTAATGGGGCAACACTCTGTATGACTTTCTCCCAGTGCCTGGCAGTGAAATTGGAAACGTCCAGAGATTGCGCCCACAGGAAAGCTGCCAGCACTGAAAGATGTAGCTGGTTTTCACTGTCCCCTGGAACTGCATTCGCTGCCACACAGACATTCGCGCTGTGCTAAAGCATTGCTTCGTAATGGGGCAACACTCTGTATCTCTCTCTGGCAGAGCCCGGCAGTGAATTTGGAAACGTCCAGAGATTGCGCCCACAGGAAAGCTGCCAGCACTGAAAGCTGTAGCTGGTTTTCACTGTCCCTTGGAACTGCATTCGCTGCCACACAGACATTCGCGCTCTGCTAAAGCATTGCTTCGTAATGGGGCAACACTCTGTATCTCTCTCTGGCAGAGCCCGGCAGTGAAATTGAAACGTCCAGAGATTGCGCCCACAGGACAGCTGCCAGCACTGAAAGCTCTAGCTGGTTTTCACTGTCCCTTGGAACTGCATTCGCTGCCACACAGACATTCGCGCTCTGCTAAAGCATTGCTTCGTAATGGGGCAACACTCTGTATCTCTCTCTGGCAGAGCCCGGCAGTGAAATTGAAACGTCCAGAGATTGCGCCCACAGGAAAGCTGCCAGCACTGAAAGCTGTAGCTGGTTTTCACTGTCCCTTGGAACTGCATTCGCTGCCACACAGACATTCGCGCTCTGCTAAAGCATTGCTTCGTAATGGGGCAACACTCTGTATGACTTTCTCCCAGTGCCTGGCAGTGAAATTGGAAACGTCCAGAGATTGCGCCCACAGGAAAGCTGCCAGCACTGAAAGATGTAGCTGGTTTTCACTGTTCCCTTGAACTGCATTCGCTGCCACACAGACATTCGCGCTGTGCTAAAGCATTGCTTCGTAATGGGGCAACACTCTGTATCTCTCTCTGGCAGAGCCCGGCAGTGAAATTGGAAACGTCCAGAGATTGCGCCCACAGGAAAGCTGCCAGCACTGAAAGCTGTAGCTGGTTTTCACTGTCCCTTGGAACTGCATTCGCTGCCACACAGACATTCGCGCTCTGCTAAAGCATTGCTTCGTAATGGGGCAACACTCTGTATCTCTCTCTGGCAGAGCCCGGCAGTGAAATTGGAAACGTCCAGAGATTGCGCCCACAGGAAAGCTGCCAGCACTGAAAGCTGTAGCTGGTTTTCACTGTCCCTTGGAACTGCATTCGCTGCCACACAGACATTCGCGCTCTGCTAAAGCATTGCTTCGTAATGGGGCAACACTCTGTATGACTTTCTCCCAGTGCCCGGTAGTGAAATTGGAAACGTCCAGAGATTGTGCCCACAGGAAACCTGCCAGCACTGAAAGCTGTAGCTGGTTTTCACTGTCCCTTGGAACTGCATTCGCTGCCACACAGACATTCGCGCTCTGCTAAAGCTTTGCTTCCTAATGGGGCAACACTCTGTATGACTTTCTCCCAGTGCCCGGCAGTGAAATTGGAAACGTCCAGAGATTCTGCCCACAGGAAAGCTGCCAGCACTGAAAGCTGTAGCTGGTTTTCACTGTCCCTTGGAACTGCATTCGCTGCCACACAGACATTCGCGCTCTGCTAAAGCATTGCTTCGTAATGGGGCAACACTCTGTATCTCTCTCTGGCAGAGCCCGGCAGTGAAATTGGAAACGTCCAGAGATTGCGCCCACAGGAAAGCTGCCAGCACTGAAAGCTGTAGCTGGTTTTCACTGTCCCTTGGAACTGCATTCGCTGCCACACAGACATTCGCGCTCTGCTAAAGCATTGCATCCTAATGGGGTAACACTCTGTATCTCTCTCTGGCAGAGCCCGGCAGTGAAATTGAAACGTCCAGAGATTGCGCCCACAGGACAGCTGCCAGCACTGAAAGCTGTAGCTGGTTTTCACTGTCCCTTGGAACTGCATTCGCTGCCACACAGACATTCGCGCTCTGCTAAAGCATTGCTTCGTAATGGGGCAACACTCTGTATCTCTCTCTGGCAGAGCCCGGCAGTGAAATTGAAACGTCCAGAGATTGCGCCCACAGGAAAGCTGCCAGCACTGAAAGCTGTAGCTGGTTTTCACTGTCCCTTGGAACTGCATTCGCTGCCACACAGACATTCGCGCTCTGCTAAAGCATTGCTTCGTAATGGGGCAACACTCTGTATGACTTTCTCCCAGTGCCTGGCAGTGAAATTGGAAACGTCCAGAGATTGCGCCCACAGGAAAGCTGCCAGCACTGAAAGATGTAGCTGGTTTTCACTGTCCCCTGGAACTGCATTCGCTGCCACACAGACATTCGCGCTGTGCTAAAGCATTGCTTCGTAATGGGGCAACACTCTGTATCTCTCTCTGGCAGAGCCCGGCAGTGAAATTGGAAACGTCCAGAGATTGCGCCCACAGGAAAGCTGCCAGCACTGAAAGCTGTAGCTGGTTTTCACTGTCCCTTGGAACTGCATTCGCTGCCACACAGACATTCGCGCTCTGCTAAAGCTTTGCTTCCTAATGGGGCAACACTCTGTATCTCTCTCTGGCAGAGCCCGGCAGTGAAATTGGAAACGTCCAGAGATTGCGCCCACAGGAAAGCTGCCAGCACTGAAAGCTCTAGCTGGTTTTCACTGTCCCTTGGAACTGCATTCGCTGCCACACAGACATTCGCGCTCTGCTAAAGCTTTGCTTCCTAATGGGGCAACACTCTGTATGACTTTCTCCCAGTGCCCGGCAGTGAAATTGGAAACGTCCAGAGATTCTGCCCACAGGAAAGCTGCCAGCACTGAAAGCTGTAGCTGGTTTTCACTGTCCCTTGGAACTGCATTCGCTGCCACACAGACATTCGCGCTCTGCTAAAGCATTGCTTCCTAATGGGGCAACACTCTGTATCTCTCTCTGGCAGAGCCCGGCAGTGAAATTGAAACGTCCAGAGATTGCGCCCACAGGACAGCTGCCAGCACTGAAAGCTCTAGCTGGTTTTCACTGTCCCTTGGAACTGCATTCGCTGCCACACAGACATTCGCGCTCTGCTAAAGCATTGCTTCGTAATGGGGCAACACTCTGTATCTCTCTCTGGCAGAGCCCGGCAGTGAAATTGAAACGTCCAGAGATTGCGCCCACAGGAAAGCTGCCAGCACTGAAAGATGTAGCTGGTTTTCACTGTCCCCTGGAACTGCATTCGCTGCCACACAGACATTCGCGCTGTGCTAAAGCATTGCTTCGTAATGGGGCAACACTCTGTATCTCTCTCTGGCAGAGCCCGGCAGTGAAATTGGAAACGTCCAGAGATTGTGCCCACAGGAAAGCTGCCAGCACTGAAAGCTGTAGCTGGTTTTCACTGTCCCTTGGAACTGCATTCGCTGCCACACAGACATTCGCGCTCTGCTAAAGCTTTGCTTCCTAATGGGGCAACACTCTGTATCTCTCTCTGGCAGAGCCCGGTAGTGAAATTGGAAACGTCCAGAGATTGCGCCCTTAGGAAAGCTGCCAGCACTGAAAGCTGTAGCTGGTTTTCACTGTCCCTTGGAACTGCATTCGCTGCCACACAGACATTCGCGCTCTGCTAAAGCATTGCTTCGTAATGGGGCAACACTCTGTATCTCTCTCTGGCAGAGCCCGGCAGTGAAATTGGAAACGTCCAGAGATTGCGCCCACAGGACAGCTACCAGCACTGAAAGCTGTAGCTGGTTTTCACTGTCCCTTGGAACTGCATTCGCTGCCACATAGACATTCGCGCTCTGCTTAAGCTTTGCTTCCTAATGGGGCAACACTCTGTATGACTTTCTCCCAGTGCCCGGCAGTGAAATTGGAAACGTCCAGAGATTCTGCCCACAGGAAAGCTGCCAGCACTGAAAGCTGTAGCTGGTTTTCACTGTCCCTTGGAACTGCATTCGCTGCCACACAGACATTCGCGCTCTGCTAAAGCTTTGCTTCGTAATGGGGCAACACTCTGTATCTCTCTCTGGCAGAGCCCGGCAGTGAAATTGGAAACGTCCAGAGATTGCGCCCACAGGAAAGCTGCCAGCACTGAAAGCTCTAGCTGGTTTTCACTGTCCCTTGGAACTGCATTCGCTGCCACACAGACATTCACGCTCTGCTAAAGCTTTGCTTCCTAATGGGGCAACACTCTGTATGACTTTCTCCCAGTGCCTGGCAGTGAAATTGGAAACGTCCAGAGATTGCGCCCACAGGAAAGCTGCCAGCACTGAAAGATGTAGCTGGTTTTCACTGTCCCCTGGAACTGCATTCGCTGCCACACAGACATTCGCGCTCTGCTAAAGCATTGCTTCGTAATGGGGCAACACTCTGTATCTCTCTCTGGCAGAGCCCGGCAGTGAAATTGAAACGTCCAGAGATTGCGCCCACAGGACAGCTGCCAGCACTGAAAGCTGTAGCTGGTTTTCACTGTCCCTTGGAACTGCATTCGCTGCCACACAGACATTCGCGCTCTGCTAAAGCTTTGCTTCCTAATGGGGCAACACTCTGTATGACTTTCTCCCAGTGCCGGGCAGTGAAATTGGAAACGTCCAGAGATTGTGCCCACAGGAAAGCTGCCAGCACTGAAAGCTGTAGCTGGTTTTCACTGTCCCTTGGAACTGCATTCGCTGCCACACAGACATTCGCGCTCTGCTAAAGCATTGCTTCGTAATGGGGCAACACTCTGTATGACTTTCTCCCAGTGCCTGGCAGTGAAATTGGAAACGTCCAGAGATTGCGCCCACAGGAAAGCTGCCAGCACTGAAAGCTGTAGCTGGTTTTCACTGTCCCTTGGAACTGCATTCGCTGCCACACAGACATTCGCGCTCTGCTAAAGCATTGCTTCGTAATGGGGCAACACTCTGTATGACTTTCTCCCAGTGCCTGGCAGTGAAATTGGAAACGTCCAGAGATTGCGCCCACAGGAAAGCTGCCAGCACTGAAAGCTGTAGCTGGTTTTCACTGTCCCTTGGAACTGCATTCGCTGCCACACAGACATTCGCGCTCTGCTAAAGCATTGCTTCGTAATGGGGCAACACTCTGTATGACTTTCTCCCAGTGCCCGGTAGTGAAATTGGAAACGTCCAGAGATTGTGCCCACAGGAAACCTGCCAGCACTGAAAGCTGTAGCTGGTTTTCACTGTCCCTTGGAACTGCATTCGCTGCCACACAGACATTCGCGCTCTGCTAAAGCTTTGCTTCCTAATGGGGCAACACTCTGTATGACTTTCTCCCAGTGCCCGGCAGTGAAATTGGAAACGTCCAGAGATTCTGCCCACAGGAAAGCTGCCAGCACTGAAAGCTGTAGCTGGTTTTCACTGTCCCTTGGAACTGCATTCGCTGCCACACAGACATTCGCGCTCTGCTAAAGCATTGCTTCGTAATGGGGCAACACTCTGTATGACTTTCTCCCAGTGCCTGGCAGTGAAATTGGAAACGTCCAGAGATTGCGCCCACAGGAAAGCTGCCAGCACTGAAAGATGTAGCTGGTTTTCACTGTCCCCTGGAACTGCATTCGCTGCCACACAGACATTCGCGCTGTGCTAAAGCATTGCTTCGTAATGGGGCAACACTCTGTATCTCTCTCTGGCAGAGCCCGGCAGTGAAATTGGAAACGTCCAGAGATTGCGCCCACAGGAAAGCTGCCAGCACTGAAAGCTGTAGCTGGTTTTCACTGTCCCTTGGAACTGCATTCGCTGCCACACAGACATTCGCGCTCTGCTAAAGCTTTGCTTCCTAATGGGGCAACACTCTGTATCTCTCTCTGGCAGAGCCCGGCAGTGAAATTGGAAACGTCCAGAGATTGCGCCCACAGGAAAGCTGCCAGCACTGAAAGCTCTAGCTGGTTTTCACTGTCCCTTGGAACTGCATTCGCTGCCACACAGACATTCGCGCTCTGCTAAAGCTTTGCTTCCTAATGGGGCAACACTCTGTATGACTTTCTCCCAGTGCCCGGCAGTGAAATTGGAAACGTCCAGAGATTCTGCCCACAGGAAAGCTGCCAGCACTGAAAGCTGTAGCTGGTTTTCACTGTCCCTTGGAACTGCATTCGCTGCCACACAGACATTCGCGCTCTGCTAAAGCATTGCTTCGTAATGGGGCAACACTCTGTATCTCTCTCTGGCAGAGCCCGGCAGTGAAATTGAAACGTCCAGAGATTGCGCCCACAGGACAGCTGCCAGCACTGAAAGCTCTAGCTGGTTTTCACTGTCCCTTGGAACTGCATTCGCTGCCACACAGACATTCGCGCTCTGCTAAAGCATTGCTTCGTAATGGGGCAACACTCTGTATCTCTCTCTGGCAGAGCCCGGCAGTGAAATTGAAAAGTCCAGAGATTGCGCCCACAGGAAAGCTGCCAGCACTGAAAGATGTAGCTGGTTTTCACTGTCCCCTGGAACTGCATTCGCTGCCACACAGACATTCGCGCTGTGCTAAAGCATTGCTTCGTAATGGGGCAACACTCTGTATCTCTCTCTGGCAGAGCCCGGCAGTGAAATTGGAAACGTCCAGAGATTGTGCCCACAGGAAAGCTGCCAGCACTGAAAGCTGTAGCTGGTTTTCACTGTCCCTTGGAACTGCATTCGCTGCCACACAGACATTCGCGCTCTGCTAAAGCTTTGCTTCCTAATGGGGCAACACTCTGTATCTCTCTCTGGCAGAGCCCGGTAGTGAAATTGGAAACGTCCAGAGATTGCGCCCTTAGGAAAGCTGCCAGCACTGAAAGCTGTAGCTGGTTTTCACTGTCCCTTGGAACTGCATTCGCTGCCACACAGACATTCGCGCTCTGCTAAAGCATTGCTTCGTAATGGGGCAACACTCTGTATCTCTCTCTGGCAGAGCCCGGCAGTGAAATTGGAAACGTCCAGAGATTGCGCCCACAGGACAGCTACCAGCACTGAAAGCTGTAGCTGGTTTTCACTGTCCCTTGGAACTGCATTCGCTGCCACATAGACATTCGCGCTCTGCTTAAGCTTTGCTTCCTAATGGGGCAACACTCTGTATGACTTTCTCCCAGTGCCCGGCAGTGAAATTGGAAACGTCCAGAGATTCTGCCCACAGGAAAGCTGCCAGCACTGAAAGCTGTAGCTGGTTTTCACTGTCCCTTGGAACTGCATTCGCTGCCACACAGACATTCGCGCTCTGCTAAAGCTTTGCTTCGTAATGGGGCAACACTCTGTATCTCTCTCTGGCAGAGCCCGGCAGTGAAATTGGAAACGTCCAGAGATTGCGCCCACAGGAAAGCTGCCAGCACTGAAAGCTCTAGCTGGTTTTCACTGTCCCTTGGAACTGCATTCGCTGCCACACAGACATTCACGCTCTGCTAAAGCTTTGCTTCCTAATGGGGCAACACTCTGTATGACTTTCTCCCAGTGCCTGGCAGTGAAATTGGAAACGTCCAGAGATTGCGCCCACAGGAAAGCTGCCAGCACTGAAAGATGTAGCTGGTTTTCACTGTCCCCTGGAACTGCATTCGCTGCCACACAGACATTCGCGCTCTGCTAAAGCATTGCTTCGTAATGGGGCAACTCTCTGTATCTCTCTCTGGCAGAGCCCGGCAGTGAAATTGAAACGTCCAGAGATTGCGCCCACAGGACAGCTGCCAGCACTGAAAGCTGTAGCTGGTTTTCACTGTCCCTTGGAACTGCATTCGCTGCCACACAGACATTCGCGCTCTGCTAAAGCTTTGCTTCCTAATGGGGCAACACTCTGTATGACTTTCTCCCAGTGCCGGGCAGTGAAATTGGAAACGTCCAGAGATTGTGCCCACAGGAAAGCTGCCAGCACTGAAAGCTGTAGCTGGTTTTCACTGTCCCTTGGAACTGCATTCGCTGCCACACAGACATTCGCGCTCTGCTAAAGCATTGCTTCGTAATGGGGCAACACTCTGTATGACTTTCTCCCAGTGCCTGGCAGTGAAATTGGAAACGTCCAGAGATTGCGCCCACAGGAAAGCTGCCAGCACTGAAAGATGTAGCTGGTTTTCACTGTCCCCTGGAACTGCATTCGCTGCCACACAGACATTCGCGCTGTGCTAAAGCATTGCTTCGTAATGGGGCAACACTCTGTATCTCTCTCTGGCAGAGCCCGGCAGTGAAATTGGAAACGTCCAGAGATTGCGCCCACAGGAAAGCTGCCAGCACTGAAAGCTGTAGCTGGTTTTCACTGTCCCTTGGAACTGCATTCGCTGCCACACAGACATTCGCGCTCTGCTAAAGCTTTGCTTCCTAATGGGGCAACACTCTGTATCTCTCTCTGGCAGAGCCCGGCAGTGAAATTGGAAACGTCCAGAGATTGCGCCCACAGGAAAGCTGCCAGCACTGAAAGCTCTAGCTGGTTTTCACTGTCCCTTGGAACTGCATTCGCTGCCACACAGACATTCGCGCTCTGCTAAAGCTTTGCTTCCTAATGGGGCAACACTCTGTATGACTTTCTCCCAGTGCCCGGCAGTGAAATTGGAAACGTCCAGAGATTCTGCCCACAGGAAAGCTGCCAGCACTGAAAGCTGTAGCTGGTTTTCACTGTCCCTTGGAACTGCATTCGCTGCCACACAGACATTCGCGCTCTGCTAAAGCATTGCTTCGTAATGGGGCAACACTCTGTATCTCTCTCTGGCAGAGCCCGGCAGTGAAATTGAAACGTCCAGAGATTGCGCCCACAGGACAGCTGCCAGCACTGAAAGCTCTAGCTGGTTTTCACTGTCCCTTGGAACTGCATTCGCTGCCACACAGACATTCGCGCTCTGCTAAAGCATTGCTTCGTAATGGGGCAACACTCTGTATCTCTCTCTGGCAGAGCCCGGCAGTGAAATTGAAACGTCCAGAGATTGCGCCCACAGGAAAGCTGCCAGCACTGAAAGCTGTAGCTGGTTTTCACTGTCCCTTGGAACTGCATTCGCTGCCACACAGACATTCGCGCTCTGCTAAAGCATTGCTTCGTAATGGGGCAACACTCTGTATGACTTTCTCCCAGTGCCTGGCAGTGAAATTGGAAACGTCCAGAGATTGCGCCCACAGGAAAGCTGCCAGCACTGAAAGATGTAGCTGGTTTTCACTGTCCCCTGGAACTGCATTCGCTGCCACACAGACATTCGCGCTGTGCTAAAGCATTGCTTCGTAATGGGGCAACACTCTGTATCTCTCTCTGGCAGAGCCCGGCAGTGAAATTGGAAACGTCCAGAGATTGCGCCCACAGGAAAGCTGCCAGCACTGAAAGCTGTAGCTGGTTTTCACTGTCCCTTGGAACTGCATTCGCTGCCACACAGACATTCGCGCTCTGCTAAAGCTTTGCTTCCTAATGGGGCAACACTCTGTATCTCTCTCTGGCAGAGCCCGGCAGTGAAATTGGAAACGTCCAGAGATTGCGCCCACAGGAAAGCTGCCAGCACTGAAAGCTCTAGCTGGTTTTCACTGTCCCTTGGAACTGCATTCGCTGCCACACAGACATTCGCGCTCTGCTAAAGCTTTGCTTCCTAATGGGGCAACACTCTGTATGACTTTCTCCCAGTGCCCGGCAGTGAAATTGGAAACGTCCAGAGATTCTGCCCACAGGAAAGCTGCCAGCACTGAAAGCTGTAGCTGGTTTTCACTGTCCCTTGGAACTGCATTCGCTGCCACACAGACATTCGCGCTCTGCTAAAGCATTGCTTCGTAATGGGGCAACACTCTGTATCTCTCTCTGGCAGAGCCCGGCAGTGAAATTGAAACGTCCAGAGATTGCGCCCACTGGACAGCTGCCAGCACTGAAAGCTCTAGCTGGTTTTCACTGTCCCTTGGAACTGCATTCGCTGCCACACAGACATTCGCGCTCTGCTAAAGCATTGCTTCGTAATGGGGCAACACTCTGTATCTCTCTCTGGCAGAGCCCGGCAGTGAAATTGAAACGTCCAGAGATTGCGCCCACAGGAAAGCTGCCAGCACTGAAAGATGTAGCTGGTTTTCACTGTCCCCTGGAACTGCATTCGCTGCCACACAGACATTCGCGCTGTGCTAAAGCATTGCTTCGTAATGGGGCAACACTCTGTATCTCTCTCTGGCAGAGCCCGGCAGTGAAATTGGAAACGTCCAGAGATTGTGCCCACAGGAAAGCTGCCAGCACTGAAAGCTGTAGCTGGTTTTCACTGTCCCTTGGAACTGCATTCGCTGCCACACAGACATTCGCGCTCTGCTAAAGCTTTGGTTCCTAATGGGGCAACACTCTGTATCTCTCTCTGGCAGAGCCCGGTAGTGAAATTGGAAACGTCCAGAGATTGCGCCCTTAGGAAAGCTGCCAGCACTGAAAGCTGTAGCTGGTTTTCACTGTCCCTTGGAACTGCATTCGCTGCCACACAGACATTCGCGCTCTGCTAAAGCATTGCTTCGTAATGGGGCAACACTCTGTATCTCTCTCTGGCAGAGCCCGGCAGTGAAATTGGAAACGTCCAGAGATTGCGCCCACAGGAAAGCTGCCAGCACTGAAAGCTCTAGCTGGTTTTCACTGTCCCTTGGAACTGCATTCGCTGCCACACAGACATTCGCGCTCTGCTAAAGCTTTGCTTCCTAATGGGGCAACACTCTGTATGACTTTCTCCCAGTGCCTGGCAGTGAAATTGGAAACGTCCAGAGATTGCGCCCACAGGAAAGCTGCCAGCACTGAAAGATGTAGCTGGTTTTCACTGTCCCCTGGAACTGCATTCGCTGCCACACAGACATTCGCGCTCTGCTAAAGCATTGCTTCGTAATGGGGCAACACTCTGTATCTCTCTCTGGCAGAGCCCGGCAGTGAAATTGAAACGTCCAGAGATTGCGCCCACAGGAAAGCTGCCAGCACTGAAAGCTGTAGCTGGTTTTCACTGTCCCTTGGAACTGCATTCGCTGCCACACAGACATTCGCGCTCTGCTAAAGCTTTAGTTCCTAATGGGGCAACACTCTGTATGACTTTCTCCCAGTGCCGGGCAGTGAAATTGGAAACGTCCAGAGATTCTGCCCACAGGAAAGCTGCCAGCACTGAAAGCTGTAGCTGGTTTTCACTGTCCCTTGGAACTGCATTCGCTGCCACACAGACATTCGCGCTCTGCTAAAGCTTTGCTTCCTAATGGGGCAACACTCTGTATGACTTTCTCCCAGTGCCCGGCAGTGAAATTGGAAACGTCCAGAGATTCTGCCCACAGGAAAGCTGCCAGCACTGAAAGCTCTAGCTGGTTTTCACTGTCCCTTGGAACTGCATTCGCTGCCACACAGACATTCGCGCTCTGCTAAAGCATTGCTTCGTAATGGGGCAACACTCTGTATCTCTCTCTGGCAGAGCCCGGCAGTGAAATTGAAACGTCCAGAGATTGCGCCCACAGGAAAGCTGCCAGCACTGAAAGCTGTAGCTGGTTTTCACTGTCCCCTGGAACTGCATTCGCTGCCACACAGACATTCGCGCTGTGCTAAAGCATTGCTTCGTAATGGGGCAACACTCTGTATCTCTCTCTGGCAGAGCCCGGCAGTGAAATTGGAAACGTCCAGAGATTGCGCCCACAGGAAAGCTGCCAGCACTGAAAGCTGTAGCTGGTTTTCACTGTCCCTTGGAACTGCATTCGCTGCCACACAGACATTCGCGCTCTGCTAAAGCATTGCTTCGTAATGGGGCAACACTCTGTATCTCTCTCTGGCAGAGCCCGGCAGTGAAATTGGAAACGTCCAGAGATTGCGCCCACAGGAAAGCTGCCAGCACTGAAAGCTGTAGCTGGTTTTCACTGTCCCTTGGAACTGCATTCGCTGCCACACAGACATTCGCGCTCTGCTAAAGCATTGCTTCGTAATGGGGCAACACTCTGTATGACTTTCTCCCAGTGCCCGGTAGTGAAATTGGAAACGTCCAGAGATTGTGCCCACAGGAAACCTGCCAGCACTGAAAGCTGTAGCTGGTTTTCACTGTCCCTTGGAACTGCATTCGCTGCCACACAGACATTCGCGCTCTGCTAAAGCTTTGCTTCCTAATGGGGCAACACTCTGTATGACTTTCTCCCAGTGCCCGGCAGTGAAATTGGAAACGTCCAGAGATTCTGCCCACAGGAAAGCTGCCAGCACTGAAAGCTGTAGCTGGTTTTCACTGTCCCTTGGAACTGCATTCGCTGCCACACAGACATTCGCGCTCTGCTAAAGCATTGCTTCGTAATGGGGCAACACTCTGTATCTCTCTCTGGCAGAGCCCGGCAGTGAAATTGGAAACGTCCAGAGATTGCGCCCACAGGAAAGCTGCCAGCACTGAAAGCTGTAGCTGGTTTTCACTGTCCCTTGGAACTGCATTCGCTGCCACACAGACATTCGCGCTCTGCTAAAGCATTGCATCCTAATGGGGTAACACTCTGTATCTCTCTCTGGCAGAGCCCGGCAGTGAAATTGAAACGTCCAGAGATTGCGCCCACAGGACAGCTGCCAGCACTGAAAGCTGTAGCTGGTTTTCACTGTCCCTTGGAACTGCATTCGCTGCCACACAGACATTCGCGCTCTGCTAAAGCATTGCTTCGTAATGGGGCAACACTCTGTATCTCTCTCTGGCAGAGCCCGGCAGTGAAATTGGAAACGTCCAGAGATTGCGCCCACAGGAAAGCTGCCAGCACTGAAAGCTCTAGCTGGTTTTCACTGTCCCTTGGAACTGCATTCGCTGCCACACAGACATTCGCGCTCTGCTAAAGCTTTGCTTCCTAATGGGGCAACACTCTGTATGACTTTCTCCCAGTGCCCGGCAGTGAAATTGGAAACGTCCAGAGATTCTGCCCACAGGAAAGCTGCCAGCACTGAAAGCTGTAGCTGGTTTTCACTGTCCCTTGGAACTGCATTCGCTGCCACACAGACATTCGCGCTCTGCTAAAGCATTGCTTCGTAATGGGGCAACACTCTGTATCTCTCTCTGGCAGAGCCCGGCAGTGAAATTGAAACGTCCAGAGATTGCGCCCACAGGACAGCTGCCAGCACTGAAAGCTCTAGCTGGTTTTCACTGTCCCTTGGAACTGCATTCGCTGCCACACAGACATTCGCGCTCTGCTAAAGCATTGCTTCGTAATGGGGCAACACTCTGTATCTCTCTCTGGCAGAGCCCGGCAGTGAAATTGAAACGTCCAGAGATTGCGCCCACAGGAAAGCTGCCAGCACTGAAAGATGTAGCTGGTTTTCACTGTCCCCTGGAACTGCATTCGCTGCCACACAGACATTCGCGCTGTGCTAAAGCATTGCTTCGTAATGGGGCAACACTCTGTATCTCTCTCTGGCAGAGCCCGGCAGTGAAATTGGAAACGTCCAGAGATTGTGCCCACAGGAAAGCTGCCAGCACTGAAAGCTGTAGCTGGTTTTCACTGTCCCTTGGAACTGCATTCGCTGCCACACAGACATTCGCGCTCTGCTAAAGCTTTGCTTCCTAATGGGGCAACACTCTGTATCTCTCTCTGGCAGAGCCCGGTAGTGAAATTGGAAACGTCCAGAGATTGCGCCCTTAGGAAAGCTGCCAGCACTGAAAGCTGTAGCTGGTTTTCACTGTCCCTTGGAACTGCATTCGCTGCCACACAGACATTCGCGCTCTGCTAAAGCATTGCTTCGTAATGGGGCAACACTCTGTATCTCTCTCTGGCAGAGCCCGGCAGTGAAATTGGAAACGTCCAGAGATTGCGCCCACAGGACAGCTACCAGCACTGAAAGCTGTAGCTGGTTTTCACTGTCCCTTGGAACTGCATTCGCTGCCACATAGACATTCGCGCTCTGCTAAAGCTTTGCTTCCTAATGGGGCAACACTCTGTATGACTTTCTCCCAGTGCCCGGCAGTGAAATTGGAAACGTCCAGAGATTCTGCCCACAGGAAAGCTGCCAGCACTGAAAGCTGTAGCTGGTTTTCACTGTCCCTTGGAACTGCATTCGCTGCCACACAGACATTCGCGCTCTGCTAAAGCTTTGCTTCGTAATGGGGCAACACTCTGTATCTCTCTCTGGCAGAGCCCGGCAGTGAAATTGGAAACGTCCAGAGATTGCGCCCACAGGAAAGCTGCCAGCACTGAAAGCTGTAGCTGGTTTTCACTGTCCCTTGGAACTGCATTCGCTGCCACACAGACATTCGCGCTCTGCTAAATCTTTGCTTCCTAATGGGGCAACACTCTGTATGACTTTCTCCCAGTGCCTGGCAGTGAAATTGGAAACGTCCAGAGATTGCGCCCACAGGAAAGCTGCCAGCACTGAAAGATGTAGCTGGTTTTCACTGTCCCCTGGAACTGCATTCGCTGCCACACAGACATTCGCGCTCTGCTAAAGCATTGCTTCGTAATGGGGCAACACTCTGTATCTCTCTCTGGCAGAGCCCGGCAGTGAAATTGAAACGTCCAGAGATTGCGCCCACAGGACAGCTGCCAGCACTGAAAGCTGTAGCTGGTTTTCACTGTCCCTTGGAACTGCATTCGCTGCCACACAGACATTCGCGCTCTGCTAAAGCATTGCTTCGTAATGGGGCAACACTCTGTATGACTTTCTCCCAGTGCCCGGCAGTGAAATTGGAAACGTCCAGAGATTCTGCCCACAGGAAAGCTGCCAGCACTGAAAGCTGTAGCTGGTTTTCACTGTCCCTTGGAACTGCATTCGCTGCCACACAGACATTCGCGCTCTGCTAAAGCTTTGCTTCCTAATGGGGCAACACTCTGTATCTCTCTCTGGCAGAGCCCGGCAGTTAAATTGGAAACGTCCAGAGATTGCGCCCACAGGAAAGCTGCCAGCACTGAAAGCTCTAGCTGGTTTTCACTGTCCCTTGGAACTGCATTCGCTGCCACACAGACATTCGCGCTCTGCTAAAGCTTTGCTTCCTAATGGGGCAACACTCTGTATGACTTTCTCCCAGTGCCCGGCAGTGAAATTGGAAACGTCCAGAGATTCTGCCCACAGGAAAGCTGCCAGCACTGAAAGCTGTAGCTGGTTTTCACTGTCCCTTGGAACTGCATTCGCTGCCACACAGACATTCGCGCTCTGCTAAAGCTTTGCTTCCTAATGGGGCAACACTCTGTATCTCTCTCTGGCAGAGCCCGGCAGTTAAATTGGAAACGTCCAGAGATTGCGCCCACAGGAAAGCTGCCAGCACTGAAAGCTCTAGCTGGTTTTCACTGTCCCTTGGAACTGCATTCGCTGCCACACAGACATTCGCGCTCTGCTAAAGCTTTGCTTCCTAATGGGGCAACACTCTGTATGACTTTCTCCCAGTGCCTGGCAGTGAAATTGGAAACGTCCAGAGATTGCGCCCACAGGAAAGCTGCCAGCACTGAAAGCTGTAGCTGGTTTTCACTGTCCCTTGGAACTGCATTCGCTGCCACACAGACATTCGCGCTCTGCTAAAGCATTGCTTCGTAATGGGGCAACACTCTGTATCTCTCTCTGGCAGAGCCCGGCAGTGAAATTGGAAACGTCCAGAGATTGCACCCACAGGAAAGCTGCCAGCACTGAAAGCTGTAGCTGGTTTTCACTGTCCCTTGGAAATGCATTCGCTGCCACATAGACATTCGCGCTCTGCTAAAGCTTTGCTTCCTAATGGGGCAACACTCTGTATGACTTTCTCCCAGTGCCCGGTAGTGAAATTGGAAACGTCCAGAGATTGTGCCCACAGGAAAGCTGCCAGCACTGAAAGCTGTAGCTGGTTTTCACTGTCCCTTGGAACTGCATTCGCTGCCACACAGACATTCGCGCTCTGCTAAAGCATTGCTTCGTAATGGGGCAACACTCTGTATGACTTTCTCCCAGTGCCTGGCAGTGAAATTGGAAACGTCCAGAGATTGCGCCCACAGGAAAGCTGCCAGCACTGAAAGATGTAGCTGGTTTTCACTGTCCCCTGGAACTGCATTCGCTGCCACACAGACATTCGCGCTCTGCTAAAGCATTGCTTCGTAATGGGGCAACACTCTGTATCTCTCTCTGGCAGAGCCCGGCAGTGAAATTGGAAACGTCCAGAGATTGCGCCCACAGGAAAGCTGCCAGCACTGAAAGCTGTAGCTGGTTTTCACTGTCCCTTGGAACTGCATTCGCTGCCACACAGACATTCGCGCTCTGCTAAAGCATTGCTTCGTAATGGGGCAACACTCTGTATCTCTCTCTGGCAGAGCCCGGCAGTGAAATTGGAAACGTCCAGAGATTGCGCCCACAGGAAAGCTGCCAGCACTGAAAGCTGTAGCTGGTTTTCACTGTCCCTTGGAACTGCATTCGCTGCCACACAGACATTCGCGCTCTGCTAAAGCTTTGCTTCCTAATGGGGCAACACTCTGTATGACTTTCTCCCAGTGCCCGGCAGTGAAATTGGAAACGTCCAGAGATTCTGCCCACAGGAAAGCTGCCAGCACTGAAAGCTGTAGCTGGTTTTCACTGTCCCTTGGAACTGCATTCGCTGCCACACAGACATTCGCGCTCTGCTAAAGCATTGCTTCGTAATGGGGCAACACTCTGTATCTCTCTCTGGCAGAGCCCGGCAGTGAAATTGGAAACGTCCAGAGATTGCGCCCACAGGAAAGCTGCCAGCACTGAAAGCTGTAGCTGGTTTTCACTGTCCCTTGGAACTGCATTCGCTGCCACACAGACATTCGCGCTCTGCTAAAGCATTGCATCCTAATGGGGCAACACTCTGTATCTCTCTCTGGCAGAGCCCGGCAGTGAAATTGAAACGTCCAGAGATTGCGCCCACAGGACAGCTGCCAGCACTGAAAGCTGTAGCTGGTTTTCACTGTCCCTTGGAACTGCATTCGCTGCCACACAGACATTCGCGCTCTGCTAAAGCATTGCTTCGTAATGGGGCAACACTCTGTATCTCTCTCTGGCAGAGCCCGGCAGTGAAATTGAAACGTCCAGAGATTGCGCCCACAGGAAAGCTGCCAGCACTGAAAGCTGTAGCTGGTTTTCACTGTCCCTTGGAACTGCATTCGCTGCCACACAGACATTCGCGCTCTGCTAAAGCATTGCTTCGTAATGGGGCAACACTCTGTATGACTTTCTCCCAGTGCCTGGCAGTGAAATTGGAAACGTCCAGAGATTGCGCCCACAGGAAAGCTGCCAGCACTGAAAGATGTAGCTGGTTTTCACTGTCCCCTGGAACTGCATTCGCTGCCACACAGACATTCGCGCTCTGCTAAAGCTTTGCTTCCTAATGGGGCAACACTCTGTATCTCTCTCTGGCAGAGCCCGGCAGTGAAATTGGAAACGTCCAAAGATTGCGCCCACAGGAAAGCTGCCAGCACTGAAAGCTGTAGCTGGTTTTCACTGTCCCTTGGAACTGCATTCGCTGCCACACAGACATTCGCGCTCTGCTAAAGCATTGCTTCCTAATGGGGCAACACTCTGTATCTCTCTCTGGCAGAGCCCGGCAGTGAAATTGAAACGTCCAGAGATTGCGCCCACAGGACAGCTGCCAGCACTGAAAGCTGTAGCTGGTTTTCACTGTCCCTTGGAACTGCATTCGCTGCCACACAGACATTCGCGCTCTGCTAAAGCATTGCTTCGTAATGGGGCAACACTCTGTATCTCTCTCTGGCAGAGCCCGGCAGTGAAATTGAAACGTCCAGAGATTGCGCCCACAGGAAAGCTGCCAGCACTGAAAGCTGTAGCTGGTTTTCACTGTCCCTTGGAACTGCATTCGCTGCCACACAGACATTCGCGCTCTGCTAAAGCATTGCTTCGTAATGGGGCAACACTCTGTATGACTTTCTCCCAGTGCCTGGCAGTGAAATTGGAAACGTCCAGAGATTGCGCCCACAGGAAAGCTGCCAGCACTGAAAGATGTAGCTGGTTTTCACTGTCCCCTGGAACTGCATTCGCTGCCACACAGACATTCGCGCTGTGCTAAAGCATTGCTTCGTAATGGGGCAACACTCTGTATCTCTCTCTGGCAGAGCCCGGCAGTGAAATTGGAAACGTCCAGAGATTGCGCCCACAGGAAAGCTGCCAGCACTGAAAGCTGTAGCTGGTTTTCACTGTCCCTTGGAACTGCATTCGCTGCCACACAGACATTCGCGCTCTGCTAAAGCATTGCTTCGTAATGGGGCAACACTCTGTATCTCTCTCTGGCAGAGCCCGGCTGCCAAATTGGAAACGTTAGGACATTGCGCCCACAGGAAAGCTGCCAGCACTGAAAGCTGTAGCTGGTTTTCACTGTCCCTTGGAACTGCATTCGCTGCCACACAGACATTCGCGCTCTGCTAAAGCATTGCTTCGTAATGGGGCAACACTCTGTATGACTTTCTCCCAGTGCCTGGCAGTGAAATTGCAAACGTCCAGAGATTGCGCCCACAGGAAAGCTGCCAGCAGTGAAAGATGTAGCTGGTTTTCACTGTCCCCTGGAACTGCATTCGCTGCCACACAGACATTCGCGCTCTGCTAAAGCTTTGCTTCCTAATGGGGCAACACTCTGTATCTCTCTCTGGCAGAGCCCGGCAGTGAAATTGGAAACGTCCAAAGATTGCGCCCACAGGAAAGCTGCCAGCACTGAAAGCTGTAGCTGGTTTTCACTGTCCCTTGGAACTGCATTCGCTGCCACACAGACATTCGCGCTCTGCTAAAGCATTGCTTCCTAATGGGGCAACACTCTGTATCTCTCTCTGGCAGAGCCCGGCAGTGTAATTGAAACGTCCAGAGATTGCGCCCACAGGACAGCTGCCAGCACTGAAAGCTCTAGCTGGTTTTCACTGTCCCTTGGAACTGCATTCGCTGCCACACAGACATTCGCGCTCTGCTAAAGCATTTCTTCGTAATGGGGCAACACTCTGTATCTCTCTCTGGCAGAGCCCGGCAGTGAAATTGAAACGTCCAGAGATTGCGCCCACAGGAAAGCTGCCAGCACTGAAAGCTGTAGCTGGTTTTCACTGTCCCTTGGAACTGCATTCGCTGCCACACAGACATTCGCGCTCTGCTAAAGCATTGCTTCGTAATGGGGCAACACTCTGTATGACTTTCTCCCAGTGCCTGGCAGTGAAATTGGAAACGTCCAGAGATTGCGCCCACAGGAAAGCTGCCAGCACTGAAAGATGTAGCTGGTTTTCACTGTCCCCTGGAACTGCATTCGCTGCCACACAGACATTCGCGCTCTGCTAAAGCATTGCTTCGTAATGGGGCAACACTCTGTATCTCTCTCTGGCAGAGCCCGGCAGTGAAATTGGAAACGTCCAGAGATTGCGCCCACAGGAAAGCTGCCAGCACTGAAAGCTGTAGCTGGTTTTCACTGTCCCTTGGAACTGCATTCGCTGCCACACAGACATTCGCGCTCTGCTAAAGCTTTGCTTCCTAATGGGGCAACACTATGTATCTCTCTCTGGCAGAGCCCGGTAGTGAAATTGGAAACGTCCAGAGATTGCGCCCTTAGGAAAGCTGCCAGCACTGAAAGCTGTAGCTGGTTTTCACTGTCCCTTGGAACTGCATTCGCTGCCACACAGACATTCGCGCTCTGCTAAAGCATTGCTTCGTAATGGGGCAACACTCTGTATCTCTCTCTGGCAGAGCCCGGCAGTGAAATTGGAAACGTCCAGAGATTGCGCCCACAGGACAGCTACCAGCACTGAAAGCTGTAGCTGGTTTTCACTGTCCCTTGGAACTGCATTCGCTGCCACATAGACATTCGCGCTCTGCTAAAGCTTTGCTTCCTAATGGGGCAACACTCTGTATGACTTTCTCCCAGTGCCCGGCAGTGAAATTGGAAACGTCCAGAGATTCTGCCCACAGGAAAGCTGCCAGCACTGAAAGCTGTAGCTGGTTTTCACTGTCCCTTGGAACTGCATTCGCTGCCACACAGACATTCGCGCTCTGCTAAAGCTTTGCTTCCTAATGGGGCAACACTCTGTATCTCTCTCTGGCAGAGCCCGGCAGTTAAATTGGAAACGTCCAGAGATTGAGCCCACAGGAAAGCTGCCAGCACTGAAAGCTGTAGCTGGTTTTCACTGTCCCTTGGAACTGCATTCGCTGCCACACAGACATTCGCGCTCTGCTAAAGCTTTGCTTCCTAATGGGGCAGCACTCTGTATGACTTTCTCCCAGTGCCTGGCAGTGAAATTGGAAACGTCCAGAGATTGCGCCCACAGGAAAGCTGCCAGCACTGAAAGCTGTAGCTGGTTTTCACTGTCCCTTGGAACTGCATTCGCTGCCACACAGACATTCGCGCTCTGCTAAAGCATTGCTTCGTAATGGGGCAACACTCTGTATCTCACTCTGGCAGAGCCCGGCAGTGAAATTGGAAACGTCCAGAGATTGCACCCACAGGAAAGCTGCCAGCACTGAAAGCTGTAGCTGGTTTTCACTGTCCCTTGGAAATGCATTCGCTGCCACATAGACATTCGCGCTCTGCTAAAGCTTTGCTTCCTAATGGGGCAACACTCTGTATGACTTTCTCCCAGTGCCCGGCAGTGAAATTGGAAACGTCCAGAGATTGCGCCCACAGGAAAGCTGCCAGCACTGAAAGCTGTAGCTGGTTTTCACTGTCCCTTGGAACTGCATTCGCTGCCACACAGACATTCGCGCTCTGCTAAAGCATTGCATCCTAATGGGGTAACACTCTGTATCTCTCTCTGGCAGAGCCCGGCAGTGAAATTGAAACGTCCAGAGATTGCGCCCACAGGACAGCTGCCAGCACTGAAAGCTGTAGCTGGTTTTCACTGTCCCTTGGAACTGCATTCGCTGCCACACAGACATTCGCGCTCTGCTAAAGCTTTGCTTCCTAATGGGGCAACACTCTGTATCTCTCTCTGGCAGAGCCCGGCAGTGAAATTGAAACGTCCAGAGATTGCGCCCACAGGAAAGCTGCCAGCACTGAAAGCTGTAGCTGGTTTTCACTGTCCCTTGGAACTGCATTCGCTGCCACACAGACATTCGCGCTCTGCTAAAGCATTGCTTCGTAATGGGGCAACACTCTGTATGACTTTCTCCCAGTGCCTGGCAGTGAAATTGGAAACGTCCAGAGATTGCGCCCACAGGAAAGCTGCCAGCACTGAAAGATGTAGCTGGTTTTCACTGTCCCCTGGAACTGCATTCGCTGCCACACAGACATTCGCGCTGTGCTAAAGCATTGCTTCGTAATGGGGCAACACTCTGTATCTCTCTCTGGCAGAGCCCGGCAGTGAAATTGGAAACGTCCAGAGATTGCGCCCACAGGACAGCTACCAGCACTGAAAGCTGTAGCTGGTTTTCACTGTCCCTTGGAACTGCATTCGCTGCCACATAGACATTCGCGCTCTGCTAAAGCTTTGCTTCCTAATGGGGCAACACTCTGTATGACTTTCTCCCAGTGCCCGGCAGTGAAATTGGAAACGTCCAGAGATTCTGCCCACAGGAAAGCTGCCAGCACTGAAAGCTGTAGCTGGTTTTCACTGTCCCTTGGAACTGCATTCGCTGCCACACAGACATTCGCGCTCTGCTAAAGCTTTGCTTCCTAATGGGGCAACACTCTGTATCTCTCTCTGGCAGAGCCCGGCAGTTAAATTGGAAACGTCCAGAGATTGCGCCCACAGGAAAGCTGCCAGCACTGAAAGCTCTAGCTGGTTTTCACTGTCCCTTGGAACTGCATTCGCTGCCACACAGACATTCGCGCTCTGCTAAAGCTTTGCTTCCTAATGGGGCAACACTCTGTATGACTTTCTCCCAGTGCCTGGCAGTGAAATTGGAAACGTCCAGAGATTGCGCCCACAGGAAAGCTGCCAGCACTGAAAGCTGTAGCTGGTTTTCACTGTCCCTTGGAACTGCATTCGCTGCCACACAGACATTCGCGCTCTGCTAAAGCATTGCTTCGTAATGGGGCAACACTCTGTATCTCTCTCTGGCAGAGCCCGGCAGTGAAATTGGAAACGTCCAGAGATTGCACCCACAGGAAAGCTGCCAGCACTGAAAGCTGTAGCTGGTTTTCACTGTCCCTTGGAAATGCATTCGCTGCCACATAGACATTCGCGCTCTGCTAAAGCTTTGCTTCCTAATGGGGCAACACTCTGTATGACTTTCTCCCAGTGCCCGGTAGTGAAATTGGAAACGTCCAGAGATTCTGCCCACAGGAAAGCTGCCAGCACTGAAAGCTGTAGCTGGTTTTCACTGTCCCTTGGAACTGCATTCGCTGCCACACAGACATTCGCGCTCTGCTAAAGCATTGCTTCGTAATGGGGCAACACTCTGTATGACTTTCTCCCAGTGCCTGGCAGTGAAATTGGAAACGTCCAGAGATTGCGCCCACAGGAAAGCTGCCAGCACTGAAAGCTGAAGCTGGTTTTCACTGTCCCTTGGAACTGCATTCGCTGCCACACAGACATTCGCGCTCTGCTAAAGCATTGCTTCGTAATGGGGCAACACTCTGTATCTCTCTCTGGCAGAGCCCGGCAGTGAAATTGGAAACGTCCAGAGATTGCGCCCACAGGAAAGCTGCCAGCACTGAAAGCTGTAGCTGGTTTTCACTGTCCCTTGGAACTGCATTCGCTGCCACACAGACATTCGCGCTCTGCTAAAGCTTTGCTTCCTAATGGGGCAACACTCTATATGACTTTCTCCCAGTGCCCGGCAGTGAAATTGGAAACGTCCAGAGATTCTGCCCACAGGAAAGCTGCCAGCACTGAAAGCTGTAGCTGGTTTTCACTGTCCCTTGGAACTGCATTCGCTGCCACACAGACATTCGCGCTCTGCTAAAGCATTGCTTCGTAATGGGGCAACACTCTGTATCTCTCTCTGGCAGAGCCCGGCAGTGAAATTGGAAACGTCCAGAGATTGCGCCCACAGGAAAGCTGCCAGCACTGAAAGCTGTAGCTGGTTTTCACTGTCCCTTGGAACTGCATTCGCTGCCACACAGACATTCGCGCTCTGCTAAAGCATTGCATCCTAATGGGGTAAAACTCTGTATCTCTCTCTGGCAGAGCCCGGCAGTGAAATTGAAACGTCCAGAGATTGCGCCCACAGGACAGCTGCCAGCACTGAAAGCTGTAGCTGGTTTTCACTGTCCCTTGGAACTGCATTCGCTGCCACACAGACATTCGCGCTCTGCTAAAGCTTTGCTTCCTAATGGGGCAACACTCTGTATCTCTCTCTGGCAGAGCCCGGCAGTGAAATTGAAACGTCCAGAGATTGCGCCCACAGGAAAGCTGCCAGCACTGAAAGCTGTAGCTGGTTTTCACTGTCCCTTGGAACTGCATTCGCTGCCACACAGACATTCGCGCTCTGCTAAAGCATTGCTTCGTAATGGGGCAACACTCTGTATGACTTTCTCCCAGTGCCTGGCAGTGAAATTGGAAACGTCCAGAGATTGCGCCCACAGGAAAGCTGCCAGCACTGAAAGATGTAGCTGGTTTTCACTGTCCCCTGGAACTGCATTCGCTGCCACACAGACATTCGCGCTGTGCTAAAGCATTGCTTCGTAATGGGGCAACACTCTGTATCTCTCTCTGGCAGAGCCCGGCAGTGAAATTGGAAACGTCCAGAGATTGCGCCCACAGGAAAGCTGCCAGCACTGAAAGCTGTAGCTGGTTTTCACTGTCCCTTGGAACTGCATTCGCTGCCACACAGACATTCGCGCTCTGCTAAAGCTTTGCTTCCTAATGGGGCAACACTCTGTATCTCTCTCTGGCAGAGCCCGGCAGTGAAATTGGAAACGTCCAGAGATTGCGCCCACAGGAAAGCTGCCAGCACTGAAAGCTCTAGCTGGTTTTCACTGTCCCTTGGAACTGCATTCGCTGCCACACAGACATTCGCGCTCTGCTAAAGCTTTGCTTCCTAATGGGGCAACACTCTGTATGACTTTCTCCCAGTGCCCGGCAGTGAAATTGGAAACGTCCAGAGATTCTGCCCACAGGAAAGCTGCCAGCACTGAAAGCTGTAGCTGGTTTTCACTGTCCCTTGGAACTGCATTCGCTGCCACACAGACATTCGCGCTCTGCTAAAGCATTGCTTCGTAATGGGGCAAAACTCTGTATCTCTCTCTGGCAGAGCCCGGCAGTGAAATTGAAACGTCCAGAGATTGCGCCCACAGGACAGCTGCCAGCACTGAAAGCTCTAGCTGGTTTTCACTGTCCCTTGGAACTGCATTCGCTGCCACACAGACATTCGCGCTCTGCTAAAGCATTGCTTCGTAATGGGGCAACACTCTGTATCTCTCTCTGGCAGAGCCCGGCAGTGAAATTGAAACGTCCAGAGATTGCGCCCACAGGAAAGCTGCCAGCACTGAAAGCTGAAGCTGGTTTTCACTGTCCCCTGGAACTGCATTCGCTGCCACACAGACATTCGCGCTCTGCTAAAGCTTTGCTTCCTAATGGGGCAACACTCTGTATCTCTCTCTGGCAGAGCCCGGTAGTGAAATTGGAAACGTCCAGAGATTGCGCCCTTAGGAAAGCTGCCAGCACTGAAAGCTGTAGCTGGTTTTCACTGTCCCTTGGAACTGCATTCGCTGCCACACAGACATTCGCGCTCTGCTAAAGCATTGCTTCGTAATGGGGCAACACTCTGTATCTCTCTCTGGCAGAGCCCGGCAGTGAAATTGGAAACGTCCAGAGATTGCGCCCACAGGACAGCTACCAGCACTGAAAGCTGTAGCTGGTTTTCACTGTCCCTTGGAACTGCATTCGCTGCCACACAGACATTCGCGCTCTGCTAAAGCTTTGCTTCCTAATGGGGCAACACTCTGTATCACTCTCTGGCAGAGCCCGGCAGTGAAATTGGAAACGTCCAGAGATTGAGCCCACAGGAAAGCTGCCAGCACTGAAAGCTCTAGCTGGTTTTCACTGTCCCCTGGAACTGCATTCGCTGCCACACAGACATTCGCGCTCTGCTAAAGCATTGCTTCGTAATGGGGCAACACTCTGTATCTCTCTCTGGCAGAGCCCGGCAGTGAAATTGGAAACGTCCAGAGATTGCGCCCACAGGAAAGCTGCCAGCACTGAAAGCTGTAGCTGGTTTTCACTGTCCCTTGGAACTGCATTCGCTGCCACACAGACATTCGCGCTCTGCTAAAGCTTTGCTTCCTAATGGGGCAACACTCTGTATGACTTTCTCCCAGTGCCCGGCAGTGAAATTGGAAACGTCCAGAGATTGCGCCCACAGGAAAGCTGCCAGCACTGAAAGCTGTAGCTGGTTTTCACTGTCCCTTGGAACTGCATTCGCTGCCACACAGACATTCGCGCTCTGCTAAAGCTTTGCTTCCTAATGGGGCAACACTCTGTATGACTTTCTCCCAGTGCCCGGCAGTGAAATTGGAAACGTCCAGAGATTCTGCCCACAGGAAAGCTGCCAGCACTGAAAGCTGTAGCTGGTTTTCACTGTCCCTTGGAACTGCATTCGCTGCCACACAGACATTCGCGCTCTGCTAAAGCATTGCTTCGTAATGGGGCAACACTCTGTATCTCTCTCTGGCAGAGCCCGGCAGTGAAATTGAAACGTCCAGAGATTGCGCCCACAGGACAGCTGCCAGCACTGAAAGCTGTAGCTGGTTTTCACTGTCCCTTGGAACTGCATTCGCTGCCACACAGACATTCGCGCTCTGCTAAAGCATTGCTTCGTAATGGGGCAACACTCTGTATGACTTTCTCCCAGGGCCTGGCAGTGAAATTGGAAACGTCCAGAGATTGCGCCCACAGGAAAGCTGCCAGCACTGAAAGATGTAGCTGGTTTTCACTGTCCCCTGGAACTGCATTCGCTGCCACACAGACATTCGCGCTGTGCTAAAGCATTGCTTCGTAATGGGGCAACACTCTGTATCTCTCTCTGGCAGAGCCCGGCAGTGAAATTGGAAACGTCCAGAGATTGCGCCCACAGGAAAGCTGCCAGCACTGAAAGCTGTAGCTGGTTTTCACTGTCCCTTGGAACTGCATTCGCTGCCACACAGACATTCGCGCTCTGCTAAAGCTTTGCTTCCTAATGGGGCAACACTCTGTATCTCTCTCTGGCAGAGCCCGGCAGTGAAATTGGAAACGTCCAGAGATTGCGCCCACAGGAAAGCTGCCAGCACTGAAAGCTCTAGCTGGTTTTCACTGTCCCTTGGAACTGCATTCGCTGCCACACAGACATTCGCGCTCTGCTAAAGCTTTGCTTCCTAATGGGGCAACACTCTGTATGACTTTCTCCCAGTGCCCGGCAGTGAAATTGGAAACGTCCAGAGATTCTGCCCACAGGAAAGCTGCCAGCACTGAAAGCTGTAGCTGGTTTTCACTGTCCCTTGGAACTGCATTCGCTGCCACACAGACATTCGCGCTCTGCTAAAGCATTGCTTCGTAATGGGGCAACACTCTGTATCTCTCTCTGGCAGAGCCCGGCAGTGAAATTGAAACGTCCAGAGATTGCGCCCACAGGACATCTGCCAGCACTGAAAGCTCTAGCTGGTTTTCACTGTCCCTTGGAACTGCATTCGCTGCCACACAGACATTCGCGCTCTGCTAAAGCATTGCTTCGTAATGGGGCAACACTCTGTATCTCTCTCTGGCAGAGCCCGGCAGTGAAATTGAAACGTCCAGAGATTGCGCCCACAGGAAAGCTGCCAGCACTGAAAGCTGTAGCTGGTTTTCACTGTCCCTTGGAACTGCATTCGCTGCCACACAGACATTCGCGCTCTGCTAAAGCATTGCTTCGTAATGGGGCAACACTCTGTATGACTTTCTCCCAGTGCCTGGCAGTGAAATTGGAAACGTCCAGAGATTGCGCCCACAGGAAAGCTGCCAGCACTGAAAGATGTAGCTGGTTTTCACTGTCCCCTGGAACTGCATTCGCTGCCACACAGACATTCGCGCTGTGCTAAAGCATTGCTTCGTAATGGGGCAACACTCTGTATCTCTCTCTGGCAGAGCCCGGCAGTGAAATTGGAAACGTCCAGAGATTGCGCCCACAGGACAGCTACCAGCACTGAAAGCTGAAGCTGGTTTTCACTGTCCCTTGGAACTGCATTCGCTGCCACACAGACATTCGCGCTGTGCTAAAGCATTGCTTCGTAATGGGGCAACACTCTGTATCTCTCTCTGGCAGAGCCCGGCAGTGAAATTGGAAACGTCCAGAGATTGCGCCCACAGGAAAGCTGCCAGCACTGAAAGCTCTAGCTGGTTTTCACTGTCCCTTGGAACTGCATTCGCTGCCACACAGACATTCGCGCTCTGCTAAAGCTTTGCTTCCTAATGGGGCAACACTCTGTATCTCTCTCTGGCAGAGCCCGGTAGTGAAATTGGAAACGTCCAGAGATTGCGCCCTTAGGAAAGCTGCCAGCACTGAAAGCTGTAGCTGGTTTTCACTGTCCCTTGGAACTGCATTCGCTGCCACACAGACATTCGCGCTCTGCTAAAGCTTTGCTTCCTAATGGGGCAACACTCTGTATCTCTCTCTGGCAGAGCCCGGCAGTGAAATTGGAAACGTCCAGAGATTGCGCCCACAGGACAGCTACCAGCACTGAAAGCTGTAGCTGGTTTTCACTGTCCCTTGGAACTGCATTCGCTGCCACATAGACATTCGCGCTCTGCTAAAGCTTTGCTTCCTAATGGGGCAACACTCTGTATGACTTTCTCCCAGTGCCCGGCAGTGAAATTGGAAACGTCCAGAGATTCTGCCCACAGGAAAGCTGCCAGCACTGAAAGCTGTAGCTGGTTTTCACTGTCCCTTGGAACTGCATTCGCTGCCACACAGACATTCGCGCTCTGCTAAAGCTTTGCTTCCTAATGGGGCAACACTCTGTATCTCTCTCTGGCAGAGCCCGGCAGTTAAATTGGAAACGTCCAGAGATTGCGCCCACAGGAAAGCTGCCAGCACTGAAAGCTCTAGCTGGTTTTCACTGTCCCTTGGAACTGCATTCGCTGCCACACAGACATTCGCGCTCTGCTAAAGCTTTGCTTCCTAATGGGGCAACACTCTGTATGACTTTCTCCCAGTGCCTGGCAGTGAAATTGGAAACGTCCAGAGATTGCGCCCACAGGAAAGCTGCCAGCACTGAAAGCTGTAGCTGGTTTTCACTGTCCCTTGGAACTGCATTCGCTGCCACACAGACATTCGCGCTCTGCTAAAGCATTGCTTCGTAATGGGGCAACACTCTGTATCTCTCTCTGGCAGAGCCCGGCAGTGAAATTGGAAACGTCCAGAGATTGCACCCACAGGAAAGCTGCCAGCACTGAAAGCTGTAGCTGGTTTTCACTGTCCCTTGGAAATGCATTCGCTGCCACATAGACATTCGCGCTCTGCTAAAGCTTTGCTTCCTAATGGGGCAACACTCTGTATGACTTTCTCCCAGTGCCCGGTAGTGAAATTGGAAACGTCCAGAGATTGTGCCCACAGGAAAGCTGCCAGCACTGAAAGCTGTAGCTGGTTTTCACTGTCCCTTGGAACTGCATTCGCTGCCACACAGACATTCGCGCTCTGCTAAAGCATTGCTTCGTAATGGGGCAACACTCTGTATGACTTTCTCCCAGTGCCTGGCAGTGAAATTGGAAACGTCCAGAGATTGCGCCCACAGGAAAGCTGCCAGCACTGAAAGATGTAGCTGGTTTTCACTGTCCCCTGGAACTGCATTCGCTGCCACACAGACATTCGCGCTGTGCTAAAGCATTGCTTCGTAATGGGGCAACACTCTGTATCTCTCTCTGGCAGAGCCCGGCAGTGAAATTGGAAACGTCCAGAGATTGCGCCCACAGGAAAGCTGCCAGCACTGAAAGCTGTAGCTGGTTTTCACTGTCCCTTGGAACTGCATTCGCTGCCACACAGACATTCGCGCTCTGCTAAAGCTTTGCTTCCTAATGGGGCAACACTCTGTATCTCTCTCTGGCAGAGCCCGGCAGTGAAATTGGAAACGTCCAGAGATTGCGCCCACAGGAAAGCTGCCAGCACTGAAAGCTCTAGCTGGTTTTCACTGTCCCTTGGAACTGCATTCGCTGCCACACAGACATTCACGCTCTGCTAAAGCTTTGCTTCCTAATGGGGCAACACTCTGTATGACTTTCTCCCAGTGCCCGGCAGTGAAACTGGAAACGTCCAGAGATTCTGCCCACAGGAAAGCTGCCAGCACTGAAAGCTGTAGCTGGTTTTCACTGTCCCTTGGAACTGCATTCGCTGCCACACAGACATTCGCGCTCTGCTAAAGCATTGCTTCGTAATGGGGCAACACTCTGTATCTCTCTCTGGCAGAGCCCGGCAGTGAAATTGAAACGTCCAGAGATTGCGCCCACAGGACAGCTGCCAGCACTGAAAGCTCTAGCTGGTTTTCACTGTCCCTTGGAACTGCATTCGCTGCCACACAGACATTCGCGCTCTGCTAAAGCATTGCTTCGTAATGGGGCAACACTCTGTATCTCTCTCTGGCAGAGCCCGGCAGTGAAATTGAAACGTCCAGAGATTGCGCCCACAGGAAAGCTGCCAGCACTGAAAGCTGTAGCTGGTTTTCACTGTCCCTTGGAACTGCATTCGCTGCCACACAGACATTCGCGCTCTGCTAAAGCATTGCTTCGTAATGGGGCAACACTCTGTATGACTTTCTCCCAGTGCCTGGCAGTGAAATTGGAAACGTCCAGAGATTGCGCCCACAGGAAAGCTGCCAGCACTGAAAGATGTAGCTGGTTTTCACTGTCCCCTGGAACTGCATTCGCTGCCACACAGACATTCGCGCTGTGCTAAAGCATTGCTTCGTAATGGGGCAACACTCTGTATCTCTCTCTGGCAGAGCCCGGCAGTGAAATTGGAAACGTCCAGAGATTGCGCCCACAGGAAAGCTGCCAGCACTGAAAGCTGTAGCTGGTTTTCACTGTCCCTTGGAACTGCATTCGCTGCCACACAGACATTCGCGCTCTGCTAAAGCTTTGCTTCCTAATGGGGCAACACTCTGTATCTCTCTCTGGCAGAGCCCGGTAGTGAAATTGGAAACGTCCAGAGATTGCGCCCTTAGGAAAGCTGCCAGCACTGAAAGCTGTAGCTGGTTTTCACTGTCCCTTGGAACTGCATTCGCTGCCACACAGACATTCGCGCTCTGCTAAAGCATTGCTTCGTAATGGGGCAACACTCTGTATCTCTCTCTGGCAGAGCCCGGCAGTGAAATTGGAAACGTCCAGAGATTGCGCCCACAGGAAAGCTGCCAGCACTGAAAGCTGTAGCTGGTTTTCACTGTCCCTTGGAACTGCATTCGCTGCCACATAGACATTCGCGCTCTGCTAAAGCTTTGCTTCCTAATGGGGCAACACTCTGTATGACTTTCTCCCAGTGCCCGGCAGTGAAATTGGAAACGTCCAGAGATTCTGCCCACAGGAAAGCTGCCAGCACTGAAAGCTGTAGCTGGTTTTCACTGTCCCTTGGAACTGCATTCGCTGCCACACAGACATTCGCGCTCTGCTAAAGCTTTGCTTCCTAATGGGGCAACACTCTGTATCTCTCTCTGGCAGAGCCCGGCAGTTAAATTGGAAACGTCCAGAGATTGCGCCCACAGGAAAGCTGCCAGCACTGAAAGCTCTAGCTGGTTTTCACTGTCCCTTGGAACTGCATTCGCTGCCACACAGACATTCGCGCTCTGCTAAAGCTTTGCTTCCTAATGGGGCAACACTCTGTATGACTTTCTCCCAGTGCCTGGCAGTGAAATTGGAAACGTCCAGAGATTGCGCCCACAGGAAAGCTGCCAGCACTGAAAGCTGTAGCTGGTTTTCACTGTCCCTTGGAACTGCATTCGCTGCCACACAGACATTCGCGCTCTGCTAAAGCATTGCTTCGTAATGGGGCAACACTCTGTATCTCTCTCTGGCAGAGCCCGGCAGTGAAATTGGAAACGTCCAGAGATTGCGCCCACAGGAAAGCTGCCAGCACTGAAAGCTGTAGCTGGTTTTCACTGTCCCTTGGAAATGCATTCGCTGCCACATAGACATTCGCGCTCTGCTAAAGCTTTGCTTCCTAATGGGGCAACACTCTGTATGACTTTCTCCCAGTGCCCGGTAGTGAAATTGGAAACGTCCAGAGATTGTGCCCACAGGAAAGCTGCCAGCACTGAAAGCTGTAGCTGGTTTTCACTGTCCCTTGGAACTGCATTCGCTGCCACACAGACATTCGCGCTCTGCTAAAGCATTGCTTCGTAATGGGGCAACACTCTGTATGACTTTCTCCCAGTGCCTGGCAGTGAAATTGGAAACGTCCAGAGATTGCGCCCACAGGAAAGCTGCCAGCACTGAAAGATGTAGCTGGTTTTCACTGTCCCCTGGAACTGCATTCGCTGCCACACAGACATTCGCGCTGTGCTAAAGCATTGCTTCGTAATGGGGCAACACTCTGTATCTCTCTCTGGCAGAGCCCGGCAGTGAAATTGGAAACGTCCAGAGATTGCGCCCACAGGAAAGCTGCCAGCACTGAAAGCTGTAGCTGGTTTTCACTGTCCCTTGGAACTGCATTCGCTGCCACACAGACATTCGCGCTCTGCTAAAGCTTTGCTTCCTAATGGGGCAACACTCTGTATCTCTCTCTGGCAGAGCCCGGTAGTGAAATTGGAAACGTCCAGAGATTGCGCCCACAAGAAAGCTGCCAGCACTGAAAGATGTAGCTGGTTTTCACTGTCCCTTGGAACTGCATTCGCTGCCACACAGACATTCGCGCTCTGCTAAAGCATTGCTTCGTAATGGGGCAACACTCTGTATCTCTCTCTGGCAGAGCCCGGCTGCCAAATTGGAAACGTTAGGACATTGCGCCCACAGGAAAGCTGCCAGCACTGAAAGCTTTAGCTGGTTTTCAAAGTCCCTTGGAACTGCATTCGCTGCCACACAGACATTCGCGCTCTGCTAAAGCATTGCTTCGTAATGGGGCAACACTCTGTATCTCTCTCTGGCAGAGCCCGGCAGTGAAATTGGAAACGTCCAGAGATTGCGCCCACAGGAAAGCTGCCAGCACTGAAAGCTGTAGCTGGTTTTCACTGTCCCTTGGAACTGCATTCGCTGCCACACAGACATTCGCGCTCTGCTAAAGCTTTGCTTCCTAATGGGGCAACACTCTGTATGACTTTCTCCCAGTGCCCGGCAGTGAAATTGGAAACGTCCAGAGATTCTGCCCACAGGAAAGCTGCCAGCACTGAAAGCTGTAGCTGGTTTTCACTGTCCCTTGGAACTGCATTCGCTGCCACACAGACATTCGCGCTCTGCTAAAGCATTGCTTCGTAATGGGGCAACACTCTGTATCTCTCTCTGGCAGAGCCCGGCAGTGAAATTGGAAACGTCCAGAGATTGCGCCCACAGGAAAGCTGCCAGCACTGAAAGCTGTAGCTGGTTTTCACTGTCCCTTGGAACTGCATTCGCTGCCACACAGACATTCGCGCTCTGCTAAAGCTTTGCTTCCTAATGGGGCAACACTCTGTATCTCTCTCTGGCAGAGCCCGGTAGTGAAATTGGAAACGTCCAGAGATTGCGCCCTTAGGAAAGCTGCCAGCACTGAAAGCTGTAGCTGGTTTTCACTGTCCCTTGGAACTGCATTCGCTGCCACACAGACATTCGCGCTCTGCTAAAGCATTGCTTCGTAATGGGGCAACACTCTGTATCTCTCTCTGGCAGAGCCCGGCAGTGAAATTGGAAACGTCCAGAGATTGCGCCCACAGGACAGCTACCAGCACTGAAAGCTGAAGCTGGTTTTCACTGTCCCTTGGAACTGCATTCGCTGCCACACAGACATTCGCGCTCTGCTAAAGCATTGCTTCGTAATGGGGCAACACTCTGTATCTCTCTCTGGCAGAGCCCGGCAGTGAAATTGAAACGTCCAGAGATTGCGCCCACAGGACAGCTGCCAGCACTGAAAGCTGTAGCTGGTTTTCACTGTCCCTTGGAACTGCATTCGCTGCCACACAGACATTCGCGCTCTGCTAAAGCATTGCTTCGTAATGGGGCAACACTCTGTATCTCTCTCTGGCAGAGCCCGGCAGTGAAATTGAAACGTCCAGAGATTGCGCCCACAGGAAAGCTGCCAGCACTGAAAGCTGTAGCTGGTTTTCACTGTCCCTTGGAACTGCATTCGCTGCCACACAGACATTCGCGCTCTGCTAAAGCATTGCTTCGTAATGGGGCAACACTCTGTATGACTTTCTCCCAGTGCCTGGCAGTGAAATTGGAAACGTCCAGAGATTGCGCCCACAGGAAAGCTGCCAGCACTGAAAGATGTAGCTGGTTTTCACTGTCCCCTGGAACTGCATTCGCTGCCACACAGACATTCGCGCTCTGCTAAAGCTTTGCTTCGTAATGGGGCAACACTCTGTATCTCTCTCTGGCAGAGCCCGGCAGTGAAATTGGAAACGTCCAGAGATTGCGCCCACAGGAAAGCTGCCAGCACTGAAAGCTGTAGCTGGTTTTCACTGTCCCTTGGAACTGCATTCGCTGCCACACAGACATTCGCGCTCTGCTAAAGCTTTGCTTCCTAATGGGGCAACACTCTGTATCTCTCTCTGGCAGAGCCCGGTAGTGAAATTGGAAACGTCCAGAGATTGCGCCCACAAGAAAGCTGCCAGCACTGAAAGATGTAGCTGGTTTTCACTGTCCCTTGGAACTGCATTCGCTGCCACACAGACATTCGCGCTCTGCTAAAGCATTGCTTCGTAATGGGGCAACACTCTGTATCTCTCTCTGGCAGAGCCCGGCTGCCAAATTGGAAACGTTAGGACATTGCGCCCACAGGAAAGCTGCCAGCACTGAAAGCTGTAGCTGGTTTTCACTGTCCCTTGGAACTGCATTCGCTGCCACACAGACATTCGCGCTCTGCTAAAGCATTGCTTCGTAATGGGGCAACACTCTGTATGACTTTCTCCCAGTGCATGGCAGTGAAATTGGAAACGTCCAGAGATTGCGCCCACAGGAAAGCTGCCAGCACTGAAAGATGTAGCTGGTTTTCACTGTCCCTTGGAACTGCATTCGCTGCCACATAGACATTCGCGCTCTGCTAAAGCTTTGCTTCCTAATGGGGCAACACTCTGTATGACTTTCTCCCAGTGCCCGGCAGTGAAATTGGAAACGTCCAGAGATTGTGCCCACAGGAAAGCTGCCAGCACTGAAAGCTGTAGCTGGTTTTCACTGTCCCTTGGAACTGCATTCGCTGCCACACAGACATTCGCGCTCTGCTAAAGCATTGCTTCGTAATGGGGCAACACTCTCTATGACTTTCTCCCAGTGCCTGGCAGTGAAATTGGAAACGTCCAGAGATTGCGCCCACAGGAAAGCTGCCAGCAGTGAAAGATGTAGCTGGTTTTCACTGTCCCCTGGAACTGCATTCGCTGCCACACAGACATTCGCGCTCTGCTAAAGCTTTGCTTCCTAATGGGGCAACACTCTGTATCTCTCTCTGGCAGAGCCCGGCAGTGAAATTGGAAACGTCCAAAGATTGCGCCCACAGGAAAGCTGCCAGCACTGAAAGCTGTAGCTGGTTTTCACTGTCCCTTGGAACTGCATTCGCTGCCACACAGACATTCGCGCTCTGCTAAAGCTTTGCTTCCTAATGGGGCAACACTCTGTATCTCTCTCTGGCAGAGCCCGGCAGTGAAATTGAAACGTCCAGAGATTGCGCCCACAGGAAAGCTGCCAGCACTGAAAGCTGTAGCTGGTTTTCACTGTCCCTTGGAACTGCATTCGCTGCCACACAGACATTCGCGCTCTGCTAAAGCATTGCTTCGTAATGGGGCAACACTCTGTATGACTTTCTCCCAGTGCCTGGCAGTGAAATTGGAAACGTCCAGAGATTGCGCCCACAGGAAAGCTGCCAGCACTGAAAGATGTAGCTGGTTTTCACTGTCCCCTGGAACTGCATTCGCTGCCACACAGACATTCGCGCTGTGCTAAAGCATTGCTTCGTAATGGGGCAACACTCTGTATCTCTCTCTGGCAGAGCCCGGCAGTGAAATTGGAAACGTCCAGAGATTGCGCCCACAGGAAAGCTGCCAGCACTGAAAGCTGTAGCTGGTTTTCACTGTCCCTTGGAACTGCATTCGCTGCCACACAGACATTCGCGCTCTGCTAAAGCTTTGCTTCCTAATGGGGCAACACTCTGTATCTCTCTCTGGCAGAGCCCGGTAGTGAAATTGGAAACGTCCAGAGATTGCGCCCTTAGGAAAGCTGCCAGCACTGAAAGCTGTAGCTGGTTTTCACTGTCCCTTGGAACTGCATTCGCTGCCACACAGACATTCGCGCTCTGCTAAAGCATTGCTTCGTAATGGGGCAACACTCTGTATCTCTCTCTGGCAGAGCCCGGCAGTGAAATTGGAAATGTCCAGAGATTGCGCCCACAGGACAGCTACCAGCACTGAAAGCTGTAGCTGGTTTTCACTGTCCCTTGGAACTGCATTCGCTGCCACATAGACATTCGCGCTCTGCTAAAGCTTTGCTTCCTAATGGGGCAACACTCTGTATGACTTTCTCCCAGTGCCCGGCAGTGAAATTGGAAACGTCCAGAGATTCTGCCCACAGGAAAGCTGCCAGCACTGAAAGCTGTAGCTGGTTTTCACTGTCCCTTGGAACTGCATTCGCTGCCACACAGACATTCGCGCTCTGCTAAAGCTTTGCTTCCTAATGGGGCAACACTCTGTATCTCTCTCTGGCAGAGCCCGGCAGTTAAATTGGAAACGTCCAGAGATTGCGCCCACAGGAAAGCTGCCAGCACTGAAAGCTCTAGCTGGTTTTCACTGTCCCTTGGAACTGCATTCGCTGCCACACAGACATTCGCGCTCTGCTAAAGCTTTGCTTCCTAATGGGGCAACACTCTGTATGACTTTCTCCCAGTGCCTGGCAGTGAAATTGGAAACGTCCAGAGATTGCGCCCACAGGAAAGCTGCCAGCACTGAAAGCTGTAGCTGGTTTTCACTGTCCCTTGGAACTGCATTCGCTGCCACACAGACATTCGCGCTCTGCTAAAGCATTGCTTCGTAATGGGGCAACACTCTGTATCTCTCTCTGGCAGAGCCCGGCAGTGAAATTGGAAACGTCCAGAGATTGCACCCACAGGAAAGCTGCCAGCACTGAAAGCTGTAGCTGGTTTTCACTGTCCCTTGGAAATGCATTCGCTGCCACATAGACATTCGCGCTCTGCTAAAGCTTTGCTTCCTAATGGGGCAACACTCTGTATGACTTTCTCCCAGTGCCCGGTAGTGAAATTGGAAACGTCCAGAGATTCTGCCCACAGGAAAGCTGCCAGCACTGAAAGCTGTAGCTGGTTTTCACTGTCCCTTGGAACTGCATTCGCTGCCACACAGACATTCGCGCTCTGCTAAAGCATTGCTTCGTAATGGGGCAACACTCTGTATGACTTTCTCCCAGTGCCTGGCAGTGAAATTGGAAACGTCCAGAGATTGCGCCCACAGGAAAGCTGCCAGCACTGAAAGATGTAGCTGGTTTTCACTGTCCCCTGGAACTGCATTCGCTGCCACACAGACATTCGCGCTCTGCTAAAGCATTGCTTCGTAATGGGGCAACACTCTGTATCTCTCTCTGGCAGAGCCCGGCAGTGAAATTGGAAACGTCCAGAGATTGCGCCCACAGGAAAGCTGCCAGCACTGAAAGCTGTAGCTGGTTTTCACTGTCCCTTGGAACTGCATTCGCTGCCACACAGACATTCGCGCTCTGCTAAAGCATTGCTTCGTAATGGGGCAACACTCTGTATCTCTCTCTGGCAGAGCCCGGCAGTGAAATTGAAACGTCCAGAGATTGCGCCCACAGGAAAGCTGCCAGCACTGAAAGCTGTAGCTGGTTTTCACTGTCCCTTGGAACTGCATTCGCTGCCACACAGACATTCGCGCTCTGCTAAAGCATTGCTTCGTAATGGGGCAACACTCTGTATGACTTTCTCCCAGTGCCTGGCAGTGAAATTGGAAACGTCCAGAGATTGCGCCCACAGGAAAGCTGCCAGCACTGAAAGATGTAGCTGGTTTTCACTGTCCCCTGGAACTGCATTCGCTGCCACACAGACATTCGCGCTGTGCTAAAGCATTGCTTCGTAATGGGGCAACACTCTGTATCTCTCTCTGGCAGAGCCCGGCAGTGAAATTGGAAACGTCCAGAGATTGCGCCCACAGGAAAGCTGCCAGCACTGAAAGCTCTAGCTGGTTTTCACTGTCCCTTGGAACTGCATTCGCTGCCACACAGACATTCGCGCTCTGCTAAAGCTTTGCTTCCTAATGGGGCAACACTCTGTATCTCTCTCTGGCAGAGCCCGGTAGTGAAATTGGAAACGTCCAGAGATTGCGCCCACAAGAAAGCTGCCAGCACTGAAAGATGTAGCTGGTTTTCACTGTCCCTTGGAACTGCATTCGCTGCCACACAGACATTCGCGCTCTGCTAAAGCATTGCTTCGTAATGGGGCAACACTCTGTATGACTTTCTCCCAGTGCATGGCAGTGAAATTGGAAACGTCCAGAGATTGCGCCCACAGGAAAGCTGCCAGCAGTGAAAGATGTAGCTGGTTTTCACTGTCCCCTGGAACTGCATTCGCTGCCACACAGACATTCGCGCTCTGCTAAAGCTTTGCTTCCTAATGGGGCAACACTCTGTATCTCTCTCTGGCAGAGCCCGGCAGTGAAATTGGAAACGTCCAAAGATTGCGCCCACAGGAAAGCTGCCAGCACTGAAAGCTGTAGCTGGTTTTCACTGTCCCTTGGAACTGCATTCGCTGCCACACAGACATTCGCGCTCTGCTAAAGCATTGCTTCCTAATGGGGCAACACTCTGTATCTCTCTCTGGCAGAGCCCGGCAGTGAAATTGAAACGTCCAGAGATTGCGCCCACAGGACAGCTGCCAGCACTGAAAGCTCTAGCTGGTTTTCACTGTCCCTTGGAACTGCATTCGCTGCCACACAGACATTCGCGCTCTGCTAAAGCATTTCTTCGTAATGGGGCAACACTCTGTATCTCTCTCTGGCAGAGCCCGGCAGTGAAATTGAAACGTCCAGAGATTGCGCCCACAGGAAAGCTGCCAGCACTGAAAGCTGTAGCTGGTTTTCACTGTCCCTTGGAACTGCATTCGCTGCCACACAGACATTCGCGCTCTGCTAAAGCATTGCTTCGTAATGGGGCAACACTCTGTATGACTTTCTCCCAGTGCCTGGCAGTGAAATTGGAAACGTCCAGAGATTGCGCCCACAGGAAAGCTGCCAGCACTGAAAGATGTAGCTGGTTTTCACTGTCCCCTGGAACTGCATTCGCTGCCACACAGACATTCGCGCTCTGCTAAAGCATTGCTTCGTAATGGGGCAACACTCTGTATCTCTCTCTGGCAGAGCCCGGCAGTGAAATTGGAAAAGTCCAGAGATTGCGCCCACAGGAAAGATGCCAGCACTGAAAGCTCTAGCTGGTTTTCACTGTCCCTTGGAACTGCATTCGCTGCCACACAGACATTCGCGCTCTGCTAAAGCTTTGCTTCCTAATGGGGCAACACTCTGTATCTCTCTCTGGCAGAGCCCGGTAGTGAAATTGGAAACGTCCAGAGATTGCGCCCTTAGGAAAGCTGCCAGCACTGAAAGCTGTAGCTGGTTTTCACTGTCCCTTGGAACTGCATTCGCTGCCACACAGACATTCGCGCTCTGCTAAAGCATTGCTTCGTAATGGGGCAACACTCTGTATCTCTCTCTGGCAGAGCCCGGCAGTGAAATTGGAAACGTCCAGAGATTGCGCCCACAGGACAGCTACCAGCACTGAAAGCTGTAGCTGGTTTTCACTGTCCCTTGGAACTGCATTCGCTGCCACATAGACATTCGCGCTCTGCTAAAGCTTTGCTTCCTAATGGGGCAACTCTCTGTATGACTTTCTCCCAGTGCCCGGCAGTGAAATTGGAAACGTCCAGAGATTCTGCCCACAGGAAAGCTGCCAGCACTGAAAGCTGTAGCTGGTTTTCACTGTCCCTTGGAACTGCATTCGCTGCCACACAGACATTCGCGCTCTGCTAAAGCTTTGCTTCGTAATGGGGCAACACTCTGTATCTCTCTCTGGCAGAGCCCGGCAGTGAAATTGGAAACGTCCAGAGATTGCGCCCACAGGAAAGCTGCCAGCACTGAAAGCTCTAGCTGGTTTTCACTGTCCCTTGGAACTGCATTCGCTGCCACACAGACATTCGCGCTCTGCTAAAGCATTGCTTCGTAATGGGGCAACACTCTGTATCTCTCTCTGGCAGAGCCCGGCTGCCAAATTGGAAACGTTAGGACATTGCGCCCACAGGAAAGCTGCCAGCACTGAAAGCTGTAGCTGGTTTTCACTGTCCCTTGGAACTGCATTCGCTGCCACACAGACATTCGCGCTCTGCTAAAGCATTGCTTCGTAATGGGGCAACACTCTGTATGACTTTCTCCCAGTGCCTGGCAGTGAAATTGGAAACGTCCAGAGATTGCGCCCACAGGAAAGCTGCCAGCACTGAAAGATGTAGCTGGTTTTCACTGTCCCTTGGAACTGCATTCGCTGCCACATAGACATTCGCGCTCTGCTAAAGCTTTGCTTCCTAATGGGGCAACACTCTGTATGACTTTCTCCCAGTGCCCGGCAGTGAAATTGGAAACGTCCAGAGATTGTGCCCACAGGAAAGCTGCCAGCACTGAAAGCTGTAGCTGGTTTTCACTGTCCCTTGGAACTGCATTCGCTGCCACACAGACATTCGCGCTCTGCTAAAGCATTGCTTCGTAATGGGGCAACACTCTCTATGACTTTCTCCCAGTGCCTGGCAGTGAAATTGGAAACGTCCAGAGATTGCGCCCACAGGAAAGCTGCCAGCACTGAAAGATGTAGCTGGTTTTCACTGTCCCCTGGAACTGCATTCGCTGCCACACAGACATTCGCGCTCTGCTAAAGCTTTGCTTCCTAATGGGGCAACACTCTGTATCTCTCTCTGGCAGAGCCCGGCAGTGAAATTGGAAACGTCCAAAGATTGCGCCCACAGGAAAGCTGCCAGCACTGAAAGCTGTAGCTGGTTTTCACTGTCCCTTGGAACTGCATTCGCTGCCACACAGACATTCGCGCTCTGCTAAAGCATTGCTTCCTAATGGGGCAACACTCTGTATCTCTCTCTGGCAGAGCCCGGCAGTGAAATTGAAACGTCCAGAGATTGCGCCCACAGGAAAGCTGCCAGCACTGAAAGCTGTAGCTGGTTTTCACTGTCCCTTGGAACTGCATTCGCTGCCACACAGACATTCGCGCTCTGCTAAAGCATTGCTTCGTAATGGGGCAACACTCTGTATGACTTTCTCCCAGTGCCTGGCAGTGAAATTGGAAACGTCCAGAGATTGCGCCCACAGGAAAGCTGCCAGCACTGAAAGATGTAGCTGGTTTTCACTGTCCCCTGGAACTGCATTCGCTGCCACACAGACATTCGCGCTCTGCTAAAGCATTGCTTCGTAATGGGGCAACACTCTGTATCTCTCTCTGGCAGAGCCCGGCAGTGAAATTGGAAACGTCCAGAGATTGCGCCCACAGGAAAGCTGCCAGCACTGAAAGCTCTAGCTGGTTTTCACTGTCCCTTGGAACTGCATTCGCTGCCACACAGACATTCGCGCTCTGCTAAAGCTTTGCTTCCTAATGGGGCAACACTCTGTATCTCTCTCTGGCAGAGCCCGGTAGTGAAATTGGAAACGTCCAGAGATTGCGCCCTTAGGAAAGCTGCCAGCACTGAAAGCTGTAGCTGGTTTTCACTGTCCCTTGGAACTGCATTCGCTGCCACACAGACATTCGCGCTCTGCTAAAGCATTGCTTCGTAATGGGGCAACACTCTGTATCTCTCTCTGGCAGAGCCCGGCAGTGAAATTGGAAACGTCCAGAGATTGCGCCCACAGGACAGCTACCAGCACTGAAAGCTGTAGCTGGTTTTCACTGTCCCTTGGAACTGCATTCGCTGCCACATAGACATTCGCGCTCTGCTAAAGCTTTGCTTCCTAATGGGGCAACTCTCTGTATGACTTTCTCCCAGTGCCCGGCAGTGAAATTGGAAACGTCCAGAGATTCTGCCCACAGGAAAGCTGCCAGCACTGAAAGCTGTAGCTGGTTTTCACTGTCCCTTGGAACTGCATTCGCTGCCACACAGACATTCGCGCTCTGCTAAAGCTTTGCTTCCTAATGGGGCAACACTCTGTATGACTTTCTCCCAGTGCCTGGCAGTGAAATTGGAAACGTCCAGAGATTGCGCCCACAGGAAAGCTGCCAGCACTGAAAGCTGAAGCTGGTTTTCACTGTCCCTTGGAACTGCATTCGCTGCCACACAGACATTCGCGCTCTGCTAAAGCATTGCTTCGTAATGGGGCAACACTCTGTATCTCTCTCTGGCAGAGCCCGGCAGTGAAATTGGAAACGTCCAGAGATTGTGCCCACAGGAAAGCTGCCAGCACTGAAAGCTGTAGCTGGTTTTCACTGTCCCTTGGAACTGCATTCGCTGCCACACAGACATTCGCGCTCTGCTAAAGCATTGCTTCGTAATGGGGCAACACTCTGTATGACTTTCTCCCAGTGCATGGCAGTGAAATTGGAAACGTCCAGAGATTGCGCCCACAGGAAAGCTGCCAGCACTGAAAGATGTAGCTGGTTTTCACTGTCCCTTGGAACTGCATTCGCTGCCACATAGACATTCGCGCTCTGCTAAAGCTTTGCTTCCTAATGGGGCAACACTCTGTATGACTTTCTCCCAGTGCCCGGCAGTGAAATTGGAAACGTCCAGAGATTCTGCCCACAGGAAAGCTGCCAGCACTGAAAGCTGTAGCTGGTTTTCACTGTCCCTTGGAACTGCATTCGCTGCCACACAGACATTCGCGCTCTGCTAAAGCATTGCTTCGTAATGGGGCAACACTCTGTATGACTTTCTCCCAGTGCCTGGCAGTGAAATTGGAAACGTCCAGAGATTGCGCCCACAGGAAAGCTGCCAGCAGTGAAAGATGTAGCTGGTTTTCACTGTCCCCTGGAACTGCATTCGCTGCCACACAGACATTCGCGCTCTGCTAAAGCTTTGCTTCCTAATGGGGCAACACTCTGTATCTCTCTCTGGCAGAGCCCGGCAGTGAAATTGGAAACGTCCAAAGATTGCGCCCACAGGAAAGCTGCCAGCACTGAAAGCTGTAGCTGGTTTTCACTGTCCCTTGGAACTGCATTCGCTGCCACACAGACATTCGCGCTCTGCTAAAGCATTGCTTCCTAATGGGGCAACACTCTGTATCTCTCTCTGGCAGAGCCCGGCAGTGAAATTGAAACGTCCAGAGATTGCGCCCACAGGACAGCTGCCAGCACTGAAAGCTCTAGCTGGTTTTCACTGTCCCTTGGAACTGCATTCGCTGCCACACAGACATTCGCGCTCTGCTAAAGCATTTCTTCGTAATGGGGCAACACTCTGTATCTCTCTCTGGCAGAGCCCGGCAGTGAAATTGAAACGTCCAGAGATTGCGCCCACAGGAAAGCTGCCAGCACTGAAAGCTGTAGCTGGTTTTCACTGTCCCTTGGAACTGCATTCGCTGCCACACAGACATTCGCGCTCTGCTAAAGCATTGCTTCGTAATGGGGCAACACTCTGTATGACTTTCTCCCAGTGCCTGGCAGTGAAATTGGAAACGTCCAGAGATTGCGCCCACAGGAAAGCTGCCAGCACTGAAAGATGTAGCTGGTTTTCACTGTCCCCTGGAACTGCATTCGCTGCCACACAGACATTCGCGCTCTGCTAAAGCATTGCTTCGTAATGGGGCAACACTCTGTATCTCTCTCTGGCAGAGCCCGGCAGTGAAATTGGAAAAGTCCAGAGATTGCGCCCACAGGAAAGCTGCCAGCACTGAAAGCTCTAGCTGGTTTTCACTGTCCCTTGGAACTGCATTCGCTGCCACACAGACATTCGCGCTCTGCTAAAGCTTTGCTTCCTAATGGGGCAACACTCTGTATCTCTCTCTGGCAGAGCCCGGTAGTGAAATTGGAAACGTCCAGAGATTGCGCCCTTAGGAAAGCTGCCAGCACTGAAAGCTGTAGCTGGTTTTCACTGTCCCTTGGAACTGCATTCGCTGCCACACAGACATTCGCGCTCTGCTAAAGCATTGCTTCGTAATGGGGCAACACTCTGTATCTCTCTCTGGCAGAGCCCGGCAGTGAAATTGGAAACGTCCAGAGATTGCGCCCACAGGACAGCTACCAGCACTGAAAGCTGTAGCTGGTTTTCACTGTCCCTTGGAACTGCATTCGCTGCCACATAGACATTCGCGCTCTGCTAAAGCTTTGCTTCCTAATGGGGCAACTCTCTGTATGACTTTCTCCCAGTGCCCGGCAGTGAAATTGGAAACGTCCAGAGATTCTGCCCACAGGAAAGCTGCCAGCACTGAAAGCTGTAGCTGGTTTTCACTGTCCCTTGGAACTGCATTCGCTGCCACACAGACATTCGCGCTCTGCTAAAGCTTTGCTTCGTAATGGGGCAACACTCTGTATCTCTCTCTGGCAGAGCCCGGCAGTGAAATTGGAAACGTCCAGAGATTGCGCCCACAGGAAAGCTGCCAGCACTGAAAGCTCTAGCTGGTTTTCACTGTCCCTTGGAACTGCATTCGCTGCCACACAGACATTCGCGCTCTGCTAAAGCATTGCTTCGTAATGGGGCAACACTCTGTATCTCTCTCTGGCAGAGCCCGGCTGCCAAATTGGAAACGTTAGGACATTGCGCCCACAGGAAAGCTGCCAGCACTGAAAGCTGTAGCTGGTTTTCACTGTCCCTTGGAACTGCATTCGCTGCCACACAGACATTCGCGCTCTGCTAAAGCATTGCTTCGTAATGGGGCAACACTCTGTATGACTTTCTCCCAGTGCCTGGCAGTGAAATTGGAAACGTCCAGAGATTGCGCCCACAGGAAAGCTGCCAGCACTGAAAGATGTAGCTGGTTTTCACTGTCCCTTGGAACTGCATTCGCTGCCACATAGACATTCGCGCTCTGCTAAAGCTTTGCTTCCTAATGGGGCAACACTCTGTATGACTTTCTCCCAGTGCCCGGCAGTGAAATTGGAAACGTCCAGAGATTGTGCCCACAGGAAAGCTGCCAGCACTGAAAGCTGTAGCTGGTTTTCACTGTCCCTTGGAACTGCATTCGCTGCCACACAGACATTCGCGCTCTGCTAAAGCATTGCTTCGTAATGGGGCAACACTCTGTATGACTTTCTCCCAGTGCCTGGCAGTGAAATTGCAAACGTCCAGAGATTGCGCCCACAGGAAAGCTGCCAGCAGTGAAAGATGTAGCTGGTTTTCACTGTCCCCTGGAACTGCATTCGCTGCCACACAGACATTCGCGCTCTGCTAAAGCTTTGCTTCCTAATGGGGCAACACTCTGTATCTCTCTCTGGCAGAGCCCGGCAGTGAAATTGGAAACGTCCAAAGATTGCGCCCACAGGAAAGCTGCCAGCACTGAAAGCTGTAGCTGGTTTTCACTGTCCCTTGGAACTGCATTCACTGCCACACAGACATTCGCGCTCTGCTAAAGCATTGCTTCCTAATGGGGCAACACTCTGTATCTCTCTCTGGCAGAGCCCGGCAGTGAAATTGAAACGTCCAGAGATTGCGCCCACAGGAAAGCTGCCAGCACTGAAAGCTGTAGCTGGTTTTCACTGTCCCTTGGAACTGCATTCGCTGCCACACAGACATTCGCGCTCTGCTAAAGCATTGCTTCGTAATGGGGCAACACTCTGTATCTCTCTCTGGCAGAGCCCGGCAGTGAAATTGGAAACGTCCAGAGATTGCGCCCACAGGAAAGCTGCCAGCACTGAAAGCTCTAGCTGGTTTTCACTGTCCCTTGGAACTGCATTCGCTGCCACACAGACATTCGCGCTCTGCTAAAGCTTTGCTTCCTAATGGGGCAACACTCTGTATCTCTCTCTGGCAGAGCCCGGTAGTGAAATTGGAAACGTCCAGAGATTGCGCCCTTAGGAAAGCTGCCAGCACTGAAAGCTGTAGCTGGTTTTCACTGTCCCTTGGAACTGCATTCGCTGCCACATAGACATTCGCGCTCTGCTAAAGCTTTGCTTCCTAATGGGGCAACTCTCTGTATGACTTTCTCCCAGTGCCCGGCAGTGAAATTGGAAACGTCCAGAGATTCTGCCCACAGGAAAGCTGCCAGCACTGAAAGCTGTAGCTGGTTTTCACTGTCCCTTGGAACTGCATTCGCTGCCACACAGACATTCGCGCTCTGCTAAAGCTTTGCTTCGTAATGGGGCAACACTCTGTATCTCTCTCTGGCAGAGCCCGGCAGTGAAATTGGAAACGTCCAGAGATTGCGCCCACAGGAAAGCTGCCAGCACTGAAAGCTCTAGCTGGTTTTCACTGTCCCTTGGAACTGCATTCGCTGCCACACAGACATTCGCGCTCTGCTAAAGCTTTGCTTCCTAATGGGGCAACACTCTGTATGACTTTCTCCCAGTGCCTGGCAGTGAAATTGGAAACGTCCAGAGATTGCGCCCACAGGAAAGCTGCCAGCACTGAAAGCTGAAGCTGGTTTTCACTGTCCCTTGGAACTGCATTCGCTGCCACACAGACATTCGCGCTCTGCTAAAGCATTGCTTCGTAATGGGGCAACACTCTGTATCTCTCTCTGGCAGAGCCCGGCAGTGAAATTGGAAACGTCCAGAGATTGCGCCCACAGGAAAGCTGCCAGCACTGAAAGCTGTAGCTGGTTTTCACTGTCCCTTGGAACTGCATTCGCTGCCACACAGACATTCGCGCTCTGCTAAAGCTTTGCTTCCTAATGGGGCAACACTCTGTATGACTTTCTCCCAGTGCCCGGCAGTGAAATTGGAAACGTCCAGAGATTCTGCCCACAGGAAAGCTGCCAGCACTGAAAGCTGTAGCTGGTTTTCACTGTCCCTTGGAACTGCATTCGCTGCCACACAGACATTCGCGCTCTGCTAAAGCATTGCTTCGTAATGGGGCAACACTCTGTATCTCTCTCTGGCAGAGCCCGGCAGTGAAATTGGAAATGTCCAGAGATTGCGCCCACAGGAAAGCTGCCAGCACTGAAAGCTGTAGCTGGTTTTCACTGTCCCTTGGAACTGCATTCGCTGCCACACAGACATTCGCGCTCTGCTAAAGCATTGCATCCTAATGGGGTAACACTCTGTATCTCTCTCTGGCAGAGCCCGGCAGTGAAATTGAAACGTCCAGAGATTGCGCCCACAGGACAGCTGCCAGCACTGAAAGCTGTAGCTGGTTTTCACTGTCCCTTGGAACTGCATTCGCTGCCACACAGACATTCGCGCTCTGCTAAAGCATTGCTTCGTAATGGGGCAACACTCTGTATGACTTTCTCCCAGTGCCTGGCAGTGAAATTGGAAACGTCCAGAGATTCTGCCCACAGGAAAGCTGCCAGCACTGAAAGATGTAGCTGGTTTTCACTGTCCCCTGGAACTGCATTCGCTGCCACACAGACATTCGCGCTGTGCTAAAGCATTGCTTCGTAATGGGGCAACACTCTGTATCTCTCTCTGGCAGAGCCCGGCAGTGAAATTGGAAACGTCCAGAGATTGCGCCCACAGGAAAGCTGCCAGCACTGAAAGCTGTAGCTGGTTTTCACTGTCCCTTGGAACTGCATTCGCTGCCACACAGACATTCGCGCTCTGCTAAAGCATTGCTTCGTAATGGGGCAACACTCTGTATCTCTCTCTGGCAGAGCCCGGCAGTGAAATTGGAAACGTCCAGAGATTGCGCCCACAGGAAAGCTGCCAGCACTGAAAGCTCTAGCTGGTTTTCACTGTCCCTTGGAACTGCATTCGCTGCCACACAGACATTCGCGCTCTGCTAAAGCTTTGCTTCCTAATGGGGCAACACTCTGTATGACTTTCTCCCAGTGCCCGGCAGTGAAATTGGAAACGTCCAGAGATTCTGCCCACAGGAAAGCTGCCAGCACTGAAAGCTGTAGCTGGTTTTCACTGTCCCTTGGAACTGCATTCGCTGCCACACAGACATTCGCGCTCTGCTAAAGCATTGCTTCGTAATGGGGCAACACTCTGTATCTCTCTCTGGCAGAGCCCGGCAGTGAAATTGGAAACGTCCAGAGATTGCGCCCACAGGAAAGCTGCCAGCACTGAAAGCTGTAGCTGGTTTTCACTGTCCCTTGGAACTGCATTCGCTGCCACACAGACATTCGCGCTCTGCTAAAGCATTGCATCCTAATGGGGCAACACTCTGTATCTCTCTCTGGCAGAGCCCGGCAGTGAAATTGAAACGTCCAGAGATTGCGCCCACAGGAAAGCTGCCAGCACTGAAAGCTGTAGCTGGTTTTCACTGTCCCTTGGAACTGCATTCGCTGCCACACAGACATTCGCGCTCTGCTAAAGCATTGCTTCGTAATGGGGCAACACTCTGTATCTCTCTCTGGCAGAGCCCGGCAGTGAAATTGAAACGTCCAGAGATTGCGCCCACAGGAAAGCTGCCAGCACTGAAAGCTGTAGCTGGTTTTCACTGTCCCTTGGAACTGCATTCGCTGCCACACAGACATTCGCGCTCTGCTAAAGCATTGCTTCGTAATGGGGCAACACTCTGTATGACTTTCTCCCAGTGCCTGGCAGTGAAATTGGAAACGTCCAGAGATTGCGCCCACAGGAAAGCTGCCAGCACTGAAAGATGTAGCTGGTTTTCACTGTCCCCTGGAACTGCATTCGCTGCCACACAGACATTCGCGCTGTGCTAAAGCATTGCTTCGTAATGGGGCAACACTCTGTATCTCTCTCTGGCAGAGCCCGGCAGTGAAATTGGAAACGTCCAGAGATTGCGCCCACAGGAAAGCTGCCAGCACTGAAAGCTGTAGCTGGTTTTCACTGTCCCTTGGAACTGCATTCGCTGCCACACAGACATTCGCGCTCTGCTAAAGCTTTGCTTCCTAATGGGGCAACACTCTGTATCTCTCTCTGGCAGAGCCCGGTAGTGAAATTGGAAACGTCCAGAGATTGCGCCCACAAGAAAGCTGCCAGCACTGAAAGATGTAGCTGGTTTTCACTGTCCCTTGGAACTGCATTCGCTGCCACACAGACATTCGCGCTCTGCTAAAGCATTGCTTCGTAATGGGGCAACACTCTGTATCTCTCTCTGGCAGAGCCCGGCTGCCAAATTGGAAACGTTAGGACATTGCGCCCACAGGAAAGCTGCCAGCACTGAAAGCTGTAGCTGGTTTTCACTGTCCCCTGGAACTGCATTCGCTGCCACACAGACATTCGCGCTCTGCTAAAGCTTTGCTTCCTAATGGGGCAACACTCTGTATCTCTCTCTGGCAGAGCCCGGCAGTGAAATTGGAAACGTCCAGAGATTGCGCCCACAGGAAAGCTGCCAGCACTGAAAGCTCTAGCTGGTTTTCACTGTCCCTTGGAACTGCATTCGCTGCCACACAGACATTCGCGCTCTGCTAAAGCTTTGCTTCCTAATGGGGCAACACTCTGTATCTCTCTCTGGCAGAGCCCGGTAGTGAAATTGGAAACGTCCAGAGATTGCGCCCTTAGGAAAGCTGCCAGCACTGAAAGCTGTAGCTGGTTTTCACTGTCCCTTGGAACTGCATTCGCTGCCACACAGACATTCGCGCTCTGCTAAAGCATTGCTTCGTAATGGGGCAACACTCTGTATCTCTCTCTGGCAGAGCCCGGCAGTGAAATTGGAAACGTCCAGAGATTGCGCCCACAGGACAGCTACCAGCACTGAAAGCTGTAGCTGGTTTTCACTGTCCCTTGGAACTGCATTCGCTGCCACATAGACATTCGCGCTCTGCTAAAGCTTTGCTTCCTAATGGGGAAACTCTCTGTATGACTTTCTCCCAGTGCCCGGCAGTGAAATTGGAAACGTCCAGAGATTCTGCCCACAGGAAAGCTGCCAGCACTGAAAGCTGTAGCTGGTTTTCACTGTCCCTTGGAACTGCATTCGCTGCCACACAGACATTCGCGCTCTGCTAAAGCTTTGCTTCCTAATGGGGCAACACTCTGTATCTCTCTCTGGCAGAGCCCGGCAGTGAAATTGGAAACGTCCAGAGATTGCGCCCACAGGAAAGCTGCCAGCACTGAAAGCTCTAGCTGGTTTTCACTGTCCCTTGGAACTGCATTCGCTGCCACACAGACATTCGCGCTCTGCTAAAGCATTGCTTCGTAATGGGGCAACACTCTGTATCTCTCTCTGGCAGAGCCCGGCAGTGAAATTGAAACGTCCAGAGATTGCGCCCACAGGAAAGCTGCCAGCACTGAAAGCTGTAGCTGGTTTTCACTGTCCCTTGGAACTGCATTCGCTGCCACACAGACATTCGCGCTCTGCTAAAGCATTGCTTCGTAATGGGGCAACACTCTGTATGACTTTCTCCCAGTGCCTGGCAGTGAAATTGGAAACGTCCAGAGATTGCGCCCACAGGAAAGCTGCCAGCACTGAAAGATGTAGCTGGTTTTCACTGTCCCTTGGAACTGCATTCGCTGCCACATAGACATTCGCGCTCTGCTAAAGCTTTGCTTCCTAATGGGGCAACACTCTGTATGACTTTCTCCCAGTGCCCGGCAGTGAAATTGGAAACGTCCAGAGATTGTGCCCACAGGAAAGCTGCCAGCACTGAAAGCTGTAGCTGGTTTTCACTGTCCCTTGGAACTGCATTCGCTGCCACACAGACATTCGCGCTCTGCTAAAGCATTGCTTCGTAATGGGGCAACACTCTGTATGACTTTCTCCCAGTGCCTGGCAGTGAAATTGCAAACGTCCAGAGATTGCGCCCACAGGAAAGCTGCCAGCAGTGAAAGATGTAGCTGGTTTTCACTGTCCCCTGGAACTGCATTCGCTGCCACACAGACATTCGCGCTCTGCTAAAGCTTTGCTTCCTAATGGGGCAACACTCTGTATCTCTCTCTGGCAGAGCCCGGCAGTGAAATTGGAAACGTCCAAAGATTGCGCCCACAGGAAAGCTGCCAGCACTGAAAGCTGTAGCTGGTTTTCACTGTCCCTTGGAACTGCATTCGCTGCCACACAGACATTCGCGCTCTGCTAAAGCATTGCTTCCTAATGGGGCAACACTCTGTATCTCTCTCTGGCAGAGCCCGGCAGTGAAATTGAAACGTCCAGAGATTGCGCCCACAGGACAGCTGCCAGCACTGAAAGCTCTAGCTGGTTTTCACTGTCCCTTGGAACTGCATTCGCTGCCACACAGACATTCGCGCTCTGCTAAAGCATTTCTTCGTAATGGGGCAACACTCTGTATCTCTCTCTGGCAGAGCCCGGCAGTGAAATTGAAACGTCCAGAGATTGCGCCCACAGGAAAGCTGCCAGCACTGAAAGCTGTAGCTGGTTTTCACTGTCCCTTGGAACTGCATTCGCTGCCACACAGACATTCGCGCTCTGCTAAAGCATTGCTTCGTAATGGGGCAACACTCTGTATGACTTTCTCCCAGTGCCTGGCAGTGAAATTGGAAACGTCCAGAGATTGCGCCCACAGGAAAGCTGCCAGCACTGAAAGATGTAGCTGGTTTTCACTGTCCCCTGGAACTGCATTCGCTGCCACACAGACATTCGCGCTCTGCTAAAGCATTGCTTCGTAATGGGGCAACACTCTGTATCTCTCTCTGGCAGAGCCCGGCAGTGAAATTGGAAACGTCCAGAGATTGCGCCCACAGGAAAGCTGCCAGCACTGAAAGCTCTAGCTGGTTTTCACTGTCCCTTGGAACTGCATTCGCTGCCACACAGACATTCGCGCTCTGCTAAAGCTTTGCTTCCTAATGGGGCAACACTCTGTATCTCTCTCTGGCAGAGCCCGGTAGTGAAATTGGAAACGTCCAGAGATTGCGCCCTTAGGAAAGCTGCCAGCACTGAAAGCTGTAGCTGGTTTTCACTGTCCCTTGGAACTGCATTCGCTGCCACACAGACATTCGCGCTCTGCTAAAGCATTGCTTCGTAATGGGGCAACACTCTGTATCTCTCTCTGGCAGAGCCCGGCAGTGAAATTGGAAACGTCCAGAGATTGCGCCCACAGGACAGCTACCAGCACTGAAAGCTGTAGCTGGTTTTCACTGTCCCTTGGAACTGCATTCGCTGCCACATAGACATTCGCGCTCTGCTAAAGCTTTGCTTCCTAATGGGGCAACTCTCTGTATGACTTTCTCCCAGTGCCCGGCAGTGAAATTGGAAACGTCCAGAGATTCTGCCCACAGGAAAGCTGCCAGCACTGAAAGCTGTAGCTGGTTTTCACTGTCCCTTGGAACTGCATTCGCTGCCACACAGACATTCGCGCTCTGCTAAAGCTTTGCTTCGTAATGGGGCAACACTCTGTATCTCTCTCTGGCAGAGCCCGGCAGTGAAATTGGAAACGTCCAGAGATTGCGCCCACAGGAAAGCTGCCAGCACTGAAAGCTCTAGCTGTTTTTCACTGTCCCTTGGAACTGCATTCGCTGCCACACAGACATTCGCGCTCTGCTAAAGCTTTGCTTCCTAATGGGGCAACACTCTGTATGACTTTCTCCCAGTGCCTGGCAGTGAAATTGGAAACGTCCAGAGATTGCGCCCACAGGAAAGCTGCCAGCACTGAAAGCTGAAGCTGGTTTTCACTGTCCCTTGGAACTGCATTCGCTGCCACACAGACATTCGCGCTCTGCTAAAGCATTGCTTCGTAATGGGGCAACACTCTGTATCTCTCTCTGGCAGAGCCCGGCAGTGAAATTGGAAACGTCCAGAGATTGCGCCCACAGGAAAGCTGCCAGCACTGAAAGCTGTAGCTGGTTTTCACTGTCCCTTGGAAATGCATTCGCTGCCACATAGACATTCGCGCTCTGCTAAAGCTTTGCTTCCTAATGGGGCAACACTCTGTATGACTTTCTCCCAGTGCCCGGTAGTGAAATTGGAAACGTCCAGAGATTGTGCCCACAGGAAAGCTGCCAGCACTGAAAGCTGTAGCTGGTTTTCACTGTCCCTTGGAACTGCATTCGCTGCCACACAGACATTCGCGCTCTGCTAAAGCATTGCTTCGTAATGGGGCAACACTCTGTATGACTTTCTCCCAGTACCTGGCAGTGAAATTGGAAACGTCCAGAGATTGCGCCCACAGGAAAGCTGCCAGCACTGAAAGATGTAGCTGGTTTTCACTGTCCCCTGGAACTGCATTCGCTGCCACACAGACATTCGCGCTCTGCTAAAGCATTGCTTCGTAATGGGGCAACACTCTGTATCTCTCTCTGGCAGAGCCCGGCAGTGAAATTGGAAACGTCCAGAGATTGCGCCCACAGGAAAGCTGCCAGCACTGAAAGCTGTAGCTGGTTTTCACTGTCCCTTGGAACTGCATTCGCTGCCACACAGACATTCGCGCTCTGCTAAAGCATTGCTTCGTAATGGGGCAACACTCTGTATCTCTCTCTGGCAGAGCCCGGCAGTGAAATTGGAAACGTCCAGAGATTGCGCCCACAGGAAAGCTGCCAGCACTGAAAGCTGTAGCTGGTTTTCACTGTCCCTTGGAACTGCATTCGCTGCCACACAGACATTCGCGCTCTGCTAAAGCTTTGCTTCCTAATGGGGCAACACTCTGTATGACTTTCTCCCAGTGCCCGGCAGTGAAATTGGAAACGTCCAGAGATTCTGCCCACAGGAAAGCTGCCAGCACTGAAAGCTGTAGCTGGTTTTCACTGTCCCTTGGAACTGCATTCGCTGCCACACAGACATTCGCGCTCTGCTAAAGCATTGCTTCGTAATGGGGCAACACTCTGTATCTCTCTCTGGCAGAGCCCGGCAGTGAAATTGGAAACGTCCAGAGATTGCGCCCACAGGAAAGCTGCCAGCACTGAAAGCTGTAGCTGGTTTTCACTGTCCCTTGGAACTGCATTCGCTGCCACACAGACATTCGCGCTCTGCTAAAGCATTGCATCCTAATGGGGTAACACTCTGTATCTCTCTCTGGCAGAGCCCGGCAGTGAAATTGAAACGTCCAGAGATTGCGCCCACAGGACAGCTGCCAGCACTGAAAGCTGTAGCTGGTTTTCACTGTCCCTTGGAACTGCATTCGCTGCCACACAGACATTCGCGCTCTGCTAAAGCATTGCTTCGTAATGGGGCAACACTCTGTATCTCTCTCTGGCAGAGCCCGGCAGTGAAATTGAAACGTCCAGAGATTGCGCCCACAGGAAAGCTGCCAGCACTGAAAGCTGTAGCTGGTTTTCACTGTCCCTTGGAACTGCATTCGCTGCCACACAGACATTCGCGCTCTGCTAAAGCATTGCTTCGTAATGGGGCAACACTCTGTATGACTTTCTCCCAGTGCCTGGCAGTGAAATTGGAAACGTCCAGAGATTGCGCCCACAGGAAAGCTGCCAGCACTGAAAGATGTAGCTGGTTTTCACTGTCCCCTGGAACTGCATTCGCTGCCACACAGACATTCGCGCTGTGCTAAAGCATTGCTTCGTAATGGGGCAACACTCTGTATCTCTCTCTGGCAGAGCCCGGCAGTGAAATTGGAAACGTCCAGAGATTGCGCCCACAGGAAAGCTGCCAGCACTGAAAGCTGTAGCTGGTTTTCACTGTCCCTTGGAACTGCATTCGCTGCCACACAGACATTCGCGCTCTGCTAAAGCTTTGCTTCCTAATGGGGCAACACTCTGTATCTCTCTCTGGCAGAGCCCGGCAGTGAAATTGGAAACGTCCAGAGATTGCGCCCACAGGAAAGCTGCCAGCACTGAAAGCTCTAGCTGGTTTTCACTGTCCCTTGGAACTGCATTCGCTGCCACACAGACATTCGCGCTCTGCTAAAGCTTTGCTTCCTAATGGGGCAACACTCTGTATGACTTTCTCCCAGTGCCCGGCAGTGAAATTGGAAACGTCCAGAGATTCTGCCCACAGGAAAGCTGCCAGCACTGAAAGCTCTAGGTGGTTTTCACTGTCCCTTGGAACTGCATTCGCTGCCACACAGACATTCGCGCTCTGCTAAAGCATTGCTTCGTAATGGGGCAACACTCTGTATCTCTCTCTGGCAGAGCCCGGCAGTGAAATTGGAAACGTCCAGAGATTGCGCCCACAGGAAAGCTGCCAGCACTGAAAGCTGTAGCTGGTTTTCACTGTCCCTTGGAACTGCATTCGCTGCCACACAGACATTCGCGCTCTGCTAAAGCATTGCATCCTAATGGGGCAACACTCTGTATCTCTCTCTGGCAGAGCCCGGCAGTGAAATTGAAACGTCCAGAGATTGCGCCCACAGGACAGCTGCCAGCACTGAAAGCTGTAGCTGGTTTTCACTGTCCCTTGGAACTGCATTCGCTGCCACACAGACATTCGCGCTCTGCTAAAGCATTGCTTCCTAATGGGGCAACACTCTGTATCTCTCTCTGGCAGAGCCCGGCAGTGAAATTGAAACGTCCAGAGATTGCGCCCACAGGAAAGCTGCCAGCACTGAAAGCTGTAGCTGGTTTTCACTGTCCCTTGGAACTGCATTCGCTGCCACACAGACATTCGCGCTCTGCTAAAGCATTGCTTCGTAATGGGGCAACACTCTGTATGACTTTCTCCCAGTGCCTGGCAGTGAAATTGGAAACGTCCAGAGATTGCGCCCACAGGAAAGCTGCCAGCACTGAAAGATGTAGCTGGTTTTCACTGTCCCTTGGAACTGCATTCGCTGCCACATAGACATTCGCGCTCTGCTAAAGCTTTGCTTCCTAATGGGGCAACACTCTGTATGACTTTCTCCCAGTGCCCGGCAGTGAAATTGGAAACGTCCAGAGATTGTGCCCACAGGAAAGCTGCCAGCACTGAAAGCTGTAGCTGGTTTTCACTGTCCCTTGGAACTGCATTCGCTGCCACACAGACATTCGCGCTCTGCTAAAGCATTGCTTCGTAATGGGGCAACACTCTGTATGACTTTCTCCCAGTGCCTGGCAGTGAAATTGGAAACGTCCAGAGATTGCGCCCACAGGAAAGCTGCCAGCAGTGAAAGATGTAGCTGGTTTTCACTGTCCCCTGGAACTGCATTCGCTGCCACACAGACATTCGCGCTCTGCTAAAGCTTTGCTTCCTAATGGGGCAACACTCTGTATCTCTCTCTGGCAGAGCCCGGCAGTGAAATTGGAAACGTCCAAAGATTGCGCCCACAGGAAAGCTGCCAGCACTGAAAGCTGTAGCTGGTTTTCACTGTCCCTTGGAACTGCATTCGCTGCCACACAGACATTCGCGCTCTGCTAAAGCATTGCTTCCTAATGGGGCAACACTCTGTATCTCTCTCTGGCAGAGCCCGGCAGTGAAATTGAAACGTCCAGAGATTGCGCCCACAGGACACCTGCCAGCACTGAAAGCTCTAGCTGGTTTTCACTGTCCCTTGGAACTGCATTCGCTGCCACACAGACATTCGCGCTCTGCTAAAGCATTGCTTCGTAATGGGGCAACACTCTGTATGACTTTCTCCCAGTGCCTGGCAGTGAAATTGGAAACGTCCAGAGATTGCGCCCACAGGAAAGCTGCCAGCACTGAAAGATGTAGCTGGTTTTCACTGTCCCCTGGAACTGCATTCGCTGCCACACAGACATTCGCGCTCTGCTAAAGCATTGCTTCGTAATGGGGCAACACTCTGTATCTCTCTCTGGCAGAGCCCGGCAGTGAAATTGGAAACGTCCAGAGATTGCGCCCACAGGAAAGCTGCCAGCACTGAAAGCTCTAGCTGGTTTTCACTGTCCCTTGGAACTGCATTCGCTGCCACACAGACATTAGCGCTCTGCTAAAGCTTTGCTTCCTAATGGGGCAACACTCTGTATCTCTCTCTGGCAGAGCCCGGTAGTGAAATTGGAAACGTCCAGAGATTGCGCCCTTAGGAAAGCTGCCAGCACTGAAAGCTGTAGCTGGTTTTCACTGTCCCTTGGAACTGCATTCGCTGCCACACAGACATTCGCGCTCTGCTAAAGCATTGCTTCGTAATGGGGCAACACTCTGTATCTCTCTCTGGCAGAGCCCGGCAGTGAAATTGGAAACGTCCAGAGATTGCGCCCACAGGACAGCTACCAGCACTGAAAGCTGTAGCTGGTTTTCACTGTCCCTTGGAACTGCATTCGCTGCCACATAGACATTCGCGCTCTGCTAAAGCTTTGCTTCCTAATGGGGCAACTCTCTGTATGACTTTCTCCCAGTGCCCGGCAGTGAAATTGGAAACGTCCAGAGATTCTGCCCACAGGAAAGCTGCCAGCACTGAAAGCTGTAGCTGGTTTTCACTGTCCCTTGGAACTGCATTCGCTGCCACACAGACATTCGCGCTCTGCTAAAGCTTTGCTTCGTAATGGGGCAACACTCTGTATCTCTCTCTGGCAGAGCCCGGCAGTGAAATTGGAAACGTCCAGAGATTGCGCCCACAGGAAAGCTGCCAGCACTGAAAGCTCTAGCTGGTTTTCACTGTCCCTTGGAACTGCATTCGCTGCCACATAGACTTTCGCGCTCTGCTAAAGCTTTGCTTCCTAATGGGGCAACACTCTGTATGACTTTCTCCCAGTGCCTGGCAGTGAAATTGGAAACGTCCAGAGATTGCGCCCACAGGAAAGCTGCCAGCACTGAAAGCTGAAGCTGGTTTTCACTGTCCCTTGGAACTGCATTCGCTGCCACACAGACATTCGCGCTCTGCTAAAGCATTGCTTCGTAATGGGGCAACACTCTGTATCTCTCTCTGGCAGAGCCCGGCAGTGAAATTGGAAACGTCCAGAGATTGCGCCCACAGGACAGCTGCCAGCACTGAAAGCTGTAGCTGGTTTTCACTGTCCCTTGGAAATGCATTCGCTGCCACATAGACATTCGCGCTCTGCTAAAGCTTTGCTTCCTAATGGGGCAACACTCTGTATGACTTTCTCCCAGTGCCCGGCAGTGAAATTGGAAACGTCCAGAGATTCTGCCCACAGGAAAGCTGCCAGCACTGAAAGCTGTAGCTGGTTTTCACTGTCCCTTGGAACTGCATTCGCTGCCACACAGACATTCGCGCTCTGCTAAAGCTTTGCTTCGTAATGGGGCAACACTCTGTATCTCTCTCTGGCAGAGCCCGGCAGTGAAATTGGAAACGTCCAGAGATTGCGCCCACAGGAAAGCTGCCAGCACTGAAAGCTCTAGCTGGTTTTCACTGTCCCTTGGAACTGCATTCGCTGCCACACAGACATTCGCGCTCTGCTAAAGCATTGCTTCGTAATGGGGCAACACTCTGTATCTCTCTCTGGCAGAGCCCGGCTGCCAAATTGGAAACGTTAGGACATTGCGCCCACAGGAAAGCTGCCAGCACTGAAAGCTGTAGCTGGTTTTCACTGTCCCTTGGAACTGCATTCGCTGCCACACAGACATTCGCGCTCTGCTAAAGCATTGCTTCGTAATGGGGCAACACTCTGTATGACTTTCTCCCAGTGCCTGGCAGTGAAATTGCAAACGTCCAGAGATTGCGCCCACAGGAAAGCTGCCAGCAGTGAAAGATGTAGCTGGTTTTCACTGTCCCCTGGAACTGCATTCGCTGCCACACAGACATTCGCGCTCTGCTAAAGCTTTGCTTCCTAATGGGGCAACACTCTGTATCTCTCTCTGGCAGAGCCCGGCAGTGAAATTGGAAACGTCCAAAGATTGCGCCCACAGGAAAGCTGCCAGCACTGAAAGCTGTAGCTGGTTTTCACTGTCCCTTGGAACTGCATTCGCTGCCACACAGACATTCGCGCTCTGCTAAAGCATTGCTTCCTAATGGGGCAACACTCTGTATCTCTCTCTGGCAGAGCCCGGCAGTGAAATTGAAACGTCCAGAGATTGCGCCCACAGGACAGCTGCCAGCACTGAAAGCTCTAGCTGGTTTTCACTGTCCCTTGGAACTGCATTCGCTGCCACACAGACATTCGCGCTCTGCTAAAGCATTTCTTCGTAATGGGGCAACACTCTGTATCTCTCTCTGGCAGAGCCCGGCAGTGAAATTGAAACGTCCAGAGATTGCGCCCACAGGAAAGCTGCCAGCACTGAAAGCTGTAGCTGGTTTTCACTGTCCCTTGGAACTGCATTCGCTGCCACACAGACATTCGCGCTCTGCTAAAGCATTGCTTCGTAATGGGGCAACACTCTGTATGACTTTCTCCCAGTGCCTGGCAGTGAAATTGGAAACGTCCAGAGATTGCGCCCACAGGAAAGCTGCCAGCACTGAAAGATGTAGCTGGTTTTCACTGTCCCCTGGAACTGCATTCGCTGCCACACAGACATTCGCGCTCTGCTAAAGCATTGCTTCGTAATGGGGCAACACTCTGTATCTCTCTCTGGCAGAGCCCGGCAGTGAAATTGGAAACGTCCAGAGATTGCGCCCACAGGAAAGCTGCCAGCACTGAAAGCTCTAGCTGGTTTTCACTGTCCCTTGGAACTGCATTCGCTGCCACACAGACATTCGCGCTCTGCTAAAGCTTTGCTTCCTAATGGGGCAACACTCTGTATCTCTCTCTGGCAGAGCCCGGTAGTGAAATTGGAAACGTCCAGAGATTGCGCCCTTAGGAAAGCTGCCAGCACTGAAAGCTGTAGCTGGTTTTCACTGTCCCTTGGAACTGCATTCGCTGCCACACAGACATTCGCGCTCTGCTAAAGCATTGCTTCGTAATGGGGCAACACTCTGTATCTCTCTCTGGCAGAGCCCGGCAGTGAAATTGGAAACGTCCAGAGATTGCGCCCACAGGACAGCTACCAGCACTGAAAGCTGTAGCTGGTTTTCACTGTCCCTTGGAACTGCATTCGCTGCCACATAGACATTCGCGCTCTGCTAAAGCTTTGCTTCCTAATGGGGCAACTCTCTGTATGACTTTCTCCCAGTGCCCGGCAGTGAAATTGGAAACGTCCAGAGATTCTGCCCACAGGAAAGCTGCCAGCACTGAAAGCTGTAGCTGGTTTTCACTGTCCCTTGGAACTGCATTCGCTGCCACACAGACATTCGCGCTCTGCTAAAGCTTTGCTTCGTAATGGGGCAACACTCTGTATCTCTCTCTGGCAGAGCCCGGCAGTGAAATTGGAAACGTCCAGAGATTGCGCCCACAGGAAAGCTGCCAGCACTGAAAGCTCTAGCTGGTTTTCACTGTCCCTTGGAACTGCATTCGCTGCCACATAGACATTCGCGCTCTGCTAAAGCTTTGCTTCCTAATGGGGCAACACTCTGTATGACTTTCTCCCAGTGCCTGGCAGTGAAATTGGAAACGTCCAGAGATTGCGCCCACAGGAAAGCTGCCAGCACTGAAAGCTGAAGCTGGTTTTCACTGTCCCTTGGAACTGCATTCGCTGCCACACAGACATTCGCGCTCTGCTAAAGCATTGCTTCGTAATGGGGCAACACTCTGTATCTCTCTCTGGCAGAGCCCGGCAGTGAAATTGGAAACGTCCAGAGATTGCGCCCACAGGACAGCTGCCAGCACTGAAAGCTGTAGCTGGTTTTCACTGTCCCTTGGAAATGCATTCGCTGCCACATAGACATTCGCGCTCTGCTAAAGCTTTGCTTCCTAATGGGGCAACACTCTGTATGACTTTCTCCCAGTACCCGGTAGTGAAATTGGAAACGTCCAGAGATTGTGCCCACAGGAAAGCTGCCAGCACTGAAAGCTGTAGCTGGTTTTCACTGTCCCTTGGAACTGCATTCGCTGCCACACAGACATTCGCGCTCTGCTAAAGCATTGCTTCGTAATGGGGCAACACTCTGTATGACTTTCTCCCAGTACCTGGCAGTGAAATTGGAAACGTCCAGAGATTGCGCCCACAGGAAAGCTGCCAGCACTGAAAGCTGTAGCTGGTTTTCACTGTCCCCTGGAACTGCATTCGCTGCCACACAGACATTCGCGCTCTGCTAAAGCATTGCTTCGTAATGGGGCAACACTCTGTATCTCTCTCTGGCAGAGCCCGGCAGTGAAATTGGAAACGTCCAGAGATTGCGCCCACAGGAAAGCTGCCAGCACTGAAAGCTGTAGCTGGTTTTCACTGTCCCTTGGAACTGCATTCGCTGCCACACAGACATTCGCGCTCTGCTAAAGCATTGCTTCGTAATGGGGCAACACTCTGTATCTCTCTCTGGCAGAGCCCGGCAGTGAAATTGGAAACGTCCAGAGATTGCGCCCACAGGACAGCTACCAGCACTGAAAGCTGTAGCTGGTTTTCACTGTCCCTTGGAACTGCATTCGCTGCCACACAGACATTCGCGCTCTGCTAAAGCATTGCTTCCTAATGGGGCAACACTCTGTATCTCTCTCTGGCAGAGCCCGGCAGTGAAATTGAAACGTCCAGAGATTGCGCCCACAGGACAGCTGCCAGCACTGAAAGCTCTAGCTGGTTTTCACTGTCCCTTGGAACTGCATTCGCTGCCACACAGACATTCGCGCTCTGCTAAAGCATTTCTTCGTAATGGGGCAACACTCTGTATCTCTCTCTGGCAGAGCCCGGCAGTGAAATTGAAACGTCCAGAGATTGCGCCCACAGGAAAGCTGCCAGCACTGAAAGCTGTAGCTGGTTTTCACTGTCCCTTGGAACTGCATTCGCTGCCACACAGACATTCGCGCTCTGCTAAAGCATTGCTTCGTAATGGGGCAACACTCTGTATGACTTTCTCCCAGTGCCTGGCAGTGAAATTGGAAACGTCCAGAGATTGCGCCCACAGGAAAGCTGCCAGCACTGAAAGATGTAGCTGGTTTTCACTGTCCCCTGGAACTGCATTCGCTGCCACACAGACATTCGCGCTCTGCTAAAGCATTGCTTCGTAATGGGGCAACACTCTGTATCTCTCTCTGGCAGAGCCCGGCAGTGAAATTGGAAACGTCCAGAGATTGCGCCCACAGGAAAGCTGCCAGCACTGAAAGCTCTAGCTGGTTTTCACTGTCCCTTGGAACTGCATTCGCTGCCACACAGACATTCGCGCTCTGCTAAAGCTTTGCTTCCTAATGGGGCAACACTCTGTATCTCTCTCTGGCAGAGCCCGGTAGTGAAATTGGAAACGTCCAGAGATTGCGCCCTTAGGAAAGCTGCCAGCACTGAAAGCTGTAGCTGGTTTTCACTGTCCCTTGGAACTGCATTCGCTGCCACACAGACATTCGCGCTCTGCTAAAGCATTGCTTCGTAATGGGGCAACACTCTGTATCTCTCTCTGGCAGAGCCCGGCAGTGAAATTGGAAACGTCCAGAGATTGCGCCCACAGGACAGCTACCAGCACTGAAAGCTGTAGCTGGTTTTCACTGTCCCTTGGAACTGCATTCGCTGCCACATAGACATTCGCGCTCTGCTAAAGCTTTGCTTCCTAATGGGGCAACTCTCTGTATGACTTTCTCCCAGTGCCCGGCAGTGAAATTGGAAACGTCCAGAGATTCTGCCCACAGGAAAGCTGCCAGCACTGAAAGCTGTAGCTGGTTTTCACTGTCCCTTGGAACTGCATTCGCTGCCACACAGACATTCGCGCTCTGCTAAAGCTTTGCTTCGTAATGGGGCAACACTCTGTATCTCTCTCTGGCAGAGCCCGGCAGTGAAATTGGAAACGTCCAGAGATTGCGCCCACAGGAAAGCTGCCAGCACTGAAAGCTCTAGCTGGTTTTCACTGTCCCTTGGAACTGCATTCGCTGCCACATAGACATTCGCGCTCTGCTAAAGCTTTGCTTCCTAATGGGGCAACACTCTGTATGACTTTCTCCCAGTGCCTGGCAGTGAAATTGGAAACGTCCAGAGATTGCGCCCACAGGAAAGCTGCCAGCACTGAAAGCTGAAGCTGGTTTTCACTGTCCCTTGGAACTGCATTCGCTGCCACACAGACATTCGCGCTCTGCTAAAGCATTGCTTCGTAATGGGGCAACACTCTGTATCTCTCTCTGGCAGAGCCCGGCAGTGAAATTGGAAACGTCCAGAGATTGCGCCCACAGGACAGCTGCCAGCACTGAAAGCTGTAGCTGGTTTTCACTGTCCCTTGGAAATGCATTCGCTGCCACATAGACATTCGCGCTCTGCTAAAGCTTTGCTTCCTAATGGGGCAACACTCTGTATGACTTTCTCCCAGTGCCCGGTAGTGAAATTGGAAACGTCCAGAGATTGTGCCCACAGGAAAGCTGCCAGCACTGAAAGCTGTAGCTGGTTTTCACTGTCCCTTGGAACTGCATTCGCTGCCACACAGACATTCGCGCTCTGCTAAAGCATTGCTTCGTAATGGGGCAACACTCTGTATGACTTTCTCCCAGTACCTGGCAGTGAAATTGGAAACGTCCAGAGATTGCGCCCACAGGAAAGCTGCCAGCACTGAAAGATGTAGCTGGTTTTCACTGTCCCCTGGAACTGCATTCGCTGCCACACAGACATTCGCGCTCTGCTAAAGCATTGCTTCGTAATGGGGCAACACTCTGTATCTCTCTCTGGCAGAGCCCGGCAGTGAAATTGGAAACGTCCAGAGATTGCGCCCACAGGAAAGCTGCCAGCACTGAAAGCTGTAGCTGGTTTTCACTGTCCCTTGGAACTGCATTCGCTGCCACACAGACATTCGCGCTCTGCTAAAGCATTGCTTCGTAATGGGGCAACACTCTGTATCTCTCTCTGGCAGAGCCCGGCAGTGAAATTGGAAACGTCCAGAGATTGCGCCCACAGGAAAGCTGCCAGCACTGAAAGCTGTAGCTGGTTTTCACTGTCCCTTGGAACTGCATTCGCTGCCACACAGACATTCGCGCTCTGCTAAAGCATTGCATCCTAATGGGGTAACACTCTGTATCTCTCTCTGGCAGAGCCCGGCAGTGAAATTGAAACGTCCAGAGATTGCGCCCACAGGACAGCTGCCAGCACTGAAAGCTGTAGCTGGTTTTCACTGTCCCTTGGAACTGCATTCGCTGCCACACAGACATTCGCGCTCTGCTAAAGCATTGCTTCGTAATGGGGCAACACTCTGTATCTCTCTCTGGCAGAGCCCGGCAGTGAAATTGAAACGTCCAGAGATTGCGCCCACAGGAAAGCTGCCAGCACTGAAAGCTGTAGCTGGTTTTCACTGTCCCTTGGAACTGCATTCGCTGCCACACAGACATTCGCGCTCTGCTAAAGCATTGCTTCGTAATGGGGCAACACTCTGTATGACTTTCTCCCAGTGCCTGGCAGTGAAATTGGAAACGTCCAGAGATTGCGCCCACAGGAAAGCTGCCAGCACTGAAAGATGTAGCTGGTTTTCACTGTCCCCTGGAACTGCATTCGCTGCCACACAGACATTCGCGCTGTGCTAAAGCATTGCTTCGTAATGGGGCAACACTCTGTATCTCTCTCTGGCAGAGCCCGGCAGTGAAATTGGAAACGTCCAGAGATTGCGCCCACAGGAAAGCTGCCAGCACTGAAAGCTGTAGCTGGTTTTCACTGTCCCTTGGAACTGCATTCGCTGCCACACAGACATTCGCGCTCTGCTAAAGCTTTGCTTCCTAATGGGGCAACACTCTGTATCTCTCTCTGGCAGAGCCCGGCAGTGAAATTGGAAACGTCCAGAGATTGCGCCCACAGGAAAGCTGCCAGCACTGAAAGCTCTAGCTGTTTTTCACTGTCCCTTGGAACTGCATTCGCTGCCACACAGACATTCGCGCTCTGCTAAAGCTTTGCTTCCTAATGGGGCAACACTCTGTATGACTTTCTCCCAGTGCCCGGCAGTGAAATTGGAAACGTCCAGAGATTCTGCCCACAGGAAAGCTGCCAGCACTGAAAGCTGTAGCTGGTTTTCACTGTCCCTTGGAACTGCATTCGCTGCCACACAGACATTCGCGCTCTGCTAAAGCATTGCTTCGTAATGGGGCAACACTCTGTATCTCTCTCTGGCAGAGCCCGGCAGTGAAATTGAAACGTCCAGAGATTGCGCCCACAGGAAAGCTGCCAGCACTGAAAGCTGTAGCTGGTTTTCACTGTCCCTTGGAACTGCATTCGCTGCCACACAGACATTCGCGCTCTGCTAAAGCTTTGCTTCCTAATGGGGCAACACTCTGTATCTCTCTCTGGCAGAGCCCGGTAGTGAAATTGGAAACGTCCAGAGATTGCGCCCTTAGGAAAGCTGCCAGCACTGAAAGCTGTAGCTGGTTTTCACTGTCCCTTGGAACTGCATTCGCTGCCACACAGACATTCGCGCTCTGCTAAAGCATTGCTTCGTAATGGGGCAACACTCTGTATCTCTCTCTGGCAGAGCCCGGCAGTGAAATTGGAAACGTCCAGAGATTGCGCCCACAGGACAGCTACCAGCACTGAAAGCTGTAGCTGGTTTTCACTGTCCCTTGGAACTGCATTCGCTGCCACATAGACATTCGCGCTCTGCTAAAGCTTTGCTTCCTAATGGGGCAACACTCTGTATGACTTTCTCCCAGTGCCCGGCAGTGAAATTGGAAACGTCCAGAGATTCTGCCCACAGGAAAGCTGCCAGCACTGAAAGCTGTAGCTGGTTTTCACTGTCCCTTGGAACTGCATTCGCTGCCACACAGACATTCGCGCTCTGCTAAAGCTTTGCTTCGTAATGGGGCAACACTCTGTATCTCTCTCTGGCAGAGCCCGGCAGTGAAATTGGAAACGTCCAGAGATTGCGCCCACAGGAAAGCTGCCAGCACTGAAAGCTCTAGCTGGTTTTCACTGTCCCTTGGAACTGCATTCGCTGCCACACAGACATTCGCGCTCTGCTAAAGCTTTGCTTCCTAATGGGGCAACACTCTGTATGACTTTCTCCCAGTGCCTGGCAGTGAAATTGGAAACGTCCAGAGATTGCGCCCACAGGAAAGCTGCCAGCACTGAAAGCTGTAGCTGGTTTTCACTGTCCCCTGGAACTGCATTCGCTGCCACACAGACATTCGCGCTCTGCTAAAGCATTGCTTCGTAATGGGGCAACACTCTGTATCTCTCTCTGGCAGAGCCCGGCAGTGAAATTGGAAACGTCCAGAGATTGCGCCCACAGGAAAGCTGCCAGCACTGAAAGCTGTAGCTGGTTTTCACTGTCCCTTGGAACTGCATTCGCTGCCACACAGACATTCGCGCTCTGCTAAAGCTTTGCTTCCTAATGGGGCAACACTCTGTATGACTTTCTCCCAGTGCCCGGTAGTGAAATTGGAAACGTCCAGAGATTGTGCCCACAGGAAACCTGCCAGCACTGAAAGCTGTAGCTGGTTTTCACTGTCCCTTGGAACTGCATTCGCTGCCACACAGACATTCGCGCTCTGCTAAAGCTTTGCTTCCTAATGGGGCAACACTCTGTATGACTTTCTCCCAGTGCCCGGCAGTGAAATTGGAAACGTCCAGAGATTCTGCCCACAGGAAAGCTGCCAGCACTGAAAGCTGTAGCTGGTTTTCACTGTCCCTTGGAACTGCATTCGCTGCCACACAGACATTCGCGCTCTGCTAAAGCATTGCTTCGTAATGGGGCAACACTCTGTATCTCTCTCTGGCAGAGCCCGGCAGTGAAATTGAAACGTCCAGAGATTGCGCCCACAGGACAGCTGCCAGCACTGAAAGCTGTAGCTGGTTTTCACTGTCCCTTGGAACTGCATTCGCTGCCACACAGACATTCGCGCTCTGCTAAAGCATTGCTTCGTAATGGGGCAACACTCTGTATCTCTCTCTGGCAGAGCCCGGCAGTGAAATTGAAACGTCCAGAGATTGCGCCCACAGGAAAGCTGCCAGCACTGAAAGCTGTAGCTGGTTTTCACTGTCCCTTGGAACTGCATTCGCTGCCACACAGACATTCGCGCTCTGCTAAAGCATTGCTTCGTAATGGGGCAACACTCTGTATGACTTTCTCCCAGGGCCTGGCAGTGAAATTGGAAACGTCCAGAGATTGCGCCCACAGGAAAGCTGCCAGCACTGAAAGATGTAGCTGGTTTTCACTGTCCCCTGGAACTGCATTCGCTGCCACACAGACATTCGCGCTGTGCTAAAGCATTGCTTCCTAATGGGGCAACACTCTGTATCTCTCTCTGGCAGAGCCCGGCAGTGAAATTGGAAACGTCCAAAGATTGCGCCCACAGGAAAGCTGCCAGCACTGAAAGCTGTAGCTGGTTTTCACTGTCCCTTGGAACTGCATTCGCTGCCACACAGACATTCGCGCTCTGCTAAAGCATTGCTTCCTAATGGGGCAACACTCTGTATCTCTCTCTGGCAGAGCCCGGCAGTGAAATTGAAACGTCCAGAGATTGCGCCCACAGGACAGCTGCCAGCACTGAAAGCTGTAGCTGGTTTTCACTGTCCCTTGGAACTGCATTCGCTGCCACACAGACATTCGCGCTCTGCTAAAGCATTGCTTCGTAATGGGGCAACACTCTGTATGACTTTCTCCCAGTGCCTGGCAGTGAAATTGGAAACGTCCAGAGATTGCGCCCACAGGAAAGCTGCCAGCACTGAAAGATGTAGCTGGTTTTCACTGTCCCCTGGAACTGCATTCGCTGCCACACAGACATTCGCGCTCTGCTAAAGCATTGCTTCGTAATGGGGCAACACTCTGTATCTCTCTCTGGCAGAGCCCGGCAGTGAAATTGGAAACGTCCAGAGATTGCGCCCACAGGAAAGCTGCCAGCACTGAAAGCTCTAGCTGGTTTTCACTGTCCCTTGGAACTGCATTCGCTGCCACACAGACATTAGCGCTCTGCTAAAGCTTTGCTTCCTAATGGGGCAACACTCTGTATCTCTCTCTGGCAGAGCCCGGTAGTGAAATTGGAAACGTCCAGAGATTGCGCCCTTAGGAAAGCTGCCAGCACTGAAAGCTGTAGCTGGTTTTCACTGTCCCTTGGAACTGCATTCGCTGCCACACAGACATTCGCGCTCTGCTAAAGCATTGCTTCGTAATGGGGCAACACTCTGTATCTCTCTCTGGCAGAGCCCGGCAGTGAAATTGGAAACGTCCAGAGATTGCGCCCACAGGACAGCTACCAGCACTGAAAGCTGTAGCTGGTTTTCACTGTCCCTTGGAACTGCATTCGCTGCCACATAGACATTCGCGCTCTGCTAAAGCTTTGCTTCCTAATGGGGCAACTCTCTGTATGACTTTCTCCCAGTGCCCGGCAGTGAAATTGGAAACGTCCAGAGATTCTGCCCACAGGAAAGCTGCCAGCACTGAAAGCTGTAGCTGGTTTTCACTGTCCCTTGGAACTGCATTCGCTGCCACACAGACATTCGCGCTCTGCTAAAGCTTTGCTTCGTAATGGGGCAACACTCTGTATCTCTCTCTGGCAGAGCCCGGCAGTGAAATTGGAAACGTCCAGAGATTGCGCCCACAGGAAAGCTGCCAGCACTGAAAGCTCTAGCTGGTTTTCACTGTCCCTTGGAACTGCATTCGCTGCCACACAGACATTCGCGCTCTGCTAAAGCATTGCTTCGTAATGGGGCAACACTCTGTATCTCTCTCTGGCAGAGCCCGGCTGCCAAATTGGAAACGTTAGGACATTGCGCCCACAGGAAAGCTGCCAGCACTGAAAGCTGTAGCTGGTTTTCACTGTCCCTTGGAACTGCATTCGCTGCCACATAGACATTCGCGCTCTGCTAAAGCTTTGCTTCCTAATGGGGCAACACTCTGTATGACTTTCTCCCAGTGCCCGGCAGTGAAATTGGAAACGTCCAGAGATTGCGCCCACAGGAAAGCTGCCAGCAGTGAAAGATGTAGCTGGTTTTCACTGTCCCCTGGAACTGCATTCGCTGCCACACAGACATTCGCGCTCTGCTAAAGCTTTGCTTCCTAATGGGGCAACACTCTGTATCTCTCTCTGGCAGAGCCCGGCAGTGAAATTGGAAACGTCCAGAGATTGCGCCCACAGGACAGCTGCCAGCACTGAAAGCTGTAGCTGGTTTTCACTGTCCCTTGGAACTGCATTCGCTGCCACACAGACATTCGCGCTCTGCTAAAGCATTGCTTCCTAATGGGGCAACACTCTGTATCTCTCTCTGGCAGAGCCCGGCAGTGAAATTGAAACGTCCAGAGATTGCGCCCACAGGACAGCTGCCAGCACTGAAAGCTCTAGCTGGTTTTCACTGTCCCTTGGAACTGCATTCGCTGCCACACAGACATTCGCGCTCTGCTAAAGCATTTCTTCGTAATGGGGCAACACTCTGTATCTCTCTCTGGCAGAGCCCGGCAGTGAAATTGAAACGTCCAGAGATTGCGCCCACAGGAAAGCTGCCAGCACTGAAAGCTGTAGCTGGTTTTCACTGTCCCTTGGAACTGCATTCGCTGCCACACAGACATTCGCGCTCTGCTAAAGCATTGCTTCGTAATGGGGCAACACTCTGTATGACTTTCTCCCAGTGCCTGGCAGTGAAATTGGAAACGTCCAGAGATTGCGCCCACAGGAAAGCTGCCAGCACTGAAAGATGTTGCTGGTTTTCACTGTCCCCTGGAACTGCATTCGCTGCCACACAGACATTCGCGCTCTGCTAAAGCATTGCTTCGTAATGGGGCAACACTCTGTATCTCTCTCTGGCAGAGCCCGGCAGTGAAATTGGAAACGTCCAGAGATTGCGCCCACAGGAAAGCTGCCAGCACTGAAAGCTCTAGCTGGTTTTCACTGTCCCTTGGAACTGCATTCGCTGCCACACAGACATTCGCGCTCTGCTAAAGCATTGCTTCGTAATGGGGCAACACTCTGTATCTCTCTCTGGCAGAGCCCGGCAGTGAAATTGGAAACGTCCAGAGATTGCGCCCACAGGACAGCTGCCAGCACTGAAAGCTGTAGCTGGTTTTCACTGTCCCTTGGAAATGCATTCGCTGCCACATAGACATTCGCGCTCTGCTAAAGCTTTGCTTCCTAATGGGGCAACACTCTGTATGACTTTCTCCCAGTGCCCGGTAGTGAAATTGGAAACGTCCAGAGATTGTGCCCACAGGAAAGCTGCCAGCACTGAAAGCTGTAGCTGGTTTTCACTGTCCCTTGGAACTGCATTCGCTGCCACACAGACATTCGCGCTCTGCTAAAGCATTGCTTCGTAATGGGGCAACACTCTGTATGACTTTCTCCCAGTACCTGGCAGTGAAATTGGAAACGTCCAGAGATTGCGCCCACAGGAAAGCTGCCAGCACTGAAAGATGTAGCTGGTTTTCACTGTCCCCTGGAACTGCATTCGCTGCCACACAGACATTCGCGCTCTGCTAAAGCATTGCTTCGTAATGGGGCAACACTCTGTATCTCTCTCTGGCAGAGCCCGGCAGTGAAATTGGAAACGTCCAGAGATTGCGCCCACAGGAAAGCTGCCAGCACTGAAAGCTGTAGCTGGTTTTCACTGTCCCTTGGAACTGCATTCGCTGCCACACAGACATTCGCGCTCTGCTAAAGCATTGCTTCGTAATGGGGCAACACTCTGTATCTCTCTCTGGCAGAGCCCGGCAGTGAAATTGGAAACGTCCAGAGATTGCGCCCACAGGAAAGCTGCCAGCACTGAAAGCTGTAGCTGGTTTTCACTGTCCCTTGGAACTGCATTCGCTGCCACACAGACATTCGCGCTCTGCTAAAGCATTGCATCCTAATGGGGTAACACTCTGTATCTCTCTCTGGCAGAGCCCGGCAGTGAAATTGAAACGTCCAGAGATTGCGCCCACAGGACAGCTGCCAGCACTGAAAGCTGTAGCTGGTTTTCACTGTCCCTTGGAACTGCATTCGCTGCCACACAGACATTCGCGCTCTGCTAAAGCATTGCTTCGTAATGGGGCAACACTCTGTATCTCTCTCTGGCAGAGCCCGGCAGTGAAATTGAAACGTCCAGAGATTGCGCCCACAGGAAAGCTGCCAGCACTGAAAGCTGTAGCTGGTTTTCACTGTCCCTTGGAACTGCATTCGCTGCCACACAGACATTCGCGCTCTGCTAAAGCTTTGCTTCGTAATGGGGCAACACTCTGTATGACTTTCTCCCAGTGCCTGGCAGTGAAATTGGAAACGTCCAGAGATTGCGCCCACAGGAAAGCTGCCAGCACTGAAAGATGTAGCTGGTTTTCACTGTCCCCTGGAACTGCATTCGCTGCCACACAGACATTCGAGCTGTGCTAAAGCATTGCTTCGTAATGGGGCAACACTCTGTATCTCTCTCTGGCAGAGCCCGGCAGTGAAATTGGAAACGTCCAGAGATTGCGCCCACAGGAAAGCTGCCAGCACTGAAAGCTGTAGCTGGTTTTCACTGTCCCTTGGAACTGCATTCGCTGCCACACAGACATTCGCGCTCTGCTAAAGCTTTGCTTCCTAATGCGGCAACACTCTGTATCTCTCTCTGGCAGAGCCCGGCAGTGAAATTGGAAACGTCCAGAGATTGCGCCCACAGGAAAGCTGCCAGCACTGAAAGCTCTAGCTGTTTTTCACTGTCCCTTGGAACTGCATTCGCTGCCACACAGACATTCGCGCTCTGCTAAAGCTTTGCTTCCTAATGGGGCAACACTCTGTATGACTTTCTCCCAGTGCCCGGCAGTGAAATTGGAAACGTCCAGAGATTCTGCCCACAGGAAAGCTGCCAGCACTGAAAGCTGTAGCTGGTTTTCACTGTCCCTTGGAACTGCATTCGCTGCCACACAGACATTCGCGCTCTGCTAAAGCATTGCTTCGTAATGGGGCAACACTCTGTATCTCTCTCTGGCAGAGCCCGGCAGTGAAATTGGAAACGTCCAGAGATTGCGCCCACAGGAAAGCTGCCAGCACTGAAAGCTCTAGCTGGTTTTCACTGTCCCTTGGAACTGCATTCGCTGCCACACAGACATTCGCGCTCTGCTAAAGCTTTGCTTCCTAATGGGGCAACACTCTGTATGACTTTCTCCCAGTGCCCGGTAGTGAAATTGGAAACGTCCAGAGATTGTGCCCACAGGAAACCTGCCAGCACTGAAAGCTGTAGCTGGTTTTCACTGTCCCTTGGAACTGCATTCGCTGCCACACAGACATTCGCGCTCTGCTAAAGCTTTGCTTCCTAATGGGGCAACACTCTGTATGACTTTCTCCCAGTGCCCGGCAGTGAAATTGGAAACGTCCAGAGATTCTGCCCACAGGAAAGCTGCCAGCACTGAAAGCTGTAGCTGGTTTTCACTGTCCCTTGGAACTGCATTCGCTGCCACACAGACATTCGCGCTCTGCTAAAGCATTGCTTCGTAATGGGGCAACACTCTGTATGACTTTCTCCCAGTGCCTGGCAGTGAAATTGGAAACGTCCAGAGATTGCGCCCACAGGAAAGCTGCCAGCACTGAAAGATGTAGCTGGTTTTCACTGTCCCCTGGAACTGCATTCGCTGCCACACAGACATTCGCGCTGTGCTAAAGCATTGCTTCCTAATGGGGCAACACTCTGTATCTCTCTCTGGCAGAGCCCGGCAGTGAAATTGGAAACGTCCAAAGATTACGCCCACAGGAAAGCTGCCAGCACTGAAAGATGTAGCTGGTTTTCACTGTCCCTTGGAACTGCATTCGCTGCCACACAGACATTCGCGCTCTGCTAAAGCATTGCTTCCTAATGGGGCAACACTCTGTATCTCTCTCTGGCAGAGCCCGGCAGTGAAATTGAAACGTCCAGAGATTGCGCCCACAGGAAAGCTGCCAGCACTGAAAGCTCTAGCTGGTTTTCACTGTCCCCTGGAACTGCATTCGCTGCCACACAGACATTCGCGCTCTGCTAAAGCATTGCTTCGTAATGGGGCAACACTCTGTATGACTTTCTCCCAGTGCCTGGCAGTGAAATTGGAAACGTCCAGAGATTGCGCCCACAGGAAAGCTGCCAGCACTGAAAGATGTAGCTGGTTTTCACTGTCCCCTGGAACTGCATTCGCTGCCACACAGACATTCGCGCTCTGCTAAAGCATTGCTTCGTAATGGGGCAACACTCTGTATCTCTCTCTGGCAGAGCCCGGCAGTGAAATTGGAAACGTCCAGAGATTGCGCCCACAGGAAAGCTGCCAGCACTGAAAGCTCTAGCTGGTTTTCACTGTCCCTTGGAACTGCATTCGCTGCCACACAGACATTAGCGCTCTGCTAAAGCTTTGCTTCCTAATGGGGCAACACTCTGTATCTCTCTCTGGCAGAGCCCGGTAGTGAAATTGGAAACGTCCAGAGATTGCGCCCTTAGGAATGCTGCCAGCACTGAAAGCTGTAGCTGGTTTTCACTGTCCCTTGGAACTGCATTCGCTGCCACACAGACATTCGCGCTCTGCTAAAGCATTGCTTCGTAATGGGGCAACACTCTGTATCTCTCTCTGGCAGAGCCCGGCAGTGAAATTGGAAACGTCCAGAGATTGCGCCCACAGGACAGCTACCAGCACTGAAAGCTGTAGCTGGTTTTCACTGTCCCTTGGAACTGCATTCGCTGCCACATAGACATTCGCGCTCTGCTAAAGCTTTGCTTCCTAATGGGGCAACTCTCTGTATGACTTTCTCCCAGTGCCCGGCAGTGAAATTGGAAACGTCCAGAGATTCTGCCCACAGGAAAGCTGCCAGCACTGAAAGCTGTAGCTGGTTTTCACTGTCCCTTGGAACTGCATTCGCTGCCACACAGACATTCGCGCTCTGCTAAAGCATTGCTTCGTAATGGGGCAACACTCTGTATCTCTCTCTGGCAGAGCCCGGCTGCCAAATTGGAAACGTTAGGACATTGCGCCCACAGGAAAGCTGCCAGCACTGAAAGCTGTAGCTGGTTTTCACTGTCCCTTGGAACTGCATTCGCTGCCACACAGACATTCGCGCTCTGCTAAAGCATTGCTTCGTAATGGGGCAACACTCTGTATGACTTTCTCCCAGTGCCTGGCAGTGAAATTGGAAACGTCCAGAGATTGCGCCCACAGGAAAGCTGCCAGCACTGAAAGATGTAGCTGGTTTTCACTGTCCCTTGGAACTGCATTCGCTGCCACATAGACATTCGCGCTCTGCTAAAGCTTTGCTTCCTAATGGGGCAACACTCTGTATGACTTTCTCCCAGTGCCCGGCAGTGAAATTGGAAACGTCCAGAGATTGTGCCCACAGGAAAGCTGCCAGCACTGAAAGCTGTAGCTGGTTTTCACTGTCCCTTGGAACTGCATTCGCTGCCACACAGACATTCGCGCTCTGCTAAAGCATTGCTTCGTAATGGGGCAACACTCTGTATGACTTTCTCCCAGTGCCTGGCAGTGAAATTGCAAACGTCCAGAGATTGCGCCCACAGGAAAGCTGCCAGCAGTGAAAGATGTAGCTGGTTTTCACTGTCCCCTGGAACTGCATTCGCTGCCACACAGACATTCGCGCTCTGCTAAAGCTTTGCTTCCTAATGGGGCAACACTCTGTATCTCTCTCTGGCAGAGCCCGGCAGTGAAATTGGAAACGTCCAAAGATTGCGCCCACAGGAAAGCTGCCAGCACTGAAAGCTGTAGCTGGTTTTCACTGTCCCTTGGAACTGCATTCGCTGCCACACAGACATTCGCGCTCTGCTAAAGCATTGCTTCCTAATGGGGCAACACTCTGTATCTCTCTCTGGCAGAGCCCGGCAGTGAAATTGAAACGTCCAGAGATTGCGCCCACAGGACAGCTGCCAGCACTGAAAGCTCTAGCTGGTTTTCACTGTCCCTTGGAACTGCATTCGCTGCCACACAGACATTCGCGCTCTGCTAAAGCATTTCTTCGTAATGGGGCAACACTCTGTATCTCTCTCTGGCAGAGCCCGGCAGTGAAATTGAAACGTCCAGAGATTGCGCCCACAGGAAAGCTGCCAGCACTGAAAGCTGTAGCTGGTTTTCACTGTCCCTTGGAACTGCATTCGCTGCCACACAGACATTCGCGCTCTGCTAAAGCATTGCTTCGTAATGGGGCAACACTCTGTATGACTTTCTCCCAGTGCCTGGCAGTGAAATTGGAAACGTCCAGAGATTGCGCCCACAGGAAAGCTGCCAGCACTGAAAGATGTAGCTGGTTTTCACTGTCCCCTGGAACTGCATTCGCTGCCACACAGACATTCGCGCTCTGCTAAAGCATTGCTTCGTAATGGGGCAACACTCTGTATCTCTCTCTGGCAGAGCCCGGCAGTGAAATTGGAAACGTCCAGAGATTGCGCCCACAGGAAAGCTGCCAGCACTGAAAGCTCTAGCTGGTTTTCACTGTCCCTTGGAACTGCATTCGCTGCCACACAGACATTCGCGCTCTGCTAAAGCTTTGCTTCCTAATGGGGCAACACTCTGTATCTCTCTCTGGCAGAGCCCGGTAGTGAAATTGGAAACGTCCAGAGATTGCGCCCTTAGGAAAGCTGCCAGCACTGAAAGCTGTAGCTGGTTTTCACTGTCCCTTGGAACTGCATTCGCTGCCACACAGACATTCGCGCTGTGCTAAAGCATTGCTTCGTAATGGGGCAACACTCTGTATCTCTCTCTGGCAGAGCCCGGCAGTGAAATTGGAAACGTCCAGAGATTGCGCCCACAGGACAGCTACCAGCACTGAAAGCTGTAGCTGGTTTTCACTGTCCCTTGGAACTGCATTCGCTGCCACATAGACATTCGCGCTCTGCTAAAGCTTTGCTTCCTAATGGGGCAACTCTCTGTATGACTTTCTCCCAGTGCCCGGCAGTGAAATTGGAAACGTCCAGAGATTCTGCCCACAGGAAAGCTGCCAGCACTGAAAGCTGTAGCTGGTTTTCACTGTCCCTTGGAACTGCATTCGCTGCCACACAGACATTCGCGCTCTGCTAAAGCTTTGCTTCGTAATGGGGCAACACTCTGTATCTCTCTCTGGCAGAGCCCGGCAGTGAAATTGGAAACGTCCAGAGATTGCGCCCACAGGAAAGCTGCCAGCACTGAAAGCTCTAGCTGGTTTTCACTGTCCCTTGGAACTGCATTCGCTGCCACATAGACATTCGCGCTCTGCTAAAGCTTTGCTTCCTAATGGGGCAACACTCTGTATGACTTTCTCCCAGTGCCTGGCAGTGAAATTGGAAACGTCCAGAGATTGCGCCCACAGGAAAGCTGCCAGCACTGAAAGCTGAAGCTGGTTTTCACTGTCCCTTGGAACTGCATTCGCTGCCACACAGACATTCGCGCTCTGCTAAAGCATTGCTTCGTAATGGGGCAACACTCTGTATCTCTCTCTGGCAGAGCCCGGCAGTGAAATTGGAAACGTCCAGAGATTGCGCCCACAGGACAGCTGCCAGCACTGAAAGCTGTAGCTGGTTTTCACTGTCCCTTGGAAATGCATTCACTGCCACATAGACATTCGCGCTCTGCTAAAGCTTTGCTTCCTAATGGGGCAACACTCTGTATGACTTTCTCCCAGTGCCCGGTAGTGAAATTGGAAACGTCCAGAGATTGTGCCCACAGGAAAGCTGCCAGCACTGAAAGCTGTAGCTGGTTTTCACTGTCCCTTGGAACTGCATTCGCTGCCACACAGACATTCGCGCTCTGCTAAAGCTTTGCTTCCTAATGGGGCAACACTCTGTATGACTTTCTCCCAGTGCCCGGCAGTGAAATTGGAAACGTCCAGAGATTCTGCCCACAGGAAAGCTGCCAGCACTGAAAGCTGTAGCTGGTTTTCACTGTCCCTTGGAACTGCATTCGCTGCCACACAGACATTCGCGCTCTGCTGAAGCATTGCTTCGTAATGGGGCAACACTCTGTATCTCTCTCTGGCAGAGCCCGGCAGTGAAATTGAAACGTCCAGAGATTGCGCCCACAGGACAGCTGCCAGCACTGAAAGCTGTAGCTGGTTTTCACTGTCCCTTGGAACTGCATTCGCTGCCACACAGACATTCGCGCTCTGCTAAAGCATTGCTTCGTAATGGGGCAACACTCTGTATCTCTCTCTGGCAGAGCCCGGCAGTGAAATTGGAAACGTCCAGAGATTGCGCCCACAGGAAAGCTCCCAGCACTGAAAGCTGTAGCTGGTTTTCACTGTCCCTTGGAACTGCATTCGCTGCCACACAGACATTCGCGCTCTGCTAAAGCATTGCTTCGTAATGGGGCAACACTCTGTATGACTTTCTCCCAGGGCCTGGCAGTGAAATTGGAAACGTCCAGAGATTGCGCCCACAGGAAAGCTGCCAGCACTGAAAGATGTAGCTGGTTTTCACTGTCCCCTGGAACTGCATTCGCTGCCACACAGACATTCGCGCTGTGCTAAAGCATTGCTTCCTAATGGGGCAACACTCTGTATCTCTCTCTGGCAGAGCCCGGCAGTGAAATTGGAAACGTCCAAAGATTGCGCCCACAGGAAAGCTGCCAGCACTGAAAGCTGTAGCTGGTTTTCACTGTCCCTTGGAACTGCATTCGCTGCCACACAGACATTCGCGCTCTGCTAAAGCATTGCTTCCTAATGGGGCAACACTCTGTATCTCTCTCTGGCAGAGCCCGGCAGTGAAATTGAAACGTCCAGAGATTGCGCCCACAGGACAGCTGCCAGCACTGAAAGCTCTAGCTGGTTTTCACTGTCCCTTGGAACTGCATTCGCTGCCACACAGACATTCGCGCTCTGCTAAAGCATTGCTTCGTAATGGGGCAACACTCTGTATGACTTTCTCCCAGTGCCTGGCAGTGAAATTGGAAACGTCCAGAGATTGCGCCCACAGGAAAGCTGCCAGCACTGAAAGATGTAGCTGGTTTTCACTGTCCCTTGGAACTGCATTCGCTGCCACACAGACATTCGCGCTCTGCTAAAGCTTTGCTTCGTAATGGGGCAACACTCTGTATCTCTCTCTGGCAGAGCCCGGCAGTGAAATTGGAAACGTCCAGAGATTGCGCCCACAGGAAAGCTGCCAGCACTGAAAGCTCTAGCTGGTTTTCACTGTCCCTTGGAACTGCATTCGCTGCCACACAGACATTCGCGCTCTGCTAAAGCATTGCTTCGTAATGGGGCAACACTCTGTATCTCTCTCTGGCAGAGCCCGGCTGCCAAATTGGAAACGTTAGGACATTGCGCCCACAGGAAAGCTGCCAGCACTGAAAGCTGTAGCTGGTTTTCACTGTCCCTTGGAACTGCATTCGCTGCCACACAGACATTCGCGCTCTGCTAAAGCATTGCTTCGTAATGGGGCAACACTCTGTATGACTTTCTCCCAGTGCCTGGCAGTGAAATTGGAAACGTCCAGAGATTGCGCCCACAGGAAAGCTGCCAGCACTGAAAGATGTAGCTGGTTTTCACTGTCCCTTGGAACTGCATTCGCTGCCACATAGACATTCGCGCTCTGCTAAAGCTTTGCTTCCTAATGGGGCAACACTCTGTATGACTTTCTCCCAGTGCCCGGCAGTGAAATTGGAAACGTCCAGAGATTGTGCCCACAGGAAAGCTGCCAGCACTGAAAGCTGTAGCTGGTTTTCACTGTCCCTTGGAACTGCATTCGCTGCCACACAGACATTCGCGCTCTGCTAAAGCATTGCTTCGTAATGGGGCAACACTCTGTATGACTTTCTCCCAGTGCCTGGCAGTGAAATTGCAAACGTCCAGAGATTGCGCCCACAGGAAAGCTGCCAGCAGTGAAAGATGTAGCTGGTTTTCACTGTCCCCTGGAACTGCATTCGCTGCCACACAGACATTCGCGCTCTGCTAAAGCTTTGCTTCCTAATGGGGCAACACTCTGTATCTCTCTCTGGCAGAGCCCGGCAGTGAAATTGGAAACGTCCAAAGATTGCGCCCACAGGAAAGCTGCCAGCACTGAAAGCTGTAGCTGGTTTTCACTGTCCCTTGGAACTGCATTCGCTGCCACACAGACATTCGCGCTCTGCTAAAGCATTGCTTCCTAATGGGGCAACACTCTGTATCTCTCTCTGGCAGAGCCCGGCAGTGAAATTGAAACGTCCAGAGATTGCGCCCACAGGACAGCTGCCAGCACTGAAAGATGTAGCTGGTTTTCACTGTCCCTTGGAACTGCATTCGCTGCCACACAGACATTCGCGCTCTGCTAAAGCATTTCTTCGTAATGGGGCAACACTCTGTATCTCTCTCTGGCAGAGCCCGGCAGTGAAATTGAAACGTCCAGAGATTGCGCCCACAGGAAAGCTGCCAGCACTGAAAGCTGTAGCTGGTTTTCACTGTCCCTTGGAACTGCATTCGCTGCCACACAGACATTCGCGCTCTGCTAAAGCATTGCTTCGTAATGGGGCAACACTCTGTATGACTTTCTCCCAGTGCCTGGCAGTGAAATTGGAAACGTCCAGAGATTGCGCCCACAGGAAAGCTGCCAGCACTGAAAGATGTAGCTGGTTTTCACTGTCCCCTGGAACTGCATTCGCTGCCACACAGACATTCGCGCTCTGCTAAAGCATTGCTTCGTAATGGGGCAACACTCTGTATCTCTCTCTGGCAGAGCCCGGCAGTGAAATTGGAAACGTCCAGAGATTGCGCCCACAGGAAAGCTGCCAGCACTGAAAGCTCTAGCTGGTTTTCACTGTCCCTTGGAACTGCATTCGCTGCCACACAGACATTCGCGCTCTGCTAAAGCTTTGCTTCCTAATGGGGCAACACTCTGTATCTCTCTCTGGCAGAGCCCGGTAGTGAAATTGGAAACGTCCAGAGATTGCGCCCTTAGGAAAGCTGCCAGCACTGAAAGCTGTAGCTGGTTTTCACTGTCCCTTGGAACTGCATTCGCTGCCACACAGACATTCGCGCTCTGCTAAAGCATTGCTTCGTAATGGGGCAACACTCTGTATCTCTCTCTGGCAGAGCCCGGCAGTGAAATTGGAAACGTCCAGAGATTGCGCCCACAGGACAGCTACCAGCACTGAAAGCTGTAGCTGGTTTTCACTGTCCCTTGGAACTGCATTCGCTGCCACATAGACATTCGCGCTCTGCTAAAGCTTTGCTTCCTAATGGGGCAACTCTCTGTATGACTTTCTCCCAGTGCCCGGCAGTGAAATTGGAAACGTCCAGAGATTCTGCCCACAGGAAAGCTGCCAGCACTGAAAGCTGTAGCTGGTTTTCACTGTCCCTTGGAACTGCATTCGCTGCCACACAGACATTCGCGCTCTGCTAAAGCTTTGCTTCGTAATGGGGCAACACTCTGTATCTCTCTCTGGCAGAGCCCGGCAGTGAAATTGGAAACGTCCAGAGATTGCGCCCACAGGAAAGCTGCCAGCACTGAAAGCTCTAGCTGGTTTTCACTGTCCCTTGGAACTGCATTCGCTGCCACATAGACATTCGCGCTCTGCTAAAGCTTTGCTTCCTAATGGGGCAACACTCTGTATGACTTTCTCCCAGTGCCTGGCAGTGAAATTGGAAACGTCCAGAGATTGCGCCCACAGGAAAGCTGCCAGCACTGAAAGCTGAAGCTGGTTTTCACTGTCCCTTGGAACTGCATTCGCTGCCACACAGACATTCGCGCTCTGCTAAAGCATTGCTTCGTAATGGGGCAACACTCTGTATCTCTCTCTGGCAGAGCCCGGCAGTGAAATTGGAAACGTCCAGAGATTGCGCCCACAGGACAGCTGCCAGCACTGAAAGCTGTAGCTGGTTTTCACTGTCCCTTGGAAATGCATTCGCTGCCACATAGACATTCGCGCTCTGCTAAAGCTTTGCTTCCTAATGGGGCAACACTCTGTATGACTTTCTCCCAGTGCCCGGTAGTGAAATTGGAAACGTCCAGAGATTGTGCCCACAGGAAAGCTGCCAGCACTGAAAGCTGTAGCTGGTTTTCACTGTCCCTTGGAACTGCATTCGCTGCCACACAGACATTCGCGCTCTGCTAAAGCATTGCTTCGTAATGGGGCAACACTCTGTATGACTTTCTCCCAGTACCTGGCAGTGAAATTGGAAACGTCCAGAGATTGCGCCCACAGGAAAGCTGCCAGCACTGAAAGATGTAGCTGGTTTTCACTGTCCCCTGGAACTGCATTCGCTGCCACACAGACATTCGCGCTCTGCTAAAGCATTGCTTCGTAATGGGGCAACACTCTGTATCTCTCTCTGGCAGAGCCCGGCAGTGAAATTGGAAACGTCCAGAGATTGCGCCCACAGGAAAGCTGCCAGCACTGAAAGCTGTAGCTGGTTTTCACTGTCCCTTGGAACTGCATTCGCTGCCACACAGACATTCGCGCTCTGCTAAAGCATTGCTTCGTAATGGGGCAACACTCTGTATCTCTCTCTGGCAGAGCCCGGCAGTGAAATTGGAAACGTCCAGAGATTGCGCCCACAGGAAACCTGCCAGCACTGAAAGCTGTAGCTGGTTTTCACTGTCCCTTGGAACTGCATTCGCTGCCACACAGACATTCGCGCTCTGCTAAAGCATTGCATCCTAATGGGGTAACACTCTGTATCTCTCTCTGGCAGAGCCCGGCAGTGAAATTGAAACGTCCAGAGATTGCGCCCACAGGACAGCTGCCAGCACTGAAAGCTGTAGCTGGTTTTCACTGTCCCTTGGAACTGCATTCGCTGCCACACAGACATTCGCGCTCTGCTAAAGCATTGCTTCGTAATGGGGCAACACTCTGTATCTCTCTCTGGCAGAGCCCGGCAGTGAAATTGAAACGTCCAGAGATTGCGCCCACAGGAAAGCTGCCAGCACTGAAAGCTGTAGCTGGTTTTCACTGTCCCTTGGAACTGCATTCGCTGCCACACAGACATTCGCGCTCTGCTAAAGCTTTGCTTCCTAATGGGGCAACACTCTGTATGACTTTCTCCCAGTGCCCGGTAGTGAAATTGGAAACGTCCAGAGATTGTGCCCACAGGAAACCTGCCAGCACTGAAAGCTGTAGCTGGTTTTCACTGTCCCTTGGAACTGCATTCGCTGCCACACAGACATTCGCGCTCTGCTAAAGCTTTGCTTCCTAATGGGGCAACACTCTGTATGACTTTCTCCCAGTGCCCGGCAGTGAAATTGGAAACGTCCAGAGATTCTGCCCACAGGAAAGCTGCCAGCACTGAAAGCTGTAGCTGGTTTTCACTGTCCCTTGGAACTGCATTCGCTGCCACACAGACATTCGCGCTCTGCTAAAGCATTGCTTCGTAATGGGGCAACACTCTGTATGACTTTCTCCCAGTGCCTGGCAGTGAAATTGCAAACGTCCAGAGATTGCGCCCACAGGAAAGCTGCCAGCACTGAAAGATGTAGCTGGTTTTCACTGTCCCCTGGAACTGCATTCGCTGCCACACAGACATTCGCGCTGTGCTAAAGCATTGCTTCCTAATGGGGCAACACTCTGTATCTCTCTCTGGCAGAGCCCGGCAGTGAAATTGGAAACGTCCAAAGATTACGCCCACAGGAAAGCTGCCAGCACTGAAAGATGTAGCTGGTTTTCACTGTCCCTTGGAACTGCATTCGCTGCCACACAGACATTCGCGCTCTGCTAAAGCATTGCTTCCTAATGGGGCAACACTCTGTATCTCTCTCTGGCAGAGCCCGGCAGTGAAATTGAAACGTCCAGAGATTGCGCCCACAGGAAAGCTGCCAGCACTGAAAGCTCTAGCTGGTTTTCACTGTCCCCTGGAACTGCATTCGCTGCCACACAGACATTCGCGCTCTGCTAAAGCATTGCTTCGTAATGGGGCAACACTCTGTATGACTTTCTCCCAGTGCCTGGCAGTGAAATTGGAAACGTCCAGAGATTGCGCCCACAGGAAAGCTGCCAGCACTGAAAGATGTAGCTGGTTTTCACTGTCCCCTGGAACTGCATTCGCTGCCACACAGACATTCGCGCTCTGCTAAAGCATTGCTTCGTAATGGGGCAACACTCTGTATCTCTCTCTGGCAGAGCCCGGCAGTGAAATTGGAAACGTCCAGAGATTGCGCCCACAGGAAAGCTGCCAGCACTGAAAGCTCTAGCTGGTTTTCACTGTCCCTTGGAACTGCATTCGCTGCCACACAGACATTAGCGCTCTGCTAAAGCTTTGCTTCCTAATGGGGCAACACTCTGTATCTCTCTCTGGCAGAGCCCGGTAGTGAAATTGGAAACGTCCAGAGATTGCGCCCTTAGGAATGCTGCCAGCACTGAAAGCTGTAGCTGGTTTTCACTGTCCCTTGGAACTGCATTCGCTGCCACACAGACATTCGCGCTCTGCTAAAGCATTGCTTCGTAATGGGGCAACACTCTGTATCTCTCTCTGGCAGAGCCCGGCAGTGAAATTGGAAACGTCCAGAGATTGCGCCCACAGGACAGCTACCAGCACTGAAAGCTGTAGCTGGTTTTCACTGTCCCTTGGAACTGCATTCGCTGCCACATAGACATTCGCGCTCTGCTAAAGCTTTGCTTCCTAATGGGGCAACTCTCTGTATGACTTTCTCCCAGTGCCCGGCAGTGAAATTGGAAACGTCCAGAGATTCTGCCCACAGGAAAGCTGCCAGCACTGAAAGCTGTAGCTGGTTTTCACTGTCCCTTGGAACTGCATTCGCTGCCACACAGACATTCGCGCTCTGCTAAAGCATTGCTTCGTAATGGGGCAACACTCTGTATCTCTCTCTGGCAGAGCCCGGCTGCCAAATTGGAAACGTTAGGACATTGCGCCCACAGGAAAGCTGCCAGCACTGAAAGCTGTAGCTGGTTTTCACTGTCCCTTGGAACTGCATTCGCTGCCACACAGACATTCGCGCTCTGCTAAAGCATTGCTTCGTAATGGGGCAACACTCTGTATGACTTTCTCCCAGTGCCTGGCAGTGAAATTGGAAACGTCCAGAGATTGCGCCCACAGGAAAGCTGCCAGCACTGAAAGATGTAGCTGGTTTTCACTGTCCCTTGGAACTGCATTCGCTGCCACATAGACATTCGCGCTCTGCTAAAGCTTTGCTTCCTAATGGGGCAACACTCTGTATGACTTTCTCCCAGTGCCCGGCAGTGAAATTGGAAACGTCCAGAGATTGTGCCCACAGGAAAGCTGCCAGCACTGAAAGCTGTAGCTGGTTTTCACTGTCCCTTGGAACTGCATTCGCTGCCACACAGACATTCGCGCTCTGCTAAAGCATTGCTTCGTAATGGGGCAACACTCTGTATGACTTTCTCCCAGTGCCTGGCAGTGAAATTGCAAACGTCCAGAGATTGCGCCCACAGGAAAGCTGCCAGCAGTGAAAGATGTAGCTGGTTTTCACTGTCCCCTGGAACTGCATTCGCTGCCACACAGACATTCGCGCTCTGCTAAAGCTTTGCTTCCTAATGGGGCAACACTCTGTATCTCTCTCTGGCAGAGCCCGGCAGTGAAATTGGAAACGTCCAAAGATTGCGCCCACAGGAAAGCTGCCAGCACTGAAAGCTGTAGCTGGTTTTCACTGTCCCTTGGAACTGCATTCGCTGCCACACAGACATTCGCGCTCTGCTAAAGCATTGCTTCCTAATGGGGCAACACTCTGTATCTCTCTCTGGCAGAGCCCGGCAGTGAAATTGAAACGTCCAGAGATTGCGCCCACAGGACAGCTGCCAGCACTGAAAGCTCTAGCTGGTTTTCACTGTCCCTTGGAACTGCATTCGCTGCCACACAGACATTCGCGCTCTGCTAAAGCATTTCTTCGTAATGGGGCAACACTCTGTATCTCTCTCTGGCAGAGCCCGGCAGTGAAATTGAAACGTCCAGAGATTGCGCCCACAGGAAAGCTGCCAGCACTGAAAGCTGTAGCTGGTTTTCACTGTCCCTTGGAACTGCATTCGCTGCCACACAGACATTCGCGCTCTGCTAAAGCATTGCTTCGTAATGGGGCAACACTCTGTATGACTTTCTCCCAGTGCCTGGCAGTGAAATTGGAAACGTCCAGAGATTGCGCCCACAGGAAAGCTGCCAGCACTGAAAGATGTAGCTGGTTTTCACTGTCCCCTGGAACTGCATTCGCTGCCACACAGACATTCGCGCTCTGCTAAAGCATTGCTTCGTAATGGGGCAACACTCTGTATCTCTCTCTGGCAGAGCCCGGCAGTGAAATTGGAAACGTCCAGAGATTGCGCCCACAGGAAAGCTGCCAGCACTGAAAGCTCTAGCTGGTTTTCACTGTCCCTTGGAACTGCATTCGCTGCCACACAGACATTCGCGCTCTGCTAAAGCTTTGCTTCCTAATGGGGCAACACTCTGTATCTCTCTCTGGCAGAGCCCGGTAGTGAAATTGGAAACGTCCAGAGATTGCGCCCTTAGGAAAGCTGCCAGCACTGAAAGCTGTAGCTGGTTTTCACTGTCCCTTGGAACTGCATTCGCTGCCACACAGACATTCGCGCTGTGCTAAAGCATTGCTTCGTAATGGGGCAACACTCTGTATCTCTCTCTGGCAGAGCCCGGCAGTGAAATTGGAAACGTCCAGAGATTGCGCCCACAGGACAGCTACCAGCACTGAAAGCTGTAGCTGGTTTTCACTGTCCCTTGGAACTGCATTCGCTGCCACATAGACATTCGCGCTCTGCTAAAGCTTTGCTTCCTAATGGGGCAACTCTCTGTATGACTTTCTCCCAGTGCCCGGCAGTGAAATTGGAAACGTCCAGAGATTCTGCCCACAGGAAAGCTGCCAGCACTGAAAGCTGTAGCTGGTTTTCACTGTCCCTTGGAACTGCATTCGCTGCCACACAGACATTCGCGCTCTGCTAAAGCTTTGCTTCGTAATGGGGCAACACTCTGTATCTCTCTCTGGCAGAGCCCGGCAGTGAAATTGGAAACGTCCAGAGATTGCGCCCACAGGAAAGCTGCCAGCACTGAAAGCTCTAGCTGGTTTTCACTGTCCCTTGGAACTGCATTCGCTGCCACATAGACATTCGCGCTCTGCTAAAGCTTTGCTTCCTAATGGGGCAACACTCTGTATGACTTTCTCCCAGTGCCTGGCAGTGAAATTGGAAACGTCCAGAGATTGCGCCCACAGGAAAGCTGCCAGCACTGAAAGCTGAAGCTGGTTTTCACTGTCCCTTGGAACTGCATTCGCTGCCACACAGACATTCGCGCTCTGCTAAAGCATTGCTTCGTAATGGGGCAACACTCTGTATCTCTCTCTGGCAGAGCCCGGCAGTGAAATTGGAAACGTCCAGAGATTGCGCCCACAGGACAGCTGCCAGCACTGAAAGCTGTAGCTGGTTTTCACTGTCCCTTGGAAATGCATTCACTGCCACATAGACATTCGCGCTCTGCTAAAGCTTTGCTTCCTAATGGGGCAACACTCTGTATGACTTTCTCCCAGTGCCCGGTAGTGAAATTGGAAACGTCCAGAGATTGTGCCCACAGGAAAGCTGCCAGCACTGAAAGCTGTAGCTGGTTTTCACTGTCCCTTGGAACTGCATTCGCTGCCACACAGACATTCGCGCTCTGCTAAAGCTTTGCTTCCTAATGGGGCAACACTCTGTATGACTTTCTCCCAGTGCCCGGCAGTGAAATTGGAAACGTCCAGAGATTCTGCCCACAGGAAAGCTGCCAGCACTGAAAGCTGTAGCTGGTTTTCACTGTCCCTTGGAACTGCATTCGCTGCCACACAGACATTCGCGCTCTGCTGAAGCATTGCTTCGTAATGGGGCAACACTCTGTATCTCTCTCTGGCAGAGCCCGGCAGTGAAATTGAAACGTCCAGAGATTGCGCCCACAGGACAGCTGCCAGCACTGAAAGCTGTAGCTGGTTTTCACTGTCCCTTGGAACTGCATTCGCTGCCACACAGACATTCGCGCTCTGCTAAAGCATTGCTTCGTAATGGGGCAACACTCTGTATCTCTCTCTGGCAGAGCCCGGCAGTGAAATTGGAAACGTCCAGAGATTGCGCCCACAGGAAAGCTCCCAGCACTGAAAGCTGTAGCTGGTTTTCACTGTCCCTTGGAACTGCATTCGCTGCCACACAGACATTCGCGCTCTGCTAAAGCATTGCTTCGTAATGGGGCAACACTCTGTATGACTTTCTCCCAGGGCCTGGCAGTGAAATTGGAAACGTCCAGAGATTGCGCCCACAGGAAAGCTGCCAGCACTGAAAGATGTAGCTGGTTTTCACTGTCCCCTGGAACTGCATTCGCTGCCACACAGACATTCGCGCTGTGCTAAAGCATTGCTTCCTAATGGGGCAACACTCTGTATCTCTCTCTGGCAGAGCCCGGCAGTGAAATTGGAAACGTCCAAAGATTGCGCCCACAGGAAAGCTGCCAGCACTGAAAGCTGTAGCTGGTTTTCACTGTCCCTTGGAACTGCATTCGCTGCCACACAGACATTCGCGCTCTGCTAAAGCATTGCTTCCTAATGGGGCAACACTCTGTATCTCTCTCTGGCAGAGCCCGGCAGTGAAATTGAAACGTCCAGAGATTGCGCCCACAGGACAGCTGCCAGCACTGAAAGCTCTAGCTGGTTTTCACTGTCCCTTGGAACTGCATTCGCTGCCACACAGACATTCGCGCTCTGCTAAAGCATTGCTTCGTAATGGGGCAACACTCTGTATGACTTTCTCCCAGTGCCTGGCAGTGAAATTGGAAACGTCCAGAGATTGCGCCCACAGGAAAGCTGCCAGCACTGAAAGATGTAGCTGGTTTTCACTGTCCCTTGGAACTGCATTCGCTGCCACACAGACATTCGCGCTCTGCTAAAGCTTTGCTTCGTAATGGGGCAACACTCTGTATCTCTCTCTGGCAGAGCCCGGCAGTGAAATTGGAAACGTCCAGAGATTGCGCCCACAGGAAAGCTGCCAGCACTGAAAGCTCTAGCTGGTTTTCACTGTCCCTTGGAACTGCATTCGCTGCCACACAGACATTCGCGCTCTGCTAAAGCATTGCTTCGTAATGGGGCAACACTCTGTATCTCTCTCTGGCAGAGCCCGGCTGCCAAATTGGAAACGTTAGGACATTGCGCCCACAGGAAAGCTGCCAGCACTGAAAGCTGTAGCTGGTTTTCACTGTCCCTTGGAACTGCATTCGCTGCCACACAGACATTCGCGCTCTGCTAAAGCATTGCTTCGTAATGGGGCAACACTCTGTATGACTTTCTCCCAGTGCCTGGCAGTGAAATTGGAAACGTCCAGAGATTGCGCCCACAGGAAAGCTGCCAGCACTGAAAGATGTAGCTGGTTTTCACTGTCCCTTGGAACTGCATTCGCTGCCACATAGACATTCGCGCTCTGCTAAAGCTTTGCTTCCTAATGGGGCAACACTCTGTATGACTTTCTCCCAGTGCCCGGCAGTGAAATTGGAAACGTCCAGAGATTGTGCCCACAGGAAAGCTGCCAGCACTGAAAGCTGTAGCTGGTTTTCACTGTCCCTTGGAACTGCATTCGCTGCCACACAGACATTCGCGCTCTGCTAAAGCATTGCTTCGTAATGGGGCAACACTCTGTATGACTTTCTCCCAGTGCCTGGCAGTGAAATTGCAAACGTCCAGAGATTGCGCCCACAGGAAAGCTGCCAGCAGTGAAAGATGTAGCTGGTTTTCACTGTCCCCTGGAACTGCATTCGCTGCCACACAGACATTCGCGCTCTGCTAAAGCTTTGCTTCCTAATGGGGCAACACTCTGTATCTCTCTCTGGCAGAGCCCGGCAGTGAAATTGGAAACGTCCAAAGATTGCGCCCACAGGAAAGCTGCCAGCACTGAAAGCTGTAGCTGGTTTTCACTGTCCCTTGGAACTGCATTCGCTGCCACACAGACATTCGCGCTCTGCTAAAGCATTGCTTCCTAATGGGGCAACACTCTGTATCTCTCTCTGGCAGAGCCCGGCAGTGAAATTGAAACGTCCAGAGATTGCGCCCACAGGACAGCTGCCAGCACTGAAAGATGTAGCTGGTTTTCACTGTCCCTTGGAACTGCATTCGCTGCCACACAGACATTCGCGCTCTGCTAAAGCATTTCTTCGTAATGGGGCAACACTCTGTATCTCTCTCTGGCAGAGCCCGGCAGTGAAATTGAAACGTCCAGAGATTGCGCCCACAGGAAAGCTGCCAGCACTGAAAGCTGTAGCTGGTTTTCACTGTCCCTTGGAACTGCATTCGCTGCCACACAGACATTCGCGCTCTGCTAAAGCATTGCTTCGTAATGGGGCAACACTCTGTATGACTTTCTCCCAGTGCCTGGCAGTGAAATTGGAAACGTCCAGAGATTGCGCCCACAGGAAAGCTGCCAGCACTGAAAGATGTAGCTGGTTTTCACTGTCCCCTGGAACTGCATTCGCTGCCACACAGACATTCGCGCTCTGCTAAAGCATTGCTTCGTAATGGGGCAACACTCTGTATCTCTCTCTGGCAGAGCCCGGCAGTGAAATTGGAAACGTCCAGAGATTGCGCCCACAGGAAAGCTGCCAGCACTGAAAGCTCTAGCTGGTTTTCACTGTCCCTTGGAACTGCATTCGCTGCCACACAGACATTCGCGCTCTGCTAAAGCTTTGCTTCCTAATGGGGCAACACTCTGTATCTCTCTCTGGCAGAGCCCGGTAGTGAAATTGGAAACGTCCAGAGATTGCGCCCTTAGGAAAGCTGCCAGCACTGAAAGCTGTAGCTGGTTTTCACTGTCCCTTGGAACTGCATTCGCTGCCACACAGACATTCGCGCTCTGCTAAAGCATTGCTTCGTAATGGGGCAACACTCTGTATCTCTCTCTGGCAGAGCCCGGCAGTGAAATTGGAAACGTCCAGAGATTGCGCCCACAGGACAGCTACCAGCACTGAAAGCTGTAGCTGGTTTTCACTGTCCCTTGGAACTGCATTCGCTGCCACATAGACATTCGCGCTCTGCTAAAGCTTTGCTTCCTAATGGGGCAACTCTCTGTATGACTTTCTCCCAGTGCCCGGCAGTGAAATTGGAAACGTCCAGAGATTCTGCCCACAGGAAAGCTGCCAGCACTGAAAGCTGTAGCTGGTTTTCACTGTCCCTTGGAACTGCATTCGCTGCCACACAGACATTCGCGCTCTGCTAAAGCTTTGCTTCGTAATGGGGCAACACTCTGTATCTCTCTCTGGCAGAGCCCGGCAGTGAAATTGGAAACGTCCAGAGATTGCGCCCACAGGAAAGCTGCCAGCACTGAAAGCTCTAGCTGGTTTTCACTGTCCCTTGGAACTGCATTCGCTGCCACATAGACATTCGCGCTCTGCTAAAGCTTTGCTTCCTAATGGGGCAACACTCTGTATGACTTTCTCCCAGTGCCTGGCAGTGAAATTGGAAACGTCCAGAGATTGCGCCCACAGGACAGCTGCCAGCACTGAAAGCTGTAGCTGGTTTTCACTGTCCCTTGGAACTGCATTCGCTGCCACACAGACATTCGCGCTCTGCTAAAGCATTGCTTCGTAATGGGGCAACACTCTGTATGACTTTCTCCCAGTGCCTGGCAGTGAAATTGGAAACGTCCAGAGATTGCGCCCACAGGAAAGCTGCCAGCACTGAAAGATGTAGCTGGTTTTCACTGTCCCTTGGAACTGCATTCGCTGCCACATAGACATTCGCGCTCTGCTAAAGCTTTGCTTCCTAATGGGGCAACACTCTGTATGACTTTCTCCCAGTGCCCGGCAGTGAAATTGGAAACGTCCAGAGATTGTGCCCACAGGAAAGCTGCCAGCACTGAAAGCTGTAGCTGGTTTTCACTGTCCCTTGGAACTGCATTCGCTGCCACACAGACATTCGCGCTCTGCTAAAGCATTGCTTCGTAATGGGGCAACACTCTGTATGACTTTCTCCCAGTGCCTGGCAGTGAAATTGCAAACGTCCAGAGATTGCGCCCACAGGAAAGCTGCCAGCAGTGAAAGATGTAGCTGGTTTTCACTGTCCCCTGGAACTGCATTCGCTGCCACACAGACATTCGCGCTCTGCTAAAGCTTTGCTTCCTAATGGGGCAACACTCTGTATCTCTCTCTGGCAGAGCCCGGCAGTGAAATTGGAAACGTCCAAAGATTGCGCCCACAGGAAAGCTGCCAGCACTGAAAGCTGTAGCTGGTTTTCACTGTCCCTTGGAACTGCATTCGCTGCCACACAGACATTCGCGCTCTGCTAAAGCATTGCTTCCTAATGGGGCAACACTCTGTATCTCTCTCTGGCAGAGCCCGGCAGTGAAATTGAAACGTCCAGAGATTGCGCCCACAGGACAGCTGCCAGCACTGAAAGCTCTAGCTGGTTTTCACTGTCCCTTGGAACTGCATTCGCTGCCACACAGACATTCGCGCTCTGCTAAAGCATTTCTTCGTAATGGGGCAACACTCTGTATCTCTCTCTGGCAGAGCCCGGCAGTGAAATTGAAACGTCCAGAGATTGCGCCCACAGGAAAGCTGCCAGCACTGAAAGCTGTAGCTGGTTTTCACTGTCCCTTGGAACTGCATTCGCTGCCACACAGACATTCGCGCTCTGCTAAAGCATTGCTTCGTAATGGGGCAACACTCTGTATGACTTTCTCCCAGTGCCTGGCAGTGAAATTGGAAACGTCCAGAGATTGCGCCCACAGGAAAGCTGCCAGCACTGAAAGATGTAGCTGGTTTTCACTGTCCCCTGGAACTGCATTCGCTGCCACACAGACATTCGCGCTCTGCTAAAGCATTGCTTCGTAATGGGGCAACACTCTGTATCTCTCTCTGGCAGAGCCCGGCAGTGAAATTGGAAACGTCCAGAGATTGCGCCCACAGGAAAGCTGCCAGCACTGAAAGCTCTAGCTGGTTTTCACTGTCCCTTGGAACTGCATTCGCTGCCACACAGACATTCGCGCTCTGCTAAAGCTTTGCTTCCTAATGGGGCAACACTCTGTATCTCTCTCTGGCAGAGCCCGGTAGTGAAATTGGAAACGTCCAGAGATTGCGCCCTTAGGAAAGCTGCCAGCACTGAAAGCTGTAGCTGGTTTTCACTGTCCCTTGGAACTGCATTCGCTGCCACACAGACATTCGCGCTGTGCTAAAGCATTGCTTCGTAATGGGGCAACACTCTGTATCTCTCTCTGGCAGAGCCCGGCAGTGAAATTGGAAACGTCCAGAGATTGCGCCCACAGGACAGCTACCAGCACTGAAAGCTGTAGCTGGTTTTCACTGTCCCTTGGAACTGCATTCGCTGCCACATAGACATTCGCGCTCTGCTAAAGCTTTGCTTCCTAATGGGGCAACTCTCTGTATGACTTTCTCCCAGTGCCCGGCAGTGAAATTGGAAACGTCCAGAGATTCTGCCCACAGGAAAGCTGCCAGCACTGAAAGCTGTAGCTGGTTTTCACTGTCCCTTGGAACTGCATTCGCTGCCACACAGACATTCGCGCTCTGCTAAAGCTTTGCTTCGTAATGGGGCAACACTCTGTATCTCTCTCTGGCAGAGCCCGGCAGTGAAATTGGAAACGTCCAGAGATTGCGCCCACAGGAAAGCTGCCAGCACTGAAAGCTCTAGCTGGTTTTCACTGTCCCTTGGAACTGCATTCGCTGCCACATAGACATTCGCGCTCTGCTAAAGCTTTGCTTCCTAATGGGGCAACACTCTGTATGACTTTCTCCCAGTGCCTGGCAGTGAAATTGGAAACGTCCAGAGATTGCGCCCACAGGAAAGCTGCCAGCACTGAAAGCTGAAGCTGGTTTTCACTGTCCCTTGGAACTGCATTCGCTGCCACACAGACATTCGCGCTCTGCTAAAGCATTGCTTCGTAATGGGGCAACACTCTGTATCTCTCTCTGGCAGAGCCCGGCAGTGAAATTGGAAACGTCCAGAGATTGCGCCCACAGGACAGCTGCCAGCACTGAAAGCTGTAGCTGGTTTTCACTGTCCCTTGGAAATGCATTCACTGCCACATAGACATTCGCGCTCTGCTAAAGCTTTGCTTCCTAATGGGGCAACACTCTGTATGACTTTCTCCCAGTGCCCGGTAGTGAAATTGGAAACGTCCAGAGATTGTGCCCACAGGAAAGCTGCCAGCACTGAAAGCTGTAGCTGGTTTTCACTGTCCCTTGGAACTGCATTCGCTGCCACACAGACATTCGCGCTCTGCTAAAGCTTTGCTTCCTAATGGGGCAACACTCTGTATGACTTTCTCCCAGTGCCCGGCAGTGAAATTGGAAACGTCCAGAGATTCTGCCCACAGGAAAGCTGCCAGCACTGAAAGCTGTAGCTGGTTTTCACTGTCCCTTGGAACTGCATTCGCTGCCACACAGACATTCGCGCTCTGCTGAAGCATTGCTTCGTAATGGGGCAACACTCTGTATCTCTCTCTGGCAGAGCCCGGCAGTGAAATTGAAACGTCCAGAGATTGCGCCCACAGGACAGCTGCCAGCACTGAAAGCTGTAGCTGGTTTTCACTGTCCCTTGGAACTGCATTCGCTGCCACACAGACATTCGCGCTCTGCTAAAGCATTGCTTCGTAATGGGGCAACACTCTGTATCTCTCTCTGGCAGAGCCCGGCAGTGAAATTGGAAACGTCCAGAGATTGCGCCCACAGGAAAGCTCCCAGCACTGAAAGCTGTAGCTGGTTTTCACTGTCCCTTGGAACTGCATTCGCTGCCACACAGACATTCGCGCTCTGCTAAAGCATTGCTTCGTAATGGGGCAACACTCTGTATGACTTTCTCCCAGGGCCTGGCAGTGAAATTGGAAACGTCCAGAGATTGCGCCCACAGGAAAGCTGCCAGCACTGAAAGATGTAGCTGGTTTTCACTGTCCCCTGGAACTGCATTCGCTGCCACACAGACATTCGCGCTGTGCTAAAGCATTGCTTCCTAATGGGGCAACACTCTGTATCTCTCTCTGGCAGAGCCCGGCAGTGAAATTGGAAACGTCCAAAGATTGCGCCCACAGGAAAGCTGCCAGCACTGAAAGCTGTAGCTGGTTTTCACTGTCCCTTGGAACTGCATTCGCTGCCACACAGACATTCGCGCTCTGCTAAAGCATTGCTTCCTAATGGGGCAACACTCTGTATCTCTCTCTGGCAGAGCCCGGCAGTGAAATTGAAACGTCCAGAGATTGCGCCCACAGGACAGCTGCCAGCACTGAAAGCTCTAGCTGGTTTTCACTGTCCCTTGGAACTGCATTCGCTGCCACACAGACATTCGCGCTCTGCTAAAGCATTGCTTCGTAATGGGGCAACACTCTGTATGACTTTCTCCCAGTGCCTGGCAGTGAAATTGGAAACGTCCAGAGATTGCGCCCACAGGAAAGCTGCCAGCACTGAAAGATGTAGCTGGTTTTCACTGTCCCTTGGAACTGCATTCGCTGCCACACAGACATTCGCGCTCTGCTAAAGCTTTGCTTCGTAATGGGGCAACACTCTGTATCTCTCTCTGGCAGAGCCCGGCAGTGAAATTGGAAACGTCCAGAGATTGCGCCCACAGGAAAGCTGCCAGCACTGAAAGCTCTAGCTGGTTTTCACTGTCCCTTGGAACTGCATTCGCTGCCACACAGACATTCGCGCTCTGCTAAAGCATTGCTTCGTAATGGGGCAACACTCTGTATCTCTCTCTGGCAGAGCCCGGCTGCCAAATTGGAAACGTTAGGACATTGCGCCCACAGGAAAGCTGCCAGCACTGAAAGCTGTAGCTGGTTTTCACTGTCCCTTGGAACTGCATTCGCTGCCACACAGACATTCGCGCTCTGCTAAAGCATTGCTTCGTAATGGGGCAACACTCTGTATGACTTTCTCCCAGTGCCTGGCAGTGAAATTGGAAACGTCCAGAGATTGCGCCCACAGGAAAGCTGCCAGCACTGAAAGATGTAGCTGGTTTTCACTGTCCCTTGGAACTGCATTCGCTGCCACATAGACATTCGCGCTCTGCTAAAGCTTTGCTTCCTAATGGGGCAACACTCTGTATGACTTTCTCCCAGTGCCCGGCAGTGAAATTGGAAACGTCCAGAGATTGTGCCCACAGGAAAGCTGCCAGCACTGAAAGCTGTAGCTGGTTTTCACTGTCCCTTGGAACTGCATTCGCTGCCACACAGACATTCGCGCTCTGCTAAAGCATTGCTTCGTAATGGGGCAACACTCTGTATGACTTTCTCCCAGTGCCTGGCAGTGAAATTGCAAACGTCCAGAGATTGCGCCCACAGGAAAGCTGCCAGCAGTGAAAGATGTAGCTGGTTTTCACTGTCCCCTGGAACTGCATTCGCTGCCACACAGACATTCGCGCTCTGCTAAAGCTTTGCTTCCTAATGGGGCAACACTCTGTATCTCTCTCTGGCAGAGCCCGGCAGTGAAATTGGAAACGTCCAAAGATTGCGCCCACAGGAAAGCTGCCAGCACTGAAAGCTGTAGCTGGTTTTCACTGTCCCTTGGAACTGCATTCGCTGCCACACAGACATTCGCGCTCTGCTAAAGCATTGCTTCCTAATGGGGCAACACTCTGTATCTCTCTCTGGCAGAGCCCGGCAGTGAAATTGAAACGTCCAGAGATTGCGCCCACAGGACAGCTGCCAGCACTGAAAGATGTAGCTGGTTTTCACTGTCCCTTGGAACTGCATTCGCTGCCACACAGACATTCGCGCTCTGCTAAAGCATTTCTTCGTAATGGGGCAACACTCTGTATCTCTCTCTGGCAGAGCCCGGCAGTGAAATTGAAACGTCCAGAGATTGCGCCCACAGGAAAGCTGCCAGCACTGAAAGCTGTAGCTGGTTTTCACTGTCCCTTGGAACTGCATTCGCTGCCACACAGACATTCGCGCTCTGCTAAAGCATTGCTTCGTAATGGGGCAACACTCTGTATGACTTTCTCCCAGTGCCTGGCAGTGAAATTGGAAACGTCCAGAGATTGCGCCCACAGGAAAGCTGCCAGCACTGAAAGATGTAGCTGGTTTTCACTGTCCCCTGGAACTGCATTCGCTGCCACACAGACATTCGCGCTCTGCTAAAGCATTGCTTCGTAATGGGGCAACACTCTGTATCTCTCTCTGGCAGAGCCCGGCAGTGAAATTGGAAACGTCCAGAGATTGCGCCCACAGGAAAGCTGCCAGCACTGAAAGCTCTAGCTGGTTTTCACTGTCCCTTGGAACTGCATTCGCTGCCACACAGACATTCGCGCTCTGCTAAAGCTTTGCTTCCTAATGGGGCAACACTCTGTATCTCTCTCTGGCAGAGCCCGGTAGTGAAATTGGAAACGTCCAGAGATTGCGCCCTTAGGAAAGCTGCCAGCACTGAAAGCTGTAGCTGGTTTTCACTGTCCCTTGGAACTGCATTCGCTGCCACACAGACATTCGCGCTCTGCTAAAGCATTGCTTCGTAATGGGGCAACACTCTGTATCTCTCTCTGGCAGAGCCCGGCAGTGAAATTGGAAACGTCCAGAGATTGCGCCCACAGGACAGCTACCAGCACTGAAAGCTGTAGCTGGTTTTCACTGTCCCTTGGAACTGCATTCGCTGCCACATAGACATTCGCGCTCTGCTAAAGCTTTGCTTCCTAATGGGGCAACTCTCTGTATGACTTTCTCCCAGTGCCCGGCAGTGAAATTGGAAACGTCCAGAGATTCTGCCCACAGGAAAGCTGCCAGCACTGAAAGCTGTAGCTGGTTTTCACTGTCCCTTGGAACTGCATTCGCTGCCACACAGACATTCGCGCTCTGCTAAAGCTTTGCTTCGTAATGGGGCAACACTCTGTATCTCTCTCTGGCAGAGCCCGGCAGTGAAATTGGAAACGTCCAGAGATTGCGCCCACAGGAAAGCTGCCAGCACTGAAAGCTCTAGCTGGTTTTCACTGTCCCTTGGAACTGCATTCGCTGCCACATAGACATTCGCGCTCTGCTAAAGCTTTGCTTCCTAATGGGGCAACACTCTGTATGACTTTCTCCCAGTGCCTGGCAGTGAAATTGGAAACGTCCAGAGATTGCGCCCACAGGAAAGCTGCCAGCACTGAAAGCTGAAGCTGGTTTTCACTGTCCCTTGGAACTGCATTCGCTGCCACACAGACATTCGCGCTCTGCTAAAGCATTGCTTCGTAATGGGGCAACACTCTGTATCTCTCTCTGGCAGAGCCCGGCAGTGAAATTGGAAACGTCCAGAGATTGCGCCCACAGGACAGCTGCCAGCACTGAAAGCTGTAGCTGGTTTTCACTGTCCCTTGGAAATGCATTCGCTGCCACATAGACATTCGCGCTCTGCTAAAGCTTTGCTTCCTAATGGGGCAACACTCTGTATGACTTTCTCCCAGTGCCCGGTAGTGAAATTGGAAACGTCCAGAGATTGTGCCCACAGGAAAGCTGCCAGCACTGAAAGCTGTAGCTGGTTTTCACTGTCCCTTGGAACTGCATTCGCTGCCACACAGACATTCGCGCTCTGCTAAAGCATTGCTTCGTAATGGGGCAACACTCTGTATGACTTTCTCCCAGTACCTGGCAGTGAAATTGGAAACGTCCAGAGATTGCGCCCACAGGAAAGCTGCCAGCACTGAAAGATGTAGCTGGTTTTCACTGTCCCCTGGAACTGCATTCGCTGCCACACAGACATTCGCGCTCTGCTAAAGCATTGCTTCGTAATGGGGCAACACTCTGTATCTCTCTCTGGCAGAGCCCGGCAGTGAAATTGGAAACGTCCAGAGATTGCGCCCACAGGAAAGCTGCCAGCACTGAAAGCTGTAGCTGGTTTTCACTGTCCCTTGGAACTGCATTCGCTGCCACACAGACATTCGCGCTCTGCTAAAGCATTGCTTCGTAATGGGGCAACACTCTGTATCTCTCTCTGGCAGAGCCCGGCAGTGAAATTGGAAACGTCCAGAGATTGCGCCCACAGGAAACCTGCCAGCACTGAAAGCTGTAGCTGGTTTTCACTGTCCCTTGGAACTGCATTCGCTGCCACACAGACATTCGCGCTCTGCTAAAGCATTGCATCCTAATGGGGTAACACTCTGTATCTCTCTCTGGCAGAGCCCGGCAGTGAAATTGAAACGTCCAGAGATTGCGCCCACAGGACAGCTGCCAGCACTGAAAGCTGTAGCTGGTTTTCACTGTCCCTTGGAACTGCATTCGCTGCCACACAGACATTCGCGCTCTGCTAAAGCATTGCTTCGTAATGGGGCAACACTCTGTATCTCTCTCTGGCAGAGCCCGGCAGTGAAATTGAAACGTCCAGAGATTGCGCCCACAGGAAAGCTGCCAGCACTGAAAGCTCTAGCTGGTTTTCACTGTCCCTTGGAACTGCATTCGCTGCCACACAGACATTCGCGCTCTGCTAAAGCATTGCTTCGTAATGGGGCAACACTCTGTATGACTTTCTCCCAGTGCCTGGCAGTGAAATTGGAAACGTCCAGAGATTGCGCCCACAGGAAAGCTGCCAGCACTGAAAGATGTAGCTGGTTTTCACTGTCCCCTGGAACTGCATTCACTGCCACACAGACATTCGCGCTGTGCTAAAGCATTGCTTCGTAATGGGGCAACACTCTGTATCTCTCTCTGGCAGAGCCCGGCAGTGAAATTGGAAACGTCCAGAGATTGCGCCCACAGGAAAGCTGCCAGCACTGAAAGCTGTAGCTGGTTTTCACTGTCCCTTGGAACTGCATTCGCTGCCACACAGACATTCGCGCTCTGCTAAAGCTTTGCTTCCTAATGGGGCAACACTCTGTATCTCTCTCTGGCAGAGCCCGGCAGTGAAATTGGAAACGTCCAGAGATTGCGCCCACAGGAAAGCTGCCAGCACTGAAAGCTCTAGCTGGTTTTCACTGTCCCTTGGAACTGCATTCGCTGCCACACAGACATTCGCGCTCTGCTAAAGCTTTGCTTCCTAATGGGGCAACACTCTGTATGACTTTCTCCCAGTGCCCGGTAGTGAAATTGGAAACGTCCAGAGATTGTGCCCACAGGAAACCTGCCAGCACTGAAAGCTGTAGCTGGTTTTCACTGTCCCTTGGAACTGCATTCGCTGCCACACAGACATTCGCGCTCTGCTAAAGCTTTGCTTCCTAATGGGGCAACACTCTGTATGACTTTCTCCCAGTGCCCGGCAGTGAAATTGGAAACGTCCAGAGATTCTGCCCACAGGAAAGCTGCCAGCACTGAAAGCTGTAGCTGGTTTTCACTGTCCCTTGGAACTGCATTCGCTGCCACACAGACATTCGCGCTCTGCTAAAGCATTGCTTCGTAATGGGGCAACACTCTGTATCTCTCTCTGGCAGAGCCCGGCAGTGAAATTGAAACGTCCAGAGATTGCGCCCACAGGACAGCTGCCAGCACTGAAAGCTGTAGCTGGTTTTCACTGTCCCTTGGAACTGCATTCGCTGCCACACAGACATTCGCGCTCTGCTAAAGCATTGCTTCGTAATGGGGCAACACTCTGTATCTCTCTCTGGCAGAGCCCGGCAGTGAAATTGAAACGTCCAGAGATTGCGCCCACAGGAAAGCTGCCAGCACTGAAAGCTGTAGCTGGTTTTCACTGTCCCTTGGAACTGCATTCGCTGCCACACAGACATTCGCGCTCTGCTAAAGCATTGCTTCGTAATGGGGCAACACTCTGTATGACTTTCTCCCAGGGCCTGGCAGTGAAATTGGAAACGTCCAGAGATTGCGCCCACAGGAAAGCTGCCAGCACTGAAAGATGTAGCTGGTTTTCACTGTCCCCTGGAACTGCATTCGCTGCCACACAGACATTCGCGCTGTGCTAAAGCATTGCTTCCTAATGGGGCAACACTCTGTATCTCTCTCTGGCAGAGCCCGGCAGTGAAATTGGAAACGTCCAAAGATTGCGCCCACAGGAAAGCTGCCAGCACTGAAAGCTGTAGCTGGTTTTCACTGTCCCTTGGAACTGCATTCGCTGCCACACAGACATTCGCGCTCTGCTAAAGCATTGCTTCCTAATGGGGCAACACTCTGTATCTCTCTCTGGCAGAGCCCGGCAGTGAAATTGAAACGTCCAGAGATTGCGCCCACAGGACAGCTGCCAGCACTGAAAGCTCTAGCTGGTTTTCACTGTCCCTTGGAACTGCATTCGCTGCCACACAGACATTCGCGCTCTGCTAAAGCATTGCTTCGTAATGGGGCAACACTCTGTATGACTTTCTCCCAGTGCCTGGCAGTGAAATTGGAAACGTCCAGAGATTGCGCCCACAGGAAAGCTGCCAGCACTGAAAGATGTAGCTGGTTTTCACTGTCCCCTGGAACTGCATTCGCTGCCACACAGACATTCGCGCTCTGCTAAAGCATTGCTTCGTAATGGGGCAACACTCTGTATCTCTCTCTGGCAGAGCCCGGCAGTGAAATTGGAAACGACCAATGATTGCGCCCACAGGAAAGCTGCCAGCACTGAAAGCTCTAGCTGGTTTTCACTGTCCCTTGGAACTGCATTCGCTGCCACACAGACATTAGCGCTCTGCTAAAGCTTTGCTTCCTAATGGGGCAACACTCTGTATCTCTCTCTGGCAGAGCCCGGTAGTGAAATTGGAAACGTCCAGAGATTGCGCCCTTAGGAAAGCTGCCAGCACTGAAAGCTGTAGCTGGTTTTCACTGTCCCTTGGAACTGCATTCGCTGCCACACAGACATTCGCGCTCTGCTAAAGCATTGCTTCGTAATGGGGCAACACTCTGTATCTCTCTCTGGCAGAGCCCGGCAGTGAAATTGGAAACGTCCAGAGATTGCGCCCACAGGACAGCTACCAGCACTGAAAGCTGTAGCTGGTTTTCACTGTCCCTTGGAACTGCATTCGCTGCCACATAGACATTCGCGCTCTGCTAAAGCTTTGCTTCCTAATGGGGCAACTCTCTGTATGACTTTCTCCCAGTGCCCGGCAGTGAAATTGGAAACGTCCAGAGATTCTGCCCACAGGAAAGCTGCCAGCACTGAAAGCTGTAGCTGGTTTTCACTGTCCCTTGGAACTGCATTCGCTGCCACACAGACATTCGCGCTCTGCTAAAGCTTTGCTTCGTAATGGGGCAACACTCTGTATCTCTCTCTGGCAGAGCCCGGCAGTGAAATTGGAAACGTCCAGAGATTGCGCCCACAGGAAAGCTGCCAGCACTGAAAGCTCTAGCTGGTTTTCACTGTCCCTTGGAACTGCATTCGCTGCCACACAGACATTCGCGCTCTGCTAAAGCATTGCTTCGTAATGGGGCAACACTCTGTATCTCTCTCTGGCAGAGCCCGGCTGCCAAATTGGAAACGTTAGGACATTGCGCCCACAGGAAAGCTGCCAGCACTGAAAGCTGTAGCTGGTTTTCACTGTCCCTTGGAACTGCATTCGCTGCCACACAGACATTCGCGCTCTGCTAAAGCATTGCTTCGTAATGGGGCAACACTCTGTATGACTTTCTCCCAGTGCCTGGCAGTGAAATTGGAAACGTCCAGAGATTGCGCCCACAGGAAAGCTGCCAGCACTGAAAGCTGTAGCTGGTTTTCACTGTCCCTTGGAACTGCATTCGCTGCCACATAGACATTCGCGCTCTGCTAAAGCTTTGCTTCCTAATGGGGCAACACTCTGTATGACTTTCTCCCAGTGCCCGGCAGTGAAATTGGAAACGTCCAGAGATTGTGCCCACAGGAAAGCTGCCAGCACTGAAAGCTGTAGCTGGTTTTCACTGTCCCTTGGAACTGCATTCGCTGCCACACAGACATTCGCGCTCTGCTAAAGCATTGCTTCGTAATGGGGCAACACTCTGTATGACTTTCTCCCAGTGCCTGGCAGTGAAATTGCAAACGTCCAGAGATTGCGCCCACAGGAAAGCTGCCAGCAGTGAAAGATGTAGCTGGTTTTCACTGTCCCCTGGAACTGCATTCGCTGCCACACAGACATTCGCGCTCTGCTAAAGCTTTGCTTCCTAATGGGGCAACACTCTGTATCTCTCTCTGGCAGAGCCCGGCAGTGAAATTGGAAACGTCCAAAGATTGCGCCCACAGGAAAGCTGCCAGCACTGAAAGCTGTAGCTGGTTTTCACTGTCCCTTGGAACTGCATTCGCTGCCACACAGACATTCGCGCTCTGCTAAAGCATTGCTTCCTAATGGGGCAACACTCTGTATCTCTCTCTGGCAGAGCCCGGCAGTGAAATTGAAACGTCCAGAGATTGCGCCCACAGGACAGCTGCCAGCACTGAAAGCTCTAGCTGGTTTTCACTGTCCCTTGGAACTGCATTCGCTGCCACACAGACATTCGCGCTCTGCTAAAGCATTTCTTCGTAATGGGGCAACACTCTGTATCTCTCTCTGGCAGAGCCCGGCAGTGAAATTGAAACGTCCAGAGATTGCGCCCACAGGAAAGCTGCCAGCACTGAAAGCTGTAGCTGGTTTTCACTGTCCCTTGGAACTGCATTCGCTGCCACACAGACATTCGCGCTCTGCTAAAGCATTGCTTCGTAATGGGGCAACACTCTGTATGACTTTCTCCCAGTGCCTGGCAGTGAAATTGGAAACGTCCAGAGATTGCGCCCACAGGAAAGCTGCCAGCACTGAAAGATGTAGCTGGTTTTCACTGTCCCCTGGAACTGCATTCGCTGCCACACAGACATTCGCGCTCTGCTAAAGCATTGCTTCGTAATGGGGCAACACTCTGTATCTCTCTCTGGCAGAGCCCGGCAGTGAAATTGGAAACGTCCAGAGATTGCGCCCACAGGAAAGCTGCCAGCACTGAAAGCTCTAGCTGGTTTTCACTGTCCCTTGGAACTGCATTCGCTGCCACACAGACATTCGCGCTCTGCTAAAGCTTTGCTTCCTAATGGGGCAACACTCTGTATCTCTCTCTGGCAGAGCCCGGTAGTGAAATTGGAAACGTCCAGAGATTGCGCCCTTAGGAAAGCTGCCAGCACTGAAAGCTGTAGCTGGTTTTCACTGTCCCTTGGAACTGCATTCGCTGCCACACAGACATTCGCGCTCTGCTAAAGCATTGCTTCGTAATGGGGCAACACTCTGTATCTCTCTCTGGCAGAGCCCGGCAGTGAAATTGGAAACGTCCAGAGATTGCGCCCACAGGACAGCTACCAGCACTGAAAGCTGTAGCTGGTTTTCACTGTCCCTTGGAACTGCATTCGCTGCCACATAGACATTCGCGCTCTGCTAAAGCTTTGCTTCCTAATGGGGCAACTCTCTGTATGACTTTCTCCCAGTGCCCGGCAGTGAAATTGGAAACGTCCAGAGATTCTGCCCACAGGAAAGCTGCCAGCACTGAAAGCTGTAGCTGGTTTTCACTGTCCCTTGGAACTGCATTCGCTGCCACACAGACATTCGCGCTCTGCTAAAGCTTTGCTTCGTAATGGGGCAACACTCTGTATCTCTCTCTGGCAGAGCCCGGCAGTGAAATTGGAAACGTCCAGAGATTGCGCCCACAGGAAAGCTGCCAGCACTGAAAGCTCTAGCTGGTTTTCACTGTCCCTTGGAACTGCATTCGCTGCCACATAGACATTCGCGCTCTGCTAAAGCTTTGCTTCCTAATGGGGCAACACTCTGTATGACTTTCTCCCAGTGCCTGGCAGTGAAATTGGAAACGTCCAGAGATTGCGCCCACAGGAAAGCTGCCAGCACTGAAAGCTGTAGCTGGTTTTCACTGTCCCTTGGAACTGCATTCGCTGCCACACAGACATTCGCGCTCTGCTAAAGCATTGCTTCGTAATGGGGCAACACTCTGTATCTCTCTCTGGCAGAGCCCGGCAGTGAAATTGGAAACGTCCAGAGATTGCGCCCACAGGACAGCTGCCAGCACTGAAAGCTGTAGCTGGTTTTCACTGTCCCTTGGAAATGCATTCGCTGCCACATAGACATTCGCGCTCTGCTAAAGCTTTGCTTCCTAATGGGGCAACACTCTGTATGACTTTCTCCCAGTGCCCGGTAGTGAAATTGGAAACGTCCAGAGATTGTGCCCACAGGAAAGCTGCCAGCACTGAAAGCTGTAGCTGGTTTTCACTGTCCCTTGGAACTGCATTCGCTGCCACACAGACATTCGCGCTCTGCTAAAGCATTGCTTCGTAATGGGGCAACACTCTGTATGACTTTCTCCCAGTACCTGGCAGTGAAATTGGAAACGTCCAGAGATTGCGCCCACAGGAAAGCTGCCAGCACTGAAAGATGTAGCTGGTTTTCACTGTCCCCTGGAACTGCATTCGCTGCCACACAGACATTCGCGCTCTGCTAAAGCATTGCTTCGTAATGGGGCAACACTCTGTATCTCTCTCTGGCAGAGCCCGGCAGTGAAATTGGAAACGTCCAGAGATTGCGCCCACAGGAAAGCTGCCAGCACTGAAAGCTGTAGCTGGTTTTCACTGTCCCTTGGAACTGCATTCGCTGCCACACAGACATTCGCGCTCTGCTAAAGCATTGCTTCGTAATGGGGCAACACTCTGTATCTCTCTCTGGCAGAGCCCGGCAGTGAAATTGGAAACGTCCAGAGATTGCGCCCACAGGAAAGCTGCCAGCACTGAAAGCTGTAGCTGGTTTTCACTGTCCCTTGGAACTGCATTCGCTGCCACACAGACATTCGCGCTCTGCTAAAGCATTGCATCCTAATGGGGTAACACTCTGTATCTCTCTCTGGCAGAGCCCGGCAGTGAAATTGAAACGTCCAGAGATTGCGCCCACAGGACAGCTGCCAGCACTGAAAGCTGTAGCTGGTTTTCACTGTCCCTTGGAACTGCATTCGCTGCCACACAGACATTCGCGCTCTGCTAAAGCATTGCTTCGTAATGGGGCAACACTCTGTATCTCTCTCTGGCAGAGCCCGGCAGTGAAATTGAAACGTCCAGAGATTGCGCCCACAGGAAAGCTGCCAGCACTGAAAGCTGTAGCTGGTTTTCACTGTCCCTTGGAACTGCATTCGCTGCCACACAGACATTCGCGCTCTGCTAAAGCATTGCTTCGTAATGGGGCAACACTCTGTATGACTTTCTCCCAGTGCCTGGCAGTGAAATTGGAAACGTCCAGAGATTGCGCCCACAGGAAAGCTGCCAGCACTGAAAGATGTAGCTGGTTTTCACTGTCCCCTGGAACTGCATTCGCTGCCACACAGACATTCGCGCTCTGCTAAAGCTTTGCTTCCTAATGGGGCAACACTCTGTATCTCTCTCTGGCAGAGCCCGGCAGTGAAATTGGAAACGTCCAGAGATTGCGCCCACAGGAAAGCTGCCAGCACTGAAAGCTCTAGCTGTTTTTCACTGTCCCTTGGAACTGCATTCGCTGCCACACAGACATTCGCGCTCTGCTAAAGCTTTGCTTCCTAATGGGGCAACACTCTGTATGACTTTCTCCCAGTGCCCGGCAGTGAAATTGGAAACGTCCAGAGATTCTGCCCACAGGAAAGCTGCCAGCACTGAAAGCTGTAGCTGGTTTTCACTGTCCCTTGGAACTGCATTCGCTGCCACACAGACATTCGCGCTCTGCTAAAGCTTTGCTTCGTAATGGGGCAACACTCTGTATCTCTCTCTGGCAGAGCCCGGCAGTGAAATTGGAAACGTCCAGAGATTGCGCCCACAGGAAAGCTGCCAGCACTGAAAGCTGTAGCTGGTTTTCACTGTCCCTTGGAACTGCATTCGCTGCCACACAGACATTCGCGCTCTGCTAAAGCTTTGCTTCCTAATGGGGCAACACTCTGTATCTCTCTCTGGCAGAGCCCGGCAGTGAAATTGGAAACGTCCAGAGATTGCGCCCACAGGAAAGCTGCCAGCACTGAAAGCTCTAGCTGTTTTTCACTGTCCCTTGGAACTGCATTCGCTGCCACACAGACATTCGCGCTCTGCTAAAGCTTTGCTTCCTAATGGGGCAACACTCTGTATGACTTTCTCCCAGTGCCCGGCAGTGAAATTGGAAACGTCCAGAGATTCTGCCCACAGGAAAGCTGCCAGCACTGAAAGCTGTAGCTGGTTTTCACTGTCCCTTGGAACTGCATTCGCTGCCACACAGACATTCGCGCTCTGCTAAAGCATTGCTTCGTAATGGGGCAAAACTCTGTATCTCTCTCTGGCAGAGCCCGGCAGTGAAATTGAAACGTCCAGAGATTGCGCCCACAGGACAGCTGCCAGCACTGAAAGCTCTAGCTGGTTTTCACTGTCCCTTGGAACTGCATTCGCTGCCACACAGACATTCGCGCTCTGCTAAAGCATTGCTTCGTAATGGGGCAACACTCTGTATCTCTCTCTGGCAGAGCCCGGCAGTGAAATTGAAACGTCCAGAGATTGCGCCCACAGGAAAGCTGCCAGCACTGAAAGCTGTAGCTGGTTTTCACTGTCCCTTGGAACTGCATTCGCTGCCACACAGACATTCGCGCTCTGCTAAAGCATTGCTTCCTAATGGGGCAACACTCTGTATGACTTTCTCCCAGTGCCTGGCAGTGAAATTGGAAACGTCCAGAGATTGCGCCCACAGGAAAGCTGCCAGCACTGAAAGCTGTAGCTGGTTTTCACTGTCCCCTGGAACTGCATTCGCTGCCACACAGACATTCGCGCTGTGCTAAAGCATTGCTTCGTAATGGGGCAACACTCTGTATCTCTCTCTGGCAGAGCCCGGCAGTGAAATTGGAAACGTCCAGAGATTGCGCCCACAGGAAAGCTGCCAGCACTGAAAGCTCTAGCTGGTTTTCACTGTCCCTTGGAACTGCATTCGCTGCCACACAGACATTCGCGCTCTGCTAAAGCTTTGCTTCCTAATGGGGCAACACTCTGTATCTCTCTCTGGCAGAGCCCGGTAGTGAAATTGGAAACGTCCAGAGATTGCGCCCTTAGGAAAGCTGCCAGCACTGAAAGCTGTAGCTGGTTTTCACTGTCCCTTGGAACTGCATTCGCTGCCACACAGACATTCGCGCTCTGCTAAAGCATTGCTTCGTAATGGGGCAACACTCTGTATCTCTCTCTGGCAGAGCCCGGCAGTGAAATTGGAAACGTCCAGAGATTGCGCCCACAGGACTGCTACCAGCACTGAAAGCTGTAGCTGGTTTTCACTGTCCCTTGGAACTGCATTCGCTGCCACATAGACATTCGCGCTCTGCTAAAGCTTTGCTTCCTAATGGGGCAACACTCTGTATGACTTTCTCCCAGTGCCCGGCAGTGAAATTGGAAACGTCCAGAGATTCTGCCCACAGGAAAGCTGCCAGCACTGAAAGCTGTAGCTGGTTTTCACTGTCCCTTGGAACTGCATTCGCTGCCACACAGACATTCGCGCTCTGCTAAAGCTTTGCTTCGTAATGGGGCAACACTCTGTATCTCTCTCTGGCAGAGCCCGGCAGTGAAATTGGAAACGTCCAGAGATTGCGCCCACAGGAAAGCTGCCAGCACTGAAAGCTCTAGCTGGTTTTCACTGTCCCTTGGAACTGCATTCGCTGCCACACAGACATTCGCGCTCTGCTAAAGCTTTGCTTCCTAATGGGGCAACACTCTGTATGACTTTCTCCCAGTGCCTGGCAGTGAAATTGGAAACGTCCAGAGATTGCGCCCACAGGAAAGCTGCCAGCACTGAAAGCTGTAGCTGGTTTTCACTGTCCCCTGGAACTGCATTCGCTGCCACACAGACATTCGCGCTCTGCTAAAGCATTGCTTCGTAATGGGGCAACACTCTGTATCTCTCTCTGGCAGAGCCCGGCAGTGAAATTGGAAACGTCCAGAGATTGCGCCCACAGGAAAGCTGCCAGCACTGAAAGCTGTAGCTGGTTTTCACTGTCCCTTGGAACTGCATTCGCTGCCACACAGACATTCGCGCTCTGCTAAAGCTTTGCTTCCTAATGGGGCAACACTCTGTATCTCTCTCTGGCAGAGCCCGGCAGTGAAATTGGAAACGTCCAGAGATTGCGCCCACAGGAAAGCTGCCAGCACTGAAAGCTCTAGCTGTTTTTCACTGTCCCTTGGAACTGCATTCGCTGCCACACAGACATTCGCGCTCTGCTAAAGCTTTGCTTCCTAATGGGGCAACACTCTGTATGACTTTCTCCCAGTGCCCGGCAGTGAAATTGGAAACGTCCAGAGATTCTGCCCACAGGAAAGCTGCCAGCACTGAAAGCTGTAGCTGGTTTTCACTGTCCCTTGGAACTGCATTCGCTGCCACACAGACATTCGCGCTCTGCTAAAGCATTGCTTCGTAATGGGGCAAAACTCTGTATCTCTCTCTGGCAGAGCCCGGCAGTGAAATTGAAACGTCCAGAGATTGCGCCCACAGGACAGCTGCCAGCACTGAAAGCTCTAGCTGGTTTTCACTGTCCCTTGGAACTGCATTCGCTGCCACACAGACATTCGCGCTCTGCTAAAGCATTGCTTCGTAATGGGGCAACACTCTGTATCTCTCTCTGGCAGAGCCCGGCAGTGAAATTGAAACGTCCAGAGATTGCGCCCACAGGAAAGCTGCCAGCACTGAAAGCTGTAGCTGGTTTTCACTGTCCCTTGGAACTGCATTCGCTGCCACACAGACATTCGCGCTCTGCTAAAGCATTGCTTCCTAATGGGGCAACACTCTGTATGACTTTCTCCCAGTGCCTGGCAGTGAAATTGGAAACGTCCAGAGATTGCGCCCACAGGAAAGCTGCCAGCACTGAAAGCTGTAGCTGGTTTTCACTGTCCCCTGGAACTGCATTCGCTGCCACACAGACATTCGCGCTGTGCTAAAGCATTGCTTCGTAATGGGGCAACACTCTGTATCTCTCTCTGGCAGAGCCCGGCAGTGAAATTGGAAACGTCCAGAGATTGCGCCCACAGGAAAGCTGCCAGCACTTAAAGCTGTAGCTGGTTTTCACTGTCCCTTGGAACTGCATTCGCTGCCACACAGACATTCGCGCTCTGCTAAAGCTTTGCTTCCTAATGGGGCAACACTCTGTATCTCTCTCTGGCAGAGCCCGGTAGTGAAATTGGAAACGTCCAGAGATTGCGCCCTTAGGAAAGCTGCCAGCACTGAAAGCTGTAGCTGGTTTTCACTGTCCCTTGGAACTGCATTCGCTGCCACACAGACATTCGCGCTCTGCTAAAGCATTGCTTCGTAATGGGGCAACACTCTGTATCTCTCTCTGGCAGAGCCCGGCAGTGAAATTGGAAACGTCCAGAGATTGCGCCCACAGGACAGCTACCAGCACTGAAAGCTGTAGCTGGTTTTCACTGTCCCTTGGAACTGCATTCGCTGCCACATAGACATTCGCGCTCTGCTAAAGCTTTGCTTCCTAATGGGGCAACACTCTGTATGACTTTCTCCCAGTGCCCGGCAGTGAAATTGGAAACGTCCAGAGATTCTGCCCACAGGAAAGCTGCCAGCACTGAAAGCTGTAGCTGGTTTTCACTGTCCCTTGGAACTGCATTCGCTGCCACACAGACATTCGCGCTCTGCTAAAGCTTTGCTTCGTAATGGGGCAACACTCTGTATCTCTCTCTGGCAGAGCCCGGCAGTGAAATTGGAAACGTCCAGAGATTGCGCCCACAGGAAAGCTGCCAGCACTGAAAGCTCTAGCTGGTTTTCACTGTCCCTTGGAACTGCATTCGCTGCCACACAGACATTCGCGCTCTGCTAAAGCTTTGCTTCCTAATGGGGCAACACTCTGTATGACTTTCTCCCAGTGCCTGGCAGTGAAATTGGAAACGTCCAGAGATTGCGCCCACAGGAAAGCTGCCAGCACTGAAAGCTGTAGCTGGTTTTCACTGTCCCCTGGAACTGCATTCGCTGCCACACAGACATTCGCGCTCTGCTAAAGCATTGCTTCGTAATGGGGCAACACTCTGTATCTCTCTCTGGCAGAGCCCGGCAGTGAAATTGGAAACGTCCAGAGATTGCGCCCACAGGAAAGCTGCCAGCACTGAAAGCTGTAGCTGGTTTTCACTGTCCCTTGGAACTGCATTCGCTGCCACACAGACATTCGCGCTCTGCTAAAGCTTTGCTTCCTAATGGGGCAACACTCTGTATGACTTTCTCCCAGTGCCCGGTAGTGAAATTGGAAACGTCCAGAGATTGTGCCCACAGGAAACCTGCCAGCACTGAAAGCTGTAGCTGGTTTTCACTGTCCCTTGGAACTGCATTCGCTGCCACACAGACATTCGCGCTCTGCTAAAGCTTTGCTTCCTAATGGGGCAACACTCTGTATGACTTTCTCCCAGTGCCCGGCAGTGAAATTGGAAACGTCCAGAGATTCTGCCCACAGGAAAGCTGCCAGCACTGAAAGCTGTAGCTGGTTTTCACTGTCCCTTGGAACTGCATTCGCTGCCACACAGACATTCGCGCTCTGCTAAAGCATTGCTTCGTAATGGGGCAACACTCTGTATCTCTCTCTGGCAGAGCCCGGCAGTGAAATTGAAACGTCCAGAGATTGCGCCCACAGGACAGCTGCCAGCACTGAAAGCTGTAGCTGGTTTTCACTGTCCCTTGGAACTGCATTCGCTGCCACACAGACATTCGCGCTCTGCTAAAGCATTGCTTCGTAATGGGGCAACACTCTGTATCTCTCTCTGGCAGAGCCCGGCAGTGAAATTGAAACGTCCAGAGATTGCGCCCACAGGAAAGCTGCCAGCACTGAAAGCTGTAGCTGGTTTTCACTGTCCCTTGGAACTGCATTCGCTGCCACACAGACATTCGCGCTCTGCTAAAGCATTGCTTCGTAATGGGGCAACACTCTGTATGACTTTCTCCCAGTGCCTGGCAGTGAAATTGGAAACGTCCAGAGATTGCGCCCACAGGAAAGCTGCCAGCACTGAAAGATGTAGCTGGTTTTCACTGTCCCCTGGAACTGCATTCGCTGCCACACAGACATTCGCGCTGTGCTAAAGCATTGCTTCGTAATGGGGCAACACTCTGTATCTCTCTCTGGCAGAGCCCGGCAGTGAAATTGGAAACGTCCAGAGATTGCGCCCACAGGAAAGCTGCCAGCACTGAAAGCTGTAGCTGGTTTTCACTGTCCCTTGGAACTGCATTCGCTGCCACACAGACATTCGCGCTCTGCTAAAGCTTTGCTTCCTAATGGGGCAACACTCTGTATCTCTCTCTGGCAGAGCCCGGTAGTGAAATTGGAAACGTCCAGAGATTGCGCCCTTAGGAAAGCTGCCAGCACTGAAAGCTGTAGCTGGTTTTCACTGTCCCTTGGAACTGCATTCGCTGCCACACAGAGATTCGCGCTCTGCTAAAGCTTTGCTTCGTAATGGGGCAACACTCTGTATTTCTCTCTGGTAGAGCCCGGCTGCCAAATTGGAAACGTCCAGAGATTGCGCCCACAGGAAAGCTGCCAGCACTGAAAGCTGTAGCTGGTTTTCACTGTCCCTTGGAACTGCATTCGCTGCCACACAGACATTCGCGCTCTGCTAAAGCTTTGCTTCGTAATGGGGCAACTCTCTGTATGACTTTCTCCCAGTGCCTGGCAGTGAAATTGGAAACGTCCAGAGATTGCGCCCACAGGAAAGCTGCCAGCACTGAAAGATGTAGCTGGTTTTCACTGTCCCTTGGAACTGCATTCGCTGCCACATAGACATTCGCGCTCTGCTAAAGCTTTGCTTCCTAATGGGGCAACACTCTGTATGACTTTCTCCCAGTGCCCGGCAGTGAAATTGGAAACGTCCAGAGATTGTGCCCACAGGAAAGCTGCCAGCACTGAAAGCTGTAGCTGGTTTTCACTGTCCCTTGGAACTGCATTCGCTGCCACACAGACATTCGCGCTCTGCTAAAGCATTGCTTCGTAATGGGGCAACACTCTGTATGACTTTCTCCCAGTGCCTGGCAGTGAAATTGCAAACGTCCAGAGATTGCGCCCACAGGAAAGCTGCCAGCAGTGAAAGATGTAGCTGGTTTTCACTGTCCCCTGGAACTGCATTCGCTGCCACACAGACATTCGCGCTCTGCTAAAGCTTTGCTTCCTAATGGGGCAACACTCTGTATCTCTCTCTGGCAGAGCCCGGCAGTGAAATTGGAAACGTCCAAAGATTGCGCCCACAGGAAAGCTGCCAGCACTGAAAGCTGTAGCTGGTTTTCACTGTCCCTTGGAACTGCATTCGCTGCCACACAGACATTCGCGCTCTGCTAAAGCATTGCTTCCTAATGGGGCAACACTCTGTATCTCTCTCTGGCAGAGCCCGGCAGTGAAATTGAAACGTCCAGAGATTGCGCCCACAGGACAGCTGCCAGCACTGAAAGCTCTAGCTGGTTTTCACTGTCCCTTGGAACTGCATTCGCTGCCACACAGACATTCGCGCTCTGCTAAAGCATTTCTTCGTAATGGGGCAACACTCTGTATCTCTCTCTGGCAGAGCCCGGCAGTGAAATTGAAACGTCCAGAGATTGCGCCCACAGGAAAGCTGCCAGCACTGAAAGCTGTAGCTGGTTTTCACTGTCCCTTGGAACTGCATTCGCTGCCACACAGACATTCGCGCTCTGCTAAAGCATTGCTTCGTAATGGGGCAACACTCTGTATGACTTTCTCCCAGTGCCTGGCAGTGAAATTGGAAACGTCCAGAGATTGCGCCCACAGGAAAGCTGCCAGCACTGAAAGATGTAGCTGGTTTTCACTGTCCCCTGGAACTGCATTCGCTGCCACACAGACATTCGCGCTCTGCTAAAGCATTGCTTCGTAATGGGGCAACACTCTGTATCTCTCTCTGGCAGAGCCCGGCAGTGAAATTGGAAACGTCCAGAGATTGCGCCCACAGGAAAGCTGCCAGCACTGAAAGCTCTAGCTGGTTTTCACTGTCCCTTGGAACTGCATTCGCTGCCACACAGACATTCGCGCTCTGCTAAAGCTTTGCTTCCTAATGGGGCAACACTCTGTATCTCTCTCTGGCAGAGCCCGGTAGTGAAATTGGAAACGTCCAGAGATTGCGCCCTTAGGAAAGCTGCCAGCACTGAAAGCTGTAGCTGGTTTTCACTGTCCCTTGGAACTGCATTCGCTGCCACACAGACATTCGCGCTCTGCTAAAGCATTGCTTCGTAATGGGGCAACACTCTGTATCTCTCTCTGGCAGAGCCCGGCAGTGAAATTGGAAACGTCCAGAGATTGCGCCCACAGGACAGCTACCAGCACTGAAAGCTGTAGCTGGTTTTCACTGTCCCTTGGAACTGCATTCGCTGCCACATAGACATTCGCGCTCTGCTAAAGCTTTGCTTCCTAATGGGGCAACTCTCTGTATGACTTTCTCCCAGTGCCCGGCAGTGTAATTGGAAACGTCCAGAGATTCTGCCCACAGGAAAGCTGCCAGCACTGAAAGCTGTAGCTGGTTTTCACTGTCCCTTGGAACTGCATTCGCTGCCACACAGACATTCGCGCTCTGCTAAAGCTTTGCTTCGTAATGGGGCAACACTCTGTATCTCTCTCTGGCAGAGCCCGGCAGTGAAATTGGAAACGTCCAGAGATTGCGCCCACAGGAAAGCTGCCAGCACTGAAAGCTCTAGCTGGTTTTCACTGTCCCTTGGAACTGCATTCGCTGCCACATAGACATTCGCGCTCTGCTAAAGCTTTGCTTCCTAATGGGGCAACACTCTGTATGACTTTCTCCCAGTGCCTGGCAGTGAAATTGGAAACGTCCAGAGATTGCGCCCACAGGAAAGCTGCCAGCACTGAAAGCTGAAGCTGGTTTTCACTGTCCCTTGGAACTGCATTCGCTGCCACACAGACATTCGCGCTCTGCTAAAGCATTGCTTCGTAATGGGGCAACACTCTGTATCTCTCTCTGGCAGAGCCCGGCAGTGAAATTGGAAACGTCCAGAGATTGCGCCCACAGGAAAGCTGCCAGCACTGAAAGATGTAGCTGGTTTTCACTGTCCCTTGGAACTGCATTCGCTGCCACACAGACATTCGCGCTCTGCTAAAGCATTGCTTCGTAATGGGGCAACACTCTGTATGACTTTCTCCCAGTACCTGGCAGTGAAATTGGAAACATCCAGAGATTGCGCCCACAGGAAAGCTGCCAGCACTGAAAGATGTAGCTGGTTTTCACTGTCCCCTGGAACTGCATTCGCTGCCACACAGACATTCGCGCTCTGCTAAAGCATTGCTTCGTAATGGGGCAACACTCTGTATCTCTCTCTGGCAGAGCCCGGCAGTGAAATTGGAAACGTCCAGAGATTGCGCCCACAGGAAAGCTGCCAGCACTGAAAGCTGTAGCTGGTTTTCACTGTCCCTTGGAACTGCATTCGCTGCCACACAGACATTCGCGCTCTGCTAAAGCATTGCTTCGTAATGGGGCAACACTCTGTATCTCTCTCTGGCAGAGCCCGGCAGTGAAATTGGAAACGTCCAGAGATTGCGCCCACAGGAAAGCTGCCAGCACTGAAAGCTGTAGCTGGTTTTCACTGTCCCTTGGAACTGCATTCGCTGCCACACAGACATTCGCGCTCTGCTAAAGCATTGCATCCTAATGGGGTAACACTCTGTATCTCTCTCTGGCAGAGCCCGGCAGTGAAATTGAAACGTCCAGAGATTGCGCCCACAGGACAGCTGCCAGCACTGAAAGCTGTAGCTGGTTTTCACTGTCCCTTGGAACTGCATTCGCTGCCACACAGACATTCGCGCTCTGCTAAAGCTTTGCTTCCTAATGGGGCAACACTCTGTATGACTTTCTCCCAGTGCCCGGCAGTGAAATTGGAAACGTCCAGAGATTCTGCCCACAGGAAAGCTGCCAGCACTGAAAGCTGTAGCTGGTTTTCACTGTCCCTTGGAACTGCATTCGCTGCCACACAGACATTCGCGCTCTGCTAAAGCATTGCTTCGTAATGGGGCAAAACTCTGTATCTCTCTCTGGCAGAGCCCGGCAGTGAAATTGAAACGTCCAGAGATTGCGCCCACAGGACAGCTGCCAGCACTGAAAGCTCTAGCTGGTTTTCACTGTCCCTTGGAACTGCATTCGCTGCCACACAGACATTCGCGCTCTGCTAAAGCATTGCTTCGTAATGGGGCAACACTCTGTATCTCTCTCTGGCAGAGCCCGGCAGTGAAATTGAAACGTCCAGAGATTGCGCCCACAGGAAAGCTGCCAGCACTGAAAGCTGTAGCTGGTTTTCACTGTCCCTTGGAACTGCATTCGCTGCCACACAGACATTCGCGCTCTGCTAAAGCATTGCTTCCTAATGGGGCAACACTCTGTATGACTTTCTCCCAGTGCCTGGCAGTGAAATTGGAAACGTCCAGAGATTGCGCCCACAGGAAAGCTGCCAGCACTGAAAGCTGTAGCTGGTTTTCACTGTCCCCTGGAACTGCATTCGCTGCCACACAGACATTCGCGCTCTGCTAAAGCATTGCTTCGTAATGGGGCAACACTCTGTATCTCTCTCTGGCAGAGCCCGGCAGTGAAATTGGAAACGTCCAGAGATTGCGCCCACAGGAAAGCTGCCAGCACTGAAAGCTGTAGCTGGTTTTCACTGTCCCTTGGAACTGCATTCGCTGCCACACAGACATTCGCGCTCTGCTAAAGCTTTGCTTCCTAATGGGGCAACACTCTGTATGACTTTCTCCCAGTGCCCGGTAGTGAAATTGGAAACGTCCAGAGATTGTGCCCACAGGAAACCTGCCAGCACTGAAAGCTGTAGCTGGTTTTCACTGTCCCTTGGAACTGCATTCGCTGCCACACAGACATTCGCGCTCTGCTAAAGCTTTGCTTCCTAATGGGGCAACACTCTGTATGACTTTCTCCCAGTGCCCGGCAGTGAAATTGTAAACGTCCAGAGATTCTGCCCACAGGAAAGCTGCCAGCACTGAAAGCTCTAGCTGGTTTTCACTGTCCCTTGGAACTGCATTCGCTGCCACACAGACATTCGCGCTCTGCTAAAGCATTGCTTCGTAATGGGGCAACACTCTGTATCTCTCTCTGGCAGAGCCCGGCAGTGAAATTGAAACGTCCAGAGATTGCGCCCACAGGACAGCTGCCAGCACTGAAAGCTGTAGCTGGTTTTCACTGTCCCTTGGAACTGCATTCGCTGCCACACAGACATTCGCGCTCTGCTAAAGCATTGCTTCGTAATGGGGCAACACTCTGTATCTCTCTCTGGCAGAGCCCGGCAGTGAAATTGAAACGTCCAGAGATTGCGCCCACAGGAAAGCTGCCAGCACTGAAAGCTGTAGCTGGTTTTCACTGTCCCTTGGAACTGCATTCGCTGCCACACAGACATTCGCGCTCTGCTAAAGCTTTGCTTCCTAATGGGGCAACACTCTGTATGACTTTCTCCCAGTGCCCGGCAGTGAAATTGGAAACGTCCAGAGATTCTGCCCACAGGAAAGCTGCCAGCACTGAAAGCTGTAGCTGGTTTTCACTGTCCCTTGGAACTGCATTCGCTGCCACACAGACATTCGCGCTCTGCTAAAGCATTGCTTCGTAATGGGGCAACACTCTGTATCTCTCTCTGGCAGAGCCCGGCAGTGAAATTGAAACGTCCAGAGATTGCGCCCACAGGACAGCTGCCAGCACTGAAAGCTCTAGCTGGTTTTCACTGTCCCTTGGAACTGCATTCGCTGCCACACAGACATTCGCGCTCTGCTAAAGCTTTGCTTCCTAATGGGGCAACACTCTGTATCTCTCTCTGGCAGAGCCCGGCAGTGAAATTGGAAACGTCCAGAGATTGCGCCCACAGGAAAGCTGCCAGCACTGAAAGCTGTAGCTGGTTTTCACTGTCCCTTGGAAATGCATTCGCTGCCACACAGACATTCGCGCTCTGCTAAAGCTTTGCTTCCTAATGGGGCAACACTCTGTATGACTTTCTCCCAGTGCCCGGCAGTGAAATTGGAAACGTCCAGAGATTGTGCCCACAGGAAAGCTGCCAGCACTGAAAGCTGTAGCTGGTTTTCACTGTCCCTTGGAACTGCATTCGCTGCCACACAGACATTCGCGCTCTGCTAAAGCATTGCTTCGTAATGGGGCAACACTCTGTATGACTTTCTCCCAGTGCCTGGCAGTGAAATTGAAACGTCCAGAGATTGCGCCCACAGGAAAGCTGCCAGCAGTGAAAGATGTAGCTGGTTTTCACTGTCCCCTGGAACTGCATTCGCTGCCACACAGACATTCGCGCTCTGCTAAAGCTTTGCTTCCTAATGGGGCAACACTCTGTATCTCTCTCTGGCAGAGCCCGGCAGTGAAATTGGAAACGTCCAAAGATTGCGCCCACAGGAAAGCTGCCAGCACTGAAAGCTGTAGCTGGTTTTCACTGTCCCTTGGAACTGCATTCGCTGCCACACAGACATTCGCGCTCTGCTAAAGCATTGCTTCCTAATGGGGCAACACTCTGTATCTCTCTCTGGCAGAGCCCGGCAGTGAAATTGAAACGTCCAGAGATTGCGCCCACAGGACAGCTGCCAGCACTGAAAGCTCTAGCTGGTTTTCACTGTCCCTTGGAACTGCATTCGCTGCCACACAGACATTCGCGCTCTGCTAAAGCATTGCTTCGTAATGGGGCAACACTCTGTATCTCTCTCTGGCAGAGCCCGGCAGTGAAATTGAAACGTCCAGAGATTGCGCCCACAGGAAAGCTGCCAGCACTGAAAGCTGTAGCTGGTTTTCACTGTCCCTTGGAACTGCATTCGCTGCCACACAGACATTCGCGCTCTGCTAAAGCATTGCTTCGTAATGGGGCAACACTCTGTATGACTTTCTCCCAGTGCCTGGCAGTGAAATTGGAAACGTCCAGAGATTGCGCCCACAGGAAAGCTGCCAGCACTGAAAGATGTAGCTGGTTTTCACTGTCCCCTGGAACTGCATTCGCTGCCACACAGACATTCGCGCTCTGCTAAAGCTTTGCTTCCTAATGGGGCAACACTCTGTATCTCTCTCTGGCAGAGCCCGGCTGCCAAATTGGAAACGTCCAGAGATTGCGCCCTTAGGAAAGCTGCCAGCACTGAAAGCTGTAGCTGGTTTTCACTGTCCCTTGGAACTGCATTCGCTGCCACACAGACATTCGCGCTCTGCTAAAGCATTGCTTCGTAATGGGGCAACACTCTGTATCTCTCTCTGGCAGAGCCCGGCAGTGAAATTGGAAACGTCCAGAGATTGCGCCCACAGGACAGCTACCAGCACTGAAAGCTGTAGCTGGTTTTCACTGTCCCTTGGAACTGCATTCGCTGCCACATAGACATTCGCGCTCTGCTAAAGCTTTGCTTCCTAATGGGGCAACTCTCTGTATGACTTTCTCCCAGTGCCCGGCAGTGAAATTGGAAACGTCCAGAGATTCTGCCCACAGGAAAGCTGCCAGCACTGAAAGCTGTAGCTGGTTTTCACTGTCCCTTGGAACTGCATTCGCTGCCACACAGACATTCGCGCTCTGTTAAAGCTTTGCTTCGTAATGGGGCAACACTCTGTATCTCTCTCTGGCAGAGCCCGGCAATGAAATTGGAAACGTCCAGAGATTGCGCCCACAGGAAAGCTGCCAGCACTGAAAGCTCTAGCTGGTTTTCACTGTCCCTTGGAACTGCATTCGCTGCCACACAGACATTCGCGCTCTGCTAAAGCTTTGCTTCCTAATGGGGCAACACTCTGTATGACTTTCTCCCAGTGCCTGGCAGTGAAATTGGAAACGTCCAGAGATTGCGCCCACAGGAAAGCTGCCAGCACTGAAAGCTGAAGCTGGTTTTCACTGTCCCTTGGAACTGCATTCGCTGCCACACAGACATTCGCGCTCTGCTAAAGCATTGCTTCGTAATGGGGCAACACTCTGTATCTCTCTCTGGCAGAGCCCGGCAGTGAAATTGGAAACGTCCAGAGATTGCGCCCACAGGAAAGCTGCCAGCACTGAAAGCTGTAGCTGGTTTTCACTGTCCCTTGGAAATGCATTCGCTGCCGCATAGACATTCGCGCTCTGCTAAAGCTTTGCTTCCTAATGGGGCAACACTCTGTATGACTTTCTCCCAGTGCCCGGTAGTGAAATTGGAAACGTCCAGAGATTGTGCCCACAGGAAAGCTGCCAGCACTGAAAGCTGTAGCTGGTTTTCACTGTCCCTTGGAACTGCATTCGCTGCCACACAGACATTCGCGCTCTGCTAAAGCATTGCTTCGTAATGGGGCAACACTCTGTATGACTTTCTCCCAGTACCTGGCAGTGAAATTGGAAACGTCCAGAGATTGCGCCCACAGGAAAGCTGCCAGCACTGAAAGATGTAGCTGGTTTTCACTGTCCCCTGGAACTGCATTCGCTGCCACACAGACATTCGCGCTCTGCTAAAGCATTGCTTCGTAATGGGGCAACACTCTGTATCTCTCTCTGGCAGAGCCCGGCAGTGAAATTGGAAACGTCCAGAGATTGCGCCCACAGGAAAGCTGCCAGCACTGAAAGCTGTAGCTGGTTTTCACTGTCCCTTGGAACTGCATTCGCTGCCACACAGACATTCGCGCTCTGCTAAAGCTTTGCTTCCTAATGGGGCAACACTCTGTATGACTTTCTCCCAGTGCCCGGTAGTGAAATTGGAAACGTCCAGAGATTGTGCCCACAGGAAACCTGCCAGCACTGAAAGCTGTAGCTGGTTTTCACTGTCCCTTGGAACTGCATTCGCTGCCACACAGACATTCGCGCTCTGCTAAAGCATTGCTTCGTAATGGGGCAACACTCTGTATGACTTTCTCCCAGTGCCTGGCAGTGAAATTGGAAACGTCCAGAGATTGCGCCCACAGGAAAGCTGCCAGCACTGAAAGCTGTAGCTGGTTTTCACTGTCCCTTGGAACTGCATTCGCTGCCACACAGACATTCGCGCTCTCCTAAAGCTTTGCTTCCTAATGGGGCAACACTCTGTATCTCTCTCTGGCAGAGCCCGGTAGTGAAATTGGAAACGTCCAGAGATAGCGCCCTTAGGAAAGCTGCCAGCACTGAAAGCTGTAGCTGGTTTTCACTGTCCCTTGGAACTGCATTCGCTGCCACACAGACATTCGCGCTCTGCTAAAGCATTGCTTCGTAATGGGGCAACACTCTGTATCTCTCTCTGGCAGAGCCCGGCAGTGAAATTGGAAACGTCCAGAGATTGCGCCCACAGGACAGCTACCAGCACTGAAAGCTGAAGCTGGTTTTCACTGTCCCTTGGAATTGCATTCGCTGCCACATAGACATTCGCGCTCTGCTAAAGCTTTGCTTCCTAATGGGGCAACACTCTGTATGACTTTCTCCCAGTGCCCGGCAGTGAAATTGGAAACGTCCAGAGATTCTGCCCACAGCAAAGCTGCCAGCACTGAAAGCTGTAGCTGGTTTTCACTGTCCCTTGGAACTGCATTCGCTGCCACACAGACATTCGCGCTGTGCTAAAGCATTGCTTCGTAATGGGGCAACACTCTGTATCTCTCTCTGGCAGAGCCCGGCAGTTAAATTGGAAACGTCCAGAGATTGCGCCCACAGGAAAGCTGCCAGCACTGAAAGCTCTAGCTGGTTTTCACTGTCCCTTGGAACTGCATTCGCTGCCACACAGACATTCGCGCTCTGCTAAAGCTTTGCTTCCTAATGGGGCAACACTCTGTATGACTTTCTCCCAGTGCCTGGCAGTGAAATTGGAAACGTCCAGAGATTGCGCCCACAGGAAAGCTGCCAGCACTGAAAGATGTAGCTGGTTTTCACTGTCCCCTGGAACTGCATTCGCTGCCACACAGACATTCGCGCTGTGCTAAAGCATTGCTTCGTAATGGGGCAACACTCTGTATCTCTCTCTGGCAGAGCCCGGCAGTGAAATTGGAAACGTCCAGAGATTGCGCCCACAGGAAAGCTGCCAGCACTGAAAGCTGTAGCTGGTTTTCACTGTCCCTTGGAACTGCATTCGCTGCCACACAGACATTCGCGCTCTGCTAAAGCTTTGCTTCCTAATGGGGCAACACTCTGTATCTCTCTCTGGCAGAGCCCGGTAGTGAAATTGGAAACGTCCAGAGATTGCGCCCTTAGGAAAGCTGCCAGCACTGAAAGCTGTAGCTGGTTTTCACTGTCCCTTGGAACTGCATTCGCTGCCACACAGACATTCGCGCTCTGCTAAAGCATTGCTTCGTAATGGGGCAACACTCTGTATCTCTCTCTGGCAGAGCCCGGCAGTGAAATTGGAAACGTCCAGAGATTGCGCCCACAGGACAGCTACCAGCACTGAAAGCTGTAGCTGGTTTTCACTGTCCCTTGGAACTGCATTCGCTGCCACATAGACATTCGCGCTCTGCTAAAGCTTTGCTTCCTAATGGGGCAACTCTCTGTATGACTTTCTCCCAGTGCCCGGCAGTGAAATTGGAAACGTCCAGAGATTGCGCCCACAGGAAAGCTGCCAGCACTGAAAGCTGAAGCTGGTTTTCACTGTCCCTTGGAACTGCATTCGCTGCCACACAGACATTCGCGCTCTGCTAAAGCATTGCTTCGTAATGGGGCAACACTCTGTATCTCTCTCTGGCAGAGCCCGGCAGTGAAATTGGAAACGTCCAGAGATTGCGCCCACAGGAAAGCTGCCAGCACTGAAAGCTGTAGCTGGTTTTCACTGTCCCTTGGAACTGCATTCGCTGCCACACAGACATTCGCGCTCTGCTAAAGCATTGCTTCGTAATGGGGCAACACTCTGTATCTCTCTCTGGCAGAGCCCGGCAGTGAAATTGGAAACGTCCAAAGATTGCGCCCACAGGAAAGCTGCCAGCACTGAAAGCTGTAGCTGGTTTTCACTGTCCCTTGGAACTGCATTCGCTGCCACACAGACATTCGCGCTCTGCTAAAGCATTGCATCCTAATGGGGTAACACTCTGTATCTCTCTCTGGCAGAGCCCGGCAGTGAAATTGAAACGTCCAGAGATTGCGCCCACAGGACAGCTGCCAGCACTGAAAGCTGTAGCTGGTTTTCACTGTCCCTTGGAACTGCATTCGCTGCCACACAGACATTCGCGCTCTGCTAAAGCATTGCTTCGTAATGGGGCAACACTCTGTATCTCTCTCTGGCAGAGCCCGGCAGTGAAATTGAAACGTCCAGAGATTGCGCCCACAGGAAAGCTGCCAGCACTGAAAGCTGTAGCTGGTTTTCACTGTCCCTTGGAACTGCATTCGCTGCCACACAGACATTCGCGCTCTGCTAAAGCATTGCTTCGTAATGGGGCAACACTCTGTATGACTTTCTCCCAGTGCCTGGCAGTGAAATTGGAAACGTCCAGAGATTGCGCCCACAGGAAAGCTGCCAGCACTGAAAGATGTAGATGGTTTTCACTGTCCCCTGGAACTGCATTCGCTGCCACACAGACATTCGCGCTGTGCTAAAGCATTGCTTCGTAATGGGGCAACACTCTGTATCTCTCTCTGGCAGAGCCCGGCAGTGAAATTGGAAACGTCCAGAGATTGCGCCCACAGGAAAGCTGCCAGCACTGAAAGCTGTAGCTGGTTTTCACTGTCCCTTGGAACTGCATTCGCTGCCACACAGACATTCGCGCTCTGCTAAAGCTTTGCTTCCTAATGGGGCAACACTCTGTATCTCTCTCTGGCAGAGCCCGGCAGTGAAATTGGAAACGTCCAGAGATTGCGCCCACAGGAAAGCTGCCAGCACTGAAAGCTCTAGCTGTTTTTCACTGTCCCTTGGAACTGCATTCGCTGCCACACAGACATTCGCGCTCTGCTAAAGCTTTGCTTCCTAATGGGGCAACACTCTGTATGACTTTCTCCCAGTGCCCGGCAGTGAAATTGGAAACGTCCAGAGATTCTGCCCACAGGAAAGCTGCCAGCACTGAAAGCTGTAGCTGGTTTTCACTGTCCCTTGGAACTGCATTCGCTGCCACACAGACATTCGCGCTCTGCTAAAGCATTGCTTCGTAATGGGGCAAAACTCTGTATCTCTCTCTGGCAGAGCCCGGCAGTGAAATTGAAACGTCCAGAGATTGCGCCCACAGGACAGCTGCCAGCACTGAAAGCTCTAGCTGGTTTTCACTGTCCCTTGGAACTGCATTCGCTGCCACACAGACATTCGCGCTCTGCTAAAGCATTGCTTCGTAATGGGGCAACACTCTGTATCTCTCTCTGGCAGAGCCCGGCAGTGAAATTGAAACGTCCAGAGATTGCGCCCACAGGAAAGCTGCCAGCACTGAAAGCTGTAGCTGGTTTTCACTGTCCCTTGGAACTGCATTCGCTGCCACACAGACATTCGCGCTCTGCTAAAGCATTGCTTCCTAATGGGGCAACACTCTGTATGACTTTCTCCCAGTGCCTGGCAGTGAAATTGGAAACGTCCAGAGATTGCGCCCACAGGAAAGCTGCCAGCACTGAAAGCTGTAGCTGGTTTTCACTGTCCCCTGGAACTGCATTCGCTGCCACACAGACATTCGCGCTCTGCTAAAGCATTGCTTCGTAATGGGGCAACACTCTGTATCTCTCTCTGGCAGAGCCCGGCAGTGAAATTGGAAACGTCCAGAGATTGCGCCCACAGGAAAGCTGCCAGCACTGAAAGCTGTAGCTGGTTTTCACTGTCCCTTGGAACTGCATTCGCTGCCACACAGACATTCGCGCTCTGCTAAAGCTTTGCTTCCTAATGGGGCAACACTCTGTATGACTTTCTCCCAGTGCCCGGTAGTGAAATTGGAAACGTCCAGAGATTGTGCCCACAGGAAACCTGCCAGCACTGAAAGCTGTAGCTGGTTTTCACTGTCCCTTGGAACTGCATTCGCTGCCACACAGACATTCGCGCTCTGCTAAAGCTTTGCTTCCTAATGGGGCAACACTCTGTATCTCTCTCTGGCAGAGCCCGGCTGCCAAATTGGAAACGTCCAGACATTGCGCCCACAGGAAAGCTGCCAGCACTGAAAGCTCTAGCTGGTTTTCACTGTCCCTTGGAACTGCATTCGCTGCCACACAGACATTCGCGCTCTGCTAAAGCATTGCTTCGTAATGGGGCAACACTCTGTATCTCTCTCTGGCAGAGCCCGGCAGTGAAATTGAAACGTCCAGAGATTGCGCCCACAGGACAGCTGCCAGCACTGAAAGCTGTAGCTGGTTTTCACTGTCCCTTGGAACTGCATTCGCTGCCACACAGACATTCGCGCTCTGCTAAAGCATTGCTTCGTAATGGGGCAACACTCTGTATCTCTCTCTGGCAGAGCCCGGCAGTGAAATTGAAACGTCCAGAGATTGCGCCCACAGGAAAGCTGCCAGCACTGAAAGCTGTAGCTGGTTTTCACTGTCCCTTGGAACTGCATTCGCTGCCACACAGACATTCGCGCTCTGCTAAAGCTTTGCTTCCTAATGGGGCAACACTCTGTATGACTTTCTCCCAGTGCCCGGCAGTGAAATTGGAAACGTCCAGAGATTCTGCCCACAGGAAAGCTGCCAGCACTGAAAGCTGTAGCTGGTTTTCACTGTCCCTTGGAACTGC